>NC_037683.1:5763656-6060127 GCF_003255815.1 Theropithecus gelada | reverse complement strand
AGGGTGGGAATACAGGGGGGAGCCCCCCCCGCCCGGGTGGTGTTTTTTTTTTTTTTTTTTTTTTTTTTTTTTTTGAGACAGAGTCTCACACTGTCGCCTGGGCTGGAGTGCAATGGCATGATCTCGACTCACTGCAACCTCCGCCTCCTGGGTTCACGTGATTCTCCTGCCTCAGTCTCCTGAGTAGCTGGGATTACAGGTGCACACCACCACTCCTGGCTAATTTTTTGTATTTTTAGTAGAGATGGGGTTTCACTATGTTGGCCAGACTGGTCTTGAACTCTTGACCTTGTGATCTGCCCACCTCGGCCACCCAAAGTGTTGGGATTACAGGTGTGAGCCACCATGCCTGGCCTGAGTCTTTTTTTATAAACAAGCATCCCAGATAATTTTACCCGCTGAGCCATCGCCCTAGGGAAAGCTCCCACAGAGCTGCTCAGAGACAAAATGACATGCTTTGAGTGGCTAGAATACCCATTTGCAAAAGAATGAAGCTGGACTCCATCCTCACACCATACAGAAAGGTTAACTCACAACGGACCACAGACCTACGTGTAAGAGCTAGAACTATACAACTCTGAAGAAAACATAGGAGCAAATCTTTGTGACTCTGGGTTAGGCAAAGCCTTTGTAGACACCAAATGTACACGTGACAGAAAAAATAGAGATGTTGGACTCAATCCAAATTAAAAACTTTTTGCTACAAACAGCATCATCAAGAAAGTGAAAAGACAACCCACGGAATGGGAGAAAATATTTGCAAATCATATATCTGATACAGGACTTGTCTTTAGAATATATAAAGAACTCGGCCGGGCATGGTGGCTCACGCCTGTAAATCCCAGCACTTTGGGAGGCCGAGGCGGGTGGATCACGAGGTCAGGAGATCGAGACCATCCTGGCCAACATGGTGAAACCCCGTCTCTACTAAATTAAAAAAAAAAAAAAAATTAGCTGGGCCTGGTGGCACGCACCTGTAGTACCAGCTACTCAGGAGGCTGAGGCAGGGGAATTGCTTGAACCCGGGAGGCGGAGCTTGCAGTGAGCAGAGATCGTGCCTCCCGGATTCAAGCAATTCTCCTGCCTCAGCCTCCTGAGTAGCTGGGATTACAGGCACACGCCTGGCTAATTTTTGTGTTTTTAGTAGAGGTGGGGTTTTGCCATGTTGGCCAGGCTGGTCTTGAACTCCTGACCTCGGATGATCCGCCCGCCTCAGACTCCCAAAGTGCTGGGATTACAGGTGTGAGCCACCGCGCCCGGCCTATTTTTTATTTGTAATTTTTATCAACAGCTCAGGAGCATCAAACAAGCTACAGACCGACCAGCCTGGGCATTCCTTCCCTGGCATGAGAGGGCTGAGGTCAAGTTTCACAGCCGTCACTTCTGTATTTGAGTGATGTCCACACAGTACACTCCAGTTTTTCCTATCAAGCTCATATTTCCTTTGTGAATCTTTTCCAATTGATCTTGGACCCCGCAGCCAGAATGAGGACACTGACCTCTAATTTAGCTATGACCACTGGGGCACCAGTTGGTTACTCTCAGAAACAGCAAGATACTGCCCTGGTTTCCAGATGGAGAGGAAGAACAAAAAATGTGGACCTCTTTACGGGCCCAAGTCAGAGATGTCTATTCACTGAGCCCGCTGCCTTAGATTCATGGGGAGGTTGTACCTGAAGCTGGGCAAGCATCAGGATCTCATCTATAGTGATATCTTTATGCACTCTACAAAACATAACAGACTGACAGGTGGAAATTCCATCCTTGTATGTAATGCAGGAGAATGAATAGCAACAAACCTCCTAGCCACTTAAAAAAATATATATGTATTCATTGATAATATATAAAAAACAATTTTATCGAGAAATAATTCACATACAAAATTCATCCATTAAAAGTATACAATTTAGGCCGAGCATGGTGGTTCATGCCTTAGCACTTTGGGAGGCTGAGGCGGGCAGATCATCTGAGGTCAGGAGTTTGAGACCACCCTGGACAACATTGTGAAAGCCCATCTCTATTAAAAATACAAAAAATAGCCAGTCATGGTGGTGGGCGCCTGTAATCCCAGACACTTGGGAGGCTGAAGCAGGAGAATTGCTTGAAACCAGGAGGTGGAGGTTGCAGTGAGCCGAGGTTGCACCACTGCCCTCCAGCCTGGGCGACAGAATGAGACTCCGTCTCAAAATAAATAAGTAAATATAAATAAATAAATAATAAATAAATAAAAATAAAAGTGTATAATTTAATGGTTTTTAATATGTCTACAGAATTGTACCATTCCCATTAATTTAAGAACAATTCATTGTCCCACAAAGAAACCCCATACCCATTAGCCGTCACTCCCCATTTCCTTCTCCCCACCCAGTCTCCTGGCAAACACTCCTCTACCTTCTGTTTCTATGGATTTGCCTATTCTGTACATTTCACATACAATCATACATGGAATTACACAACATGTGGCCTTTTGTGTCTGGTTTCTTTCTGATGCTTTCGAAGTTCATCGCGTCGTAGCATGGATCAGTCCTTCGTTCCTGTTTATTGCACGGTAATATTCCATCATATGAATATGCCCCATTTTGTGTATTCATTCATCAGCTGAACGCGTTTCAATTGTATCCACTTTTGGACTGTTATGAATAACGCTGCCGTGAACATTTGCATATAAGTTTTTGTGTGGACAGATGTTTTAATTTCTCGAGTATATGCCCAGGAATGGAATTGCTAGGTAGTTTGATAATTCTGTTTAACCTTCTGACGAACCGCCGGGCTGTTTCTAAAACAGCTGCAAGACTTTACATTTCCCCCAGCAGGTGCATGAAGCGTCCAGTTTCTCTACATTCTTGCCAACACTTGTTCACATCTGTCTCTATAACCACCCTATGGGTGTGCAGTGGTATCTCATTGATTTTCACTTCCCTGATGACTAAGAACGTTGAGCAACTCTTCATATGCTTATTGGCCATTTGTATGTCTTCTTCTGAGAACTGTCTATTCCGATCCTTTGCCCACTTTACAATGGGATGGCTTGTCATTTTATTTATTATTGAGTATTATTGAGCAGCCCCACCTGGGAGGGCAGGGCTCTTCTTCCTCTATCATTCTGTTATGAAGTGTTGCAGTAAACATCCTTGAACGTGTCTCCCTGTGCACGTGTGAGTTCAAGGGTAGAAGCTGAGAAGTGACATTGTCCCATGTTGAATGGGTGGGGTACGTTATGTGCATTTCACATTTTAGTAGATGCTGTCACGGTGCCCTACAAGGTGACTGAACCAACTCATATTTCCCCTGCAGTGGGAGAGAATCTGTCTCCCCAGTTTCACCAGTCAGTTCTCTCTCTCTAGGGCTGGACAGTGCGGCTACCTTGTTCACAAAAGGTGGGTGATTCAGTGAGAGGCAGGACAGCACAGTGGGGTCACATGCCCTAGGTCGGCCGCCGGCTGCCTGTGTGAGCTGAGGAAGCCATTGCCCTCTCTGAGCCACAGTTTTCCCATCTGGATGATGGAGATCATAAGTTTTCTCCTTTGCCAGCCTCTTGTGTGGGTGAAATGAGCCTGTGTGTGCCAAGACCTCACCATAGGGGCTGGCCCAGGACCAGTGCACAGCACGTGGACTCCCGCCTATTTGCTGTGTGCGGGTCCCTCAGATGCCTTCTTTTCCAGATCAGGCCAAGGAGGGGTGAGGACTAGGCTGATTTTTAAAATCTTGCCCAAATTCCTTTCTAGGGGGTCTGGGAAGTCATGCCCTACAAACCATAAATTCTCATCAGATGGGTTTTATTTAGCTCTGTATATCGTGACTTACTTTCCAATCTGACTCTGGCGTAACAAGTGAAAATGTCAACATGTTTCACTCCAAAATCTATTTCCTTGCCATACCTTGAAATCGCCCTGCCAAGTCTCTTGTGGGAAAAATCCACATTCTATAGAGAGTCCCCTTCCCCTTTGTTTTCCTTCCTTCCTTTCCAGATTCAGGAGATAATCAGCTAAGAGCCAGGCACCCTTTTAAGTCCAATAAGAAACATTTTACAACCTGCTCTCTCCGAAGTCTGCTGTCTGAGAGCTTCCTCTGCGCAATAAAGCTTGATCTCCGCAATCCTTTATCTTAACCTCAACATTTCCTTTCTATTAATCCCAGGTCTTCAGATAAACTCAACCAATTGTCAACCAGAAAATGTTTAAATTTACCTATAGCCTGGAAGCTCCACACCATGCACAGCACCCCCCTCCCCACCCCCCAGCCCGCTTTGAGTTGTCCCGCCTTTCTGAACAAAACCCGTGTATTTCTTAAATGTATTTGATTGATGTCTCATGCCTCCCAAAAGTATATAAAACCAAGCTGTACCCTGACCACCTGGAGCACACGTTCTCAGGACCTCCTGAGGGCTGTGTCACGGGCCACAGTCACTTATATTTGGCTCAGAACAAATCTCTTGGCCGGGCGCAGTGGCTCACACCTGTAACCCCAGCACTTTGGGAGGCCAAGGTGGGCGGATCATGAGGTCTGGAGATTGAGACCATCCTGGCCAACATGGTGAAACCCCGTCTGTCCTAAAAATACAAAAATTAGCTGGGTGTGGTGGCGGGCGCCTGTAGTCCCAGCTACTCGGGAGGCTGAGGCAGGAGAATTGCTTGAACCTGGGAGGTTGCAGCTAACCGAGATCGCACCACTGCACTCCAGCCTGGGCGACAGAGCGAGACTCCATCTTAAAAAAAAAAAAAAAAAACTTAAAATATTTTACAAAGTTTGACTCTTTTCGTCAACAGGGAGTAGCCCAGTTCCTCCCCTTTTAACTTCTGTCAAGCTCAGTGATTAACATGGCAATCAAACCAGAGCTTTCACCACGGGATCACTGCCTGGAAGAAATAAGACTAAATGGAAGTAAGCACATGGATTAAAATTGAAAATGGGCCAGGCATGGCGCCTCATGCCTATAATTCCAGCACTTTGGGAGGCTGAGGCAAGAGGTTCACTTGAGCCCAGGAGTTAGAGACCAGCCTGGGCAACATGGCGAAACCCCGTTTCTTCAAAAAATACAAAAATTAGCCAGGCGTGGTGGTGCATGCCTGTAGTCCCAGCTACTTGGGAGGCTGAGGTGGGAGGATGGATTGAGCCGGGGAGGTCGAGGCAGCAGTGAGCCGAGATCATACCACTGTACTCTAGCCTAGGTGACAGAGCAAGACCCTGTCTCAAAGAAAAAAAACAAAAACTGAAAACGGAGCTCTTCTATACATATGTAATTTTTTAGGTGTTTATTTTATTTTATTTTATTTTATTTTTTTTGAGACAGAGTCTTGCTGCGTCGACCAGGCTGGAGTGCAGTGGTGTGATCTCAGCTCACTGCAACCTCCGCCTCCTGGGTTCAAGCAATTCTCCTGCCTTAGCCTCCTGAGTAGCTGGGACTACAGGCATGAGCCACCACGCCCAGCTAATTTTTGTATTTTTAGTAGAGACGGTGTTTCACCATATTAGCCAGGCTGGTCTCGAACTCCTGACCTTGTGATTTACCCGCCTCGGCCTCCCAAAGTACTGGGATTATAGGCATGAGCCACCGCGCCCGGCCAAGGTGGGTGTTTTTTTTGTTTTTTGTTTTTTTTTTTTTTTTTGAGACGGAGTCTCGCTTTGTCGCCCGGGCTGGAGTGCAGTGGCTGGATTTCAGCTCACTGCAAGCTCCGCCTCCCGGGTTCACGCCATTCTCCTGCCTCAGCCTCCCGAGTAGCTGGGACTACAGGCGCCCGCCACCTCGCCCGGCTAGTTTTTTGTATTTTTTAGTAGAGACGGGGTTTCACCGGGTTAGCCAGGATGGTCTCGATCTCCTGACCTTGTGATCCGCCCGTCTCGGCCTCCCAAAGTGCTGGGATTACAGGCTTGAGCCACCGCGCCCGGCCAAGGTGGGTGTTTTAAAAGCTGCATTTGTTGAGTGCTTCTGGAGCCGGGCACTGTGCTGAGATCTTTATCGGCATCACCACTCCTTATCCCACAGCAAGCCTGTGAGGCGGCTACGGTTTCTAGCCTCAAGTTGGTTGTGAGAAGAGAGGCTCTGTGGGTTGGGACTCCAAGGACACACCACGCGCTGGTGCTGGAGCCACCACTTGTCCCAGGTCCGACTCCAGAGACCCGGCCTGCACTCCACTTTCCCACCACTGTGGGCTTCACCTGTCCTGTGTCCCCAGACCCCTACATGAGGCCAACTTCCAGCCGCCTCACCTTCAGGACGCATGAGACTGCACCCAGCACGCTTTATTGGCTTTTTAGGGGAGCTTTGCAGAGGTTGGGGGGCTGGGGGCAGGGGATTAACTCTTTCCCTGGGGCGGCGCTCCTGGCTCTGAACCCATCAGGGGATTTTCTTGGGCAGGGGATTAATGATGCCGCTCTCGATGTATTCAAAGACGGTGTATGGGTCCTGGTCTCCGTTGAGGGTGATGGCCGACCCATAGAGCTGCTCCAAGTCGGCCGAGTTCCTGTAGAACAGGTCCATTTTCAGCTTGACCTGCTCTTCAGCATCCTTCGGGTTCTGCAGGAGGCGAGCCTGGATCTCCATGGTGGGAGGTGGCTTGTACATGAGGTGGTACCTGCAAGGGAGGAAGGAAAGCAGGTGACCCACGGCCTGGCCCGGAAGCAGGGGAGAAGGGGACCCTCTACTCTATTGTGGACCAATGTGGGGTGTCCTAGCCACCACCACCATCGCCAAACATTTGCTGCTGTGGACCGCTGTGTGCACACCTTTGACTGATGGGCCCTGGAGCTACAGAGATACCCATGATGTGCTCCCCGCTCAAGGGAGAGGGAGACAGATCAGTGATAGAAGGACAGAATACAATCATACATGGGCAAATTCTTTCCTTCCTCCCTCCCTCTCTCCCTCCTTCCCTCCTTCCTTCCTCTTTCCCTCCCTACTCTCCTTTTCTTCCCTCCCTCCCTTCCTCCCTTTCTCTTCTTCCTTTTCCTTTTCTTTTTTGAGACAGGGTCTCACTCTCTCGCCCAGGCTGGAGTGCAGTGGCACGATCTTGGCTCACCACAACCTCCGCCTCCCAGGCCTGCACCACTACTGTCCGGCTAATTTTTGTATTTTTAGTAGAGAAGGGGTTTCACCATGTTGGCCGAGCTGGTCTCGAACTCCCGACCTCAGGTGATCCACCCACCTTGGCCTCCCAAAGTGCTGGGATTACAGGCGTGAGCCACCGTGCCCAGCCTCTTCTTCCTTTTTCCTCCCTTCTATTCAATGTTTATCTGCACTGAGTCCAGCGTTAAATCTGCCGCTGACAGTGCTATGGTAAGCAGGACAGGCACTGGCTCTGTGCCTACCGAGCTCACAGTTAGCTGAGGGAGTGGGACATTACAGCACCTGTGGAGATGGAAGGACGTGCCACAGCCGTTCACTGTTGGGAGAGACTCCAGGGACAAGGTGACATGAAGGCCACAGTACTTGAGATGGGAAAGCTACAAACTCCCATGACAAATCAGGTCTACGTTTTAGAAAAATCCCTGCACTTCCTTCCTGCCCCGCCCCACCCCACTCCTGCGTCCCTACCAAGAAATGGGACCCTGATTGTCAGGAGAGATGGCAACACCTGCCTCTGAGTGACCGTGGGGTTTTCCATTGCATTTCAACATGAGTGCAGTGCTTGTACTTGGTCAGACTGCAGAATCAAACTCGGAATTTACCTCCTGTAACTATGGGAAGCCTCAAAGGAAACTTGTGCCCGTGGGGATGGGTTTGTACAGCAACCACCGCCGGGATGCATCGTGGTTGGAGGAAAGGCCAGTGAGGAAACGCACAGGTGACGCCCATCCCAGGCTGCTGTTTCACATGCCGAGATTAAGCTGTTGACCCCAGGATAGAGTGGGTGAACATTTCACCATTGTGTTGCTTTAGATACACATTTTCTGGTTATTCTTCCAGGCAAAGAGGGTCAACAGATATTGCACAGAACAACCAGTTGGATAAAGTCCATTTTGATAATCGTCCTTCAGTGGTCACCAGTGTTATCCCTGCAATGGTTCCACCATGGCATTGGTCAGGCAGTTGGGTCTGGCCCCCGGCAGCCCCCAGATTGCCAATCGCCAGGAACACAGCACAAACCTCTCCCCAGTGACTGGATCAATTCTTCTCAGAGTCAGCCGCTCCATGATGGAATCAAATGGCACATTCAGGAAAAATACCCTATAAGGAAATAAACCATATTAATAATGGTTTTTATTTCCTGTATTTTATGATGCTTTGACATCCCGGGTCTTGCGAATCCTGGAGAGACTGCTTCTCCCAGGGCTGGCTAACTCCTAGAGCCAGCAAGCAATGCGCCTGCAAAACTGCCTTTCATGTACAACCCAACCACTCCAGAGCCTGTGTCCCCAACCGCTTCCTTCATCTGACTCTCATACCCCAAACCAATATTTTTCCTGCCCTAAATCACCACAGGGCTGGGTGCCAAGCATCCCTACAGACCAGAGCCTGCCAAAATTATTCCAACTGCCCAATCCTACACTTGCTGTGACTTGTCTGCCTTCTGGGACACGCTATCCCCTCACTCCTGCTGTCTCCTGACCGACTGTGGTGCCTCCCCAGGTGGTCCTGCATGGCGTGGCGTGCCCCCCTTTTCTTGGGAGCTGTGAGTAATAAACTCTTCTTTCAGTGACATTGACTTCTCTGTATCATCACCTGGTTACCTCTATACATTAGATTTTGGGTGCAATTAAGACAAGAACAAGCAGATGGTCATAGGGAGCAAACCCCAGGCTGGACTCTCGTCACCCCAGACGAGCGTGGGCATCATTTCCCTCATGTGGGTGGAGCCACTGGAGCCACTGCTCAGGGCTCTGGGATACCACGTTTGGAGGTCACCAGGGACAGATGCGGGACAGGAGGGCTCCCTGTAAGGATACTCTCAGCTCCCCTGGTTCAGGGACAGCTCTCAGCCCCCATCGCTCCTGGGGGTGGGACTCCCAGGAATGGGGATCATTGGTTGGGTGAGCTTTGGGGGAACCTCTTGTTCTCCAGAGCCACACAGTCTAGTCACAGAGAGGCTAGACTCTCACCTCCACTATGGACTTGCTGTGTGAGCTTGGACTACTGACCCAGCCTCTGTCAGACTCAGTTACCCCAACTCTAAAATGGGGCTAATTATAGTTCCCTAGTGTTGAAGATTTAACGCGATAAAGTGTGTGACAAGCTCAGTGTGAGGTCTGCACAGACTCGGTGCCCCAACGTGGCAGCTGTTATAATTTAATCACCGTTCCTGGATACCCTTCCTGGGAGTTCAGGCTCCCTGACTGCCCCTGCCCTCCTTGGAGAGGTGGGCTTGGTTGTTCTCAGCTTTCTCTCTTTCTCTTTCTCAAAGGAGCCCTGGACCCAAAGGAGCAGGACACTCCTGCCGATAAGCTCAAATCAGAACCCAGCAGAAGAGATGAAGCTCACTCCTCCTGATTCTCAGACTGGGAGCACCAGGAAATTCATCTCTCAAACGCCTAGTTCCAATGGTTTAATCCTCACCCCCCTTTTTAGGGCAATGGAACACTTACTTTATATAAAACCTTTTTTTTTTTTCCTCTTTTTTCACGTTGTTGTTCAGGCTGGAGTGCAGTGGTGCAATCACAGCCCACTGCAGCCTTGACCTCCCAGGCTCCATCGATCTGCCCATCTCAGCATCCTGAGTAGCTGGGACTACAGGTGTGCACCACTCGAACGAGATAGTTTTTGTATCTTTTTTTCAGAGATGGGGTCTCACTATCTTACCCAGCTGGTCTCGAACTCCTGGGCTCAAGAAACCTGCCCTCTTCAGCCTCTCAAAGTGCTGGGATTACAGGCGTGAGCCACCATATCTGGCCTATATAAGACCTTAGGAGAGTGGTTCTCTACCAGGGGTGATTTTTGTCCCCCAGAAACCATCTGGCAAAATGTCTGGAGCCATGTTTTGTTTTCCCAGCTGGACAGTGATGCTGGAAAGCACCTTCTAATGTACAGGACAGCACCCACCTCAAAAAATGATCTGGGCCCAAATGCCAAGTGCATGGTCAAGGAGCCTTGTTCACACAGTGTGTGAACACACACAATGACAAGAGGTGTGGCTGCTCTGGCTGGGAGAGGTGGGGCTGGGGAAGAGCCAAGACCCCAAAGCTCCCACCCACAGAGCTAAGCCAGGTCTTCTAGCGCCGAACCATCTTGGTTCATTTTTTAAAAATAACTTTTGGAACATTCCATTGCTCACTTACTATTTGCTCATTTGCCCTTTAATTCATTTATACATATATTTATCAAGTGCTGGCTGCGTGTCGGACACAGTAGGAAGCTCCAGCGTTTACCAGCTCACCGTATGGAATTTAGGCACTACATTTAAGAATCTCCTCCTTGACGACATTGACGGGGTCCTATGACTGGCATGTGCAGTGTCCACTGGGGCCAAAGTTGGTGACAACATCAGCGACAACAAGAAAACATCAGTGACAACAAACACTCCGTGTGCACCTAAAGCCTTGTATTCATTTCACTTTCAAGAAGGTAAACTCAGGCCAGAAGCACCTCTACGTGCGGAGAAAACACACACAAATGAGACCTCCCTGCTTCCCTCCTAGCATAATCAAAAGATTACATCAAAAGATGAATCGAAAGATTAAAATCCCAAATGTGGAAATCCCGAAAGCCAAATTCTGAGCGATTCGTGCGTTTTCAGCAGTGCCCAGGCTAGCTGTATCATGTTAGGCGGGATTATTACCTTGTTATTGTCTTGGAAACTAAATATGGTTTCGGGAGGTGCCTATGGGTGCCAAGTCGACAATACGGTGGGAGACTTTTCAGTTATTTTCAGACTGCCTCCTCCAAGTCAGTGAACAAAAGCAGCCAGTCACTGACATCCTTGGAATTCTCCAGACGTGTTGAGCGGGCTGCCAAGAGGCCACGCTTTGGTAGGTCCAATGGGACACTGGTTCCCATGAGGCCCAGACCTACCTTTGGGGCACAGGTGTCACCTGCTTTGTCCAGAGCAATAAAGCACGTGCTCAAGAAATGCTTGTGAAGGAATGAAGAAATGAACCAACGGTACCCAGGCCTAGCATTCTTTTTAAAGTCTCTGCCCACTGCCTGTTTTTTTATTTTTATTTTTCATCCCTGCTCCCCCCCACCGGCAAAAAAAAAAAAAAAAAACTCATCTAACTGGTAGAACTGAGAGTGATCTAAAATCCTAGGGTTGCGCGGGATCTTAGACCTGTAATTCCCAGGGATCAGCTGCATCAGAATCCCATCAGGAGCCTTTGACAGTGGATGACTATGCCCCTCACCCAGAACTGCTGAGTCAGTGGCATTGGAGGGAGCCCAGTGTGGCCCTGGTCACTGGAATCCACTGCCTTAGAAAACACCCAGGCCAGGGATTCTGAGCCAGGCACCCCACGGGTCCTGTGAGCCCCGGAAATTCGATACAAACTGCTGACTACATGGAGAATGTGTGCCCTCCTGGGTGCTGGGTGAGCTCGTCAGATTCTCAAAGGGGTGCTGGTCCTTAAACGTCATTATGAATCTGAGTCAAAACCTCACGTTCTACAGGGAGATGAGGGACCTGGCCTCGGCAAAGCTGGGGCTGCCCCCGATCCCGCACGCTGTCCTCACGTTCACTGTTCTCCTTGGCTTGTAGGCACCTTTTCATTCTCCTGATTCCCTCTGGGGCGCCACCCTGATCCCCTCGCATCCCTGTGGCTTGGCTGGAACTACCAGGTATGGATCATAATCCTGAAAGACCAATCCCCAATGTCCCAATCCCAAACGCTGAAATCCTGAAAGCTCAAAATCCCTGAAGTCTACATTATAATGTCTAAAATCCTGAAGATCACAATTTCAAAAGACTAAAATCCCAAATGTGGAAATCCTGAAAGCTGAATTCTGAGTGATTTGTGTCTTTTCAGTGGTGCCCAGGCTAGTTGCACCATCTTGGAAACTAAATATGGTTTCAGGAGGTGCCTATGGGTGCCAAGTTGACAATAGGTGGACTTGCGGACTTAATTTTATGTGTCACCTTGACTGGATGAAGGAGCACCTAGCAAGGTGGTAAAGGATTCTTTGGGGCATGTCTGTGCAGATTTCTCCAGAGGAGAGGGCGGTGAGTCTGACAGGGTGGGTGCGGAAGCCCTACCCTGCCCTCAGCGTTGGTGGGCCCTGCGTAATCAGCCAGGGTTCTGGAGACAACCACTACAGAAGGTGAACTGGTCTCTCTCGGAGGGCTGGACAGGCTGTGCTTCTGCTGCCTTGGACATCAGAAATTTGATTTCATGGAAGTGCTTATCACAAGGCTGACTGTGTGTGAGCCCTGCATATGGACATGGAAAGTTTAAAACTTCCTCAGTGAATGACCAGATGTCCCATTTATGCATCTGCATTTGAGAAGGATAAAGTTTCTTGAGAGCTCAGCTCTCTGGATGACTATATACGTGGTGGTGACCCATCTGGGTTTTTGGTCAATCTTGTCAAAAGACTGAGGTTGTGCTGAGGTGGGAGGATCCCTTGAGCCCAGGAGTTCAAGGCCAGCCTAGGCAACATGACGAGACCCCGTATCTGAAAAACAAAACAAAAAACAAAGGTAGGTTGTCTGTCATGGTATTTCAGATGACCACAGTTGCAAAGCTGGGTTCCCACAATTACCAACCATAGTAATATGCATCTATACATTTCATTTTTAACCTATTTCTTGATGAAGATGATTCATCTGCTCAAAACTGTCATCCCCGTGTGACTGCTATTAGTGTACCTGGAGTGTTTATGCTTGTGAAACACCTGAGTGTTTATGCTTGTGTTTATGCTTGTGGAATACGTTATTATGGCCAATTTTATTGTGTAAAGTGGCCACAAAGTGCTCTGTGGTGTTTTTAATAGCTCAGATAAATCCCCTTTTCAAAATGTAAATAAACATCTTTTAAATAATTAAAAAATGTTTTTTTCCAGAATTATATTTTTGGGATTTCGATCTTTCAGCATTGTGATTTTCAGAATTTTAGACTTTAGGAATTTCTGACTTTTCAGGATTTTAACATCTGGGATTATGGCATTCGAGATTATGTCTTTCAGGATTATGATCAGTTCCTGAACTAGTTTGCCCCAGGGCTGCAGGGCTGGGCCTGAGGGAGGCCCAGAGGTCACCAATCTGAGTGCTGGCTCCTCCTGGCCACAGGAATTTGTTTAGAATGCAAGGGCTGATCCAAGCCAGGTCTATGAGAGGCCACCCCAGGGCTTGCTGGAGAGAAATGAGCTTCATTTCTGCTGAGGCTGCAAAGGCAATGAAGTGGAAGCCCGGGGTTGCCTGGGGCCCGCATCCATAGAAAGCCTGAGAATGGAGTTCACGCCATGACAGCAGAAAGATGGTGAGACATTGTTTGGGGCCCTGGATCAAGCTGTGCCTGTAGCCAGCCTCAGCACTTCACTGACATGAATATATATATATCTCTTCTCTTGCCTAAACTGGTTTTTCCAGTGCCACTTGCTTCTAGAAAATGTGTGAACTTAAAACAACTGTGAGTCCCTGAGCACAATCGCTTTCTCCTTCGAGGCCAGCTTCTCCCGTGGCCTTGCTTCTCCCTCTCTCACTTTGCCCATGCTGTTCGCTGAGCTTTGCTTCTGCCCAGTCGCCAGAAAACCCCTCACTGGTGCCTGATGAAAACTACAGCTGCCCGGCTGGGCGTGGTGGCTCATGCCTGTAATCCCAGCACTTTGGGAGGCCGAGGCTGGTGGATCATCTGAGGTCAGGAGTTCGAGACCAGCCTGGCCCATATAGTGAAACCCTGTCTCTACTAAAAATACAAAAAAAATTAGTCGGGTGTGGTGGTGGGCACCCGTAGTCCCAGCTACTTGGGAGGCTGAGGCAGGAGAATTGCTTGAACCCAGGAGGCAGAGGTTGCAGTGAGCCAAGATCGCGCCATTGCACTCCAGCCTGTGCAACAAGAGCAAAACTCCGTCTCAAAAAAAAAAAAAAGAAAAGAAAACTACAGCTGCCCCTCCATGAAGTGAGTCCAACTGTTTCCCCAGCAGCCTGGAGGGGCTGGGAGCCATGAAAAGCCACGTCCTCCTTGCACATGTGCTTGATAATGACTTCCATTCACAATGTGCTGCAAAATAACAGCCACCAAAAAAAAAAAAAAAAAAAACCATGCGAGATCGGGGAGTGTGTAAACACAGGGAGTGCAGGTGTTGCAGCGGCTTTCATCCCTGACGCTGTGAACACGCGGCCCCCCTCGCACCCCCGGTACTGCGAGGCCCAACAGCAACACCAAAACACGGCTGTCACCGCGGCTGGCGGCTCTGGATGCCGACGCCAGTAGAAAGGAAGCAGGTTTGGAAATCCCTGATAATTGAAGCTGCTTCATAAACAAGCCCCATTTGAAAGATTTTTAACCCAGCGTATCAAGACTGCTTGTCGTCATTCAAGGGAATGGTTTGTGAAAGGCTGGCAAGATCAGACGCACAAGGACACCAAATGGGTGCTTGAAGCACACTGCTGGGGACAGCCTCGCTGCGGAGGGCCCTGCTCCATGCTGGAAGCTTCTGATTATCCTGGCTCATCGCGCCCAATGGGAGGACCAGGTGGCGGGGTGCAGGGGCAGCCCAGGCCACTCTGCTGAGAGCTACTGCCCTGTGCATACCCCCAGCCACTGGTTTTCTGTTTTCTGCTGTTTATTTACAGAGCCAGGAAAGGGAGAAGGGTGAAAGCAAAGAATACTGAAAACAGGGTGTGCTGGGCAGACCCTCCTGGTGTGGGTGAGGGAAGTGGGTGCCTGGATTGGCCAGGGGCGGGCACTCTACCTGCCCGTGGGTTTGCAGAACTTTAGGCTGGTGGATGCTTCAGGAAGGGAGGTGGAAGGTGCCTTGGGAGGTGTCTCTAATCCCTGCTCCAGGTGGGCACCTGGATCAGCTGCCTCAGCACCTACCCGGAGCTTATTAACGGTGCTGCCCACTCACTGGAGTCCATGTTTAACAAGATCCTCAGTGATGTGTAGGCACATTAAGGTTGGAGAAGGGTCACTCTGATCCGTGTTTCCAAGATTTGTCTGGTGTTGAGACTTATCTGGAAGGCTCACCTAAAATACAGATTGCAGGCATCCCTTCCCCCAAGAGCTACTGAACCAAAACCTCCAGGGGAGGGGCTGGGAGGCCTTTATTTGTAAGTCAGCAGTTCGGGTGATTTTCATGCCCAGGCAGGTATGGGAGCCATGGCTCTAATCCACGGTCTCACCCTTGGCCGCACCCTGAAACCAACAAGAGCTTTGAGCATGCTGAGGCCTGGGCACTACTCCCAGAGATGCTGGTGTAATTGGTCCAGGGTGAGGCCTGAAAATGGGGATTTTTAAAAGCTCCTCACTGGGTGTGGTGGCTCACGTCTATAACCCCAACACTTTGGAAGGCTGACACAGGAGGATCGCTTGAGCTCAGGAGTTCAAGACCAACCTGGGCAACATAGTGAGACCCCATCTCTACAAAAAGACTTTTAAAATTAGCCCAGTGTGGTGGTGCACTGATAGTTCCAGCTACTTGGGAGGCCGAGGTGGGAGGGTCGCTTAAGCCCAGGAATGTGAGGCTGCAGTGAGCTACAACCACACCACTGCACTCCAGCCTGGGTGACAGAGCAAGATCCTGTTTAAATAAATAAATAGATTGGGCACAGTGGCTCACGCCTGTAATCCCAGTAGTTTGGGAGGCCGAGATGGACAGATCGCCTGAGGTCGGGAGTTTGAGACCAGACTGGCCGGCACGGTGAAACTCCATCTCTACTAAAAAATACAAAAATTAGCCAGGCATGGTGGTGTGCGCCTGTAGTCCCAGCTACTCAGGAGACTGAAGCATGAGAATCGCTTGAACCCGAGAGGTGGAGGTTGCAGTGAGTGGAGATTGCGCCACTGCACTCCAGCCTGGGCGACAAAGCAAGACTCCGTCTCTAAATAAGTAAAAAAAAAAAATCTTAAAATATTTTACGAAGTTTGGCTGGGCGCGGTGGCTCAAGCCTGTAATCCCAGCACTTTGGGAGGCCGAGACGGGCGGATCACGAGGTCAGGAGATCAAGACCATCCTGGCTAACACGGTGAAACCCCGTCTCTACTAAAAAATACAAAAAACTAGCCGGGCGAGGTGGCAGGCGCCTGTAGTCCCAGCTACACAGGAGGCTGAGGCAGGAGAATGGCGTGAATCCGGGAGGCGGAGCTTGCAGTGAGCTGAGATCCAGCCACTGCACTCCAGCCTGGGCGACAGAGCGAGACTCCGTCTCAAAAAAAAAAAAAAAAAGTAAATAAATAAAAGCTCCCTGGGTGGCTGTAGTGTGTAGCCAGGGTTGAGTACCACTGCCCTGATTCAATCCACTTAGTCTACTGGGTCCCAGAGAGCTGAGGGGTTCGTACTCTGTCACTCTGATCATTGGTGTCAGATATCCAATGACAACTGGGGGCTCCAGACCCACCCTTGTAATGCCCCCTCCAGCCACAATGGCTGAGACTCTGTTTGAAGAACACAGGAAGCCTCTTTCCTCAATGACCCTGAAGCTCATCCCCTGCTTTCATCACTGGAAACTGAGGGTGAAATTTACTCTGGATCCATGGATGGAGTTCGCAAGTTGAGAGATACGATGTACAATAACTGACTGCAAATATGATGCCCAGTTCTGCCCAGAGGCAGGGGCCTGACTGTGTTGGCCTCTTGATCTTAACCAATAAGCCTCCACTATTGCAAAACCCTACACAAAGCAATATGATATAACCACAGGGAGATACTACTTCACACTCAGTAGAATGGCTGTTACACGTTAAAAAACAAACCATAAAATAAGTGTTGGCTAGACTGTAGAGCGATTGGAACTCCTGCACATTGCTGGTGGAAATATAGCATGGTGCAGCCTCTGTGGAGAATGGTATGCCGGCTCCTCGAAAAATTAAACATAGATCCAGCAGTTCCGCTTCTGAGGATATAACCAAAAGAACCGAAAGCAGGGACTTGAACAGGTATTTGTACACCAATGTTCTTAGCAGCATGATTCACAACAGCCAAAAGGTGAAAACAACTCAGCTGTTCATCAATAGATGAATGGATAAACAAAATGTGGTCTCTACAGTCATGCATTGCTTCATAACAGGAACACATTCCGAGAGCTGTGTTGTTTCTTGAACATCATGGAACACACTTACTCATACCTAGTTGGTACAGCCTACCACACAACTAGGCTACAGTCCTGTACAGCATGTTACTGTACTGAATACTGTAGGCAATTATAATGCAATGCTAAGTACTTGTGTACCCACACATATCTAAACATAGAAAAGGCACAGTAAAAATATGGTATCAGAATCTTATGGGACCACCATTGTATGTGTGGTCTGTCATTGACCAAAATGTTGTTATGCAGTGCATGACTGTACGTACAATGAAATACTATTCAGTCTTTTTTTTTTTTGAGACTAAGTCTCCCTCTTGTCCCCCAGTCTGGGGTGCAATGGTGCAATCTTGGCTCACTGCAACCTCTGCCTCCCAGGTTCAAGCGATTCTCCTGCCTCAGCCTCCTGAGTAGCTGGGATTACAGGTGTGTACCACCATGCCCAGCTCATTTTTTTGTATTTTAAGGAGAGACGGAGTTTCACCATGTTGGCCAGGCTGGTCTCAAACTCCTGACCTCAGGTGATCCGCCTGCCCTGGTCTCCCAAAATGCTGGAATTACAGGCGTGAGCCATCACACCTGGCCAATCAGTCTTAAAAAGGAATAAAATTCTGACACATGCTAAAACCTGGATGAACCTTGAGGACATTATGCTAAGTAAAATAAGACAGACACAAAAGGACAAACATTGTATGACTCAATTTTTTGAGGTCCCTAGGGTAGTCAAATTCATACAGACAGAAAGTAGAATGGGGCTTCCAGGGGCAGGGGGAAGGGGAAATTGGAAGTTAGTGTTTTAATGAGTCTAGAGTTTTAGTTTGGGATCATAAAAAAGCTCTGGAGATGAGTGGTGGTGATGTTTGTACAACAATGTGAAGGTATTTAATGCTACTAAACTTATACTTCAAGATGATCAAAATAGTAAGCTTTATGTTATGTATATTTAACACACGCACACGCAAACACAAGCAGTTAGTAGACATTATAATGAAGGCAACTGGGGGAGAGAAGTTCTCTGACCTTGAACAAACTTACAATTTAATGAGGTTCTGAATACACGCACGTATACAAATAAACGCATGGACAAAACAATGAACCATATGATAGTATTAATTCTACACAAACCATAATGCAAATGCTACATAAACTCTTTCAGAAAATAGAGGAGGAAGGAATATTGATTTTATTAGTCAGCTTTTCCTTGATACCGAAAACCAGACAAAGACATTAAAATAAAACTACAGACCAACATCCCTCATAAACACAAATGCAAAAATCCTTAGTAGAATATTAGGAAATTTAATCTAGCATTACATAAAAAGAATAACATGTTACAACTAAGTGGGATTTAGCCTGTGAATGGAAAGCTAACATTCAAAAGTCAATCAATATAATTTACTGTATCATTAGAAGAAAAAGTTTATAATCATCTCAACAGATGTGGAAAAAGATGTGACAAAATTTTACACCAATTCCTGATAAAAACTCTCAGCAAACTAGAAATAGAAGGGAAATTCCTCAACTCAATAAAGGGCATTCACTTAAAAACTATAGTTAAGATCATACTTAATACCCAAAGACTAAACACTTTCTCACTAAAATTGGGAACAAGGCAAGAATGTTCACTCTCACTTCTACTATTCATCATTAAACTGTGAGTCCTGGATTGTACAATAAGACAAGAGAAGGATATAACAAGTATATAAATTGAAAACAAAAATATCCCATCACTGTCTCTATTTGTCATGTATTTGTAGATGACATGATTGTCCAAACAGAAAGTCCCAAATAATTTTCAAAAAAGCTACTAGAATAGGTAAGTTTAGTGAATTTGCAGGATAAAAGATCAATATACAAAAAAAATGGTCTTTCTAGATACTGGCAATAAACAGAAATTGAAATTTTAAAGTACCATTTATAGTACAAAAATAAAATATTTAGGTGTCAATTTAACTAATACTAGGTCTGTGTACTGAAAACTACAAAACACAAATGAAAGAAATCAATAAGACAAATAAATGGATAAGCTATACCATGTTCATGGATGCAGAGACTCAATATTGTAAACTGTCCATCATCTTCTCCTAATAGATCTACGGATTCAATGCAATTTCAATCAAAACATTCCAACATGTTTTTTTGTTTGTTTTTGAGAGACAGGGTCTCACTGTGTTACACAGGCTGGAGTGGAGTGGTGCACAGCGGTAAATCATAACTCACTACAGCCTCCAATTCCTGGGTTCAAGTGATCCTCCCACCTCAGCCTCCTGAGTAGCTTGGAAGGCATGAGCCACCATGCCCAGACAACAAGTTTTTTAAATATTCTATACAAGTTAATTCTAAAATGTATATGGAAAAAAGGAATTAGAATTATTAAAACAATGTTTAAAAAGAAAAGTAAATTGATTTTAAGACTGACTACAAAACTTCAGTAATCCAGACAGTGTGGGGGTATTAGTGAGAAGACAGACACATAGATCAAAGGAACAGAATACAGAGTACAGAAATAGACTCCAACAAATGTCATCAATTACTTTTTAACAAGGTTTGAAGGCAATTCAATGGAAGAAGAATAGTCTTTTCAACCTAGTGATGCTGGAACAATGGGACATCCACATGCAAATAATCATCTTGACCCACACCTCACAGCATATACAAAATTCAACTCAAAATGGATCACATACCTAAATGTAAAACCTAAAACTTATTAAACTTGTAGAAGAAAACCTTTATGACTTTGGGTTGAAGATTTTCCAAGATATGACACTAAAATAATGATCTATAAAATAAAGAATTGATGTTAGACTTTATTAAAAACCTAATAATTAAAAATATCTGCTCTTCAAGAGACATTAAGAAAATGAAAGATAAGCCACAGACTGTGAGAAAGTATTTGCAAAACACATACCTGACAAAGGATTTGTATCCAGAATATATAAAAATGTGAACTACATGCACAATACTTGACATATACAAGGAGGCACAGACAGACCCCTTACTACCTTAGTATTTGCAAATGTGATGCTCAAACTGGGAAGATCTGGCCTAGAAAAATAGTTTCCTGAAAAAGGCTTAATCTGCCTCCTCCTTCCATTGCAATGACACTGTTTGGGTTTTAAATGAAGTCTCAGCTTCTGTCACACAGCGCCTCTTCTTGGGTCTGAAACACACATCCAGGGTGCACCCTTCTCAGGCAGGCTGCAGCTGACTCTGGCTGTGGAATAATTGTGGGGTGTCTCTCGAGGGGAGCTTCGCAGTGACCACCACAGAAGGGACCCAGAGAGAGAGGAGCGCCATCCAGAAAAGTGCAAAATGACACAGTGGATTGCCACTTAGAACGGTCGGCTTATCTTTAATTAAATGTGTGCCCGTGACACATCAGAGTGGAGATGTAACATCGCCATCGAGCAATGGCAACCTGTGGGGCATTCACATAACACAGAGCAGGAGTGACCGTTTTGTATGGATTTGTCAGGACAAGGTCTCTGTCTAGTCTAAAGGGAGAGAGAGGCCGCATCCATGCCTAGGGGCAGGTGTGAGCAACAGGCTGTTAGAGAGTGCAAACTGAAATGGAAGATGAGGATGAGCAGAGGATGAGAGGAAGAAAGCAGCCTTGGGAAGAACTGGGCAGAAAGTGCAAGTGAGTCATGCAGAGGCTACCAACAAACAGAAAACCAAAGTGAGCCACTGTGGGAGGAGTCGGCCTCTGAGTACCCTGGGCGTGGGCGGTCTGAGCACCGGCGCTGGGACAGCCTTGCAGGCGCTGTGTCCTCCGTTCCTGGCATGTGCTAAGTGCTAAATAAATATTTAGCACACGATTTCCCATTGCTGAATTACTTTTTTTTTTTTTCCTTTTTTGAGACAGAGTCTTGCTCTGTCGCCCAGGCTGGAGTGCAGTGGTGTGATCTCAGCTCACTGCAACCTCCACTTCCTGGGTTCAAGTGATTCTCCTGCCTCAGCCTCCTGAGTAGGTGGGACTACAGGCGCCCGCCAACATGCCCGGCTAATTTTTTGTATTTTTAGCAGAGATTAGGTTTCACCACGTTAGCCAGGATGGTCTCGATCTCCTGATCTCGTGATCTGCCTGCTTTGGGCCTCCCAAAGTGCTGGGATGACAAGTTGGAGCCACCGCGCCCAGCCTAAGTATCTTAACATGGGCAGTTTTCACATCCTCAAGTCTATTCCCAATGACTGTTCGACTCTTTTTTTTTTTTTAATTTAAAAAAGTTTTAAAACCAAGTGCCTCCTTTTCTGTTGATCAGTACAATTTGATCACAATAAATAGGTCCTTTATAGCTCAGGGTCAATTCCAACATTCATAAGAGCACAAACAATACTTTGTTCAGACCACTCATTTGGTACTCTAACAAAACTATTGTCCATTTCTAGCTAGACTGGGACCGGAGGGACAGTTCAGGGATGTTTCCCTTGGGCAACCTCTCCTTTGAGCCAAGGATAGTTTCCAAAGGAAGTAATCCAGGGGACACACTTGCTCATTGGTGAACACTATTACAACAAACAACACAGAAGTATGTTCATGACTTTTTTTTTTTTTTTTTTTTTTTTTTGAGACAGGGTCTCACTCTGTCCCCCAAGGTTGGAGTGCAGTGGAGCCATTGTGGCTGGCTGCAGCCTCTATCTCCAGGGCTCAAGTGATCCTTCCATTTCAGTCCCCCAAGTAGCTGGGACCACAGGTGTGCGCACCACACCCAGCTAATTTTTTAATTTTTAATTTTGTAGAGACACTCCTTATGTTGCCCAGGCTGGTCTCGAATTCCCTGGGCTGAAGCGGACCTCCAGCCTCAGCCTCCCAAAGTGCTGGGATTATAGGCATCAGCCACCATGCCTGGCTTGACATATTGTTAATTTAAAAAATCAGGTTATATATCAGGCAATATATATTACTGTTTGATCCCACTCAAAAAATGTATAGAAAAGAAAAATACTGCAACATTAAGAATGATTATTTCTCGGCCGGGCATGGTGGCTTATACCTGTAATCCCAGCACTTTGGGAGGCCGAGGCAGGTGGATCACCCGAGGTCAGGAGTTTGAGACCAGACTGGCCAAGATGGCAAGATCCCATCTCTACTAAAAATATAAAAATTAGGTGCGGGTGCGGTGGCTCATGCCTGTAATCCCAGCACTTTGGGAGGCCAAGGCAGGCGGATTACAAGGTCAGGAGATTGAGACCATCCTGGCTAACACAGTGAAACTCCGTCTCTACTAAAAATACAAAAATTAGCCAGGCATGGTGGCAGGCGCCTGTAGTCCCAGCTACTCGGGAAGCCGAGGCAGGAGAATGGCGTGAACCCGGGAGGCAGAGCTTGCAGTGAGCCGAGATTGCGCCACTGCACTCCAGCCTGGGTGACAGAGCAAGACTCCGTCTCAAAAAAAACAAAAACAAACAAAAAATTATCCAGGCATGCTGGCAGATGCCTATAATCCCAGCTGCTTGGGAGGTAGAGGCAGGAGAATAGCTTGATCCTGGGAAGCAGAGGTTGCAGTGAGCTGAGATCATGTCACTGCACTCCAGCCTGGGCAACAGAGAGAGAGATTGTCTCAAAAAAAAAAAAAAAAAAAGGCTGTTGCTGCTTATCTTTACTTTCTCTTTTCAGCTCCATATATTTACAAATCTTTTTACAATATATAATATATGATTTTTGTAAGGAGAAACAAGCCAGAGTTTTTTTTGTTTTGTTTCATTTTTTAAGTCAACTTCAAGCCAGACACAGTGGCTTGTGCCTATAATCCCAGCTACTTGGGAGGCTGAAGCAGGAGGGCTGCTTGAGGCCAGAAGTTTGAGACCAGCCTGAGCAACATAGTGAGACCCTCTCACTAAAAACAATTAAAATAAAATTTAAAAAGTCAACTTCTACTAACATGGAAGTCAGGAAGAAAAGAGAAATACCCTGTGTACCACCAGCAACAGCCTTGCCTTCCGTAAACCAGGTCCAGGCCCCAAGGGGGGAGGAAGGGCAGGTTGATGGCGGGGATGTTACAAAGTAGTGGCAGAACAAGGCCCTTATGTTGCAGGGCAAAGCACGCATTCTTGTTTGGTTCCCACACAGTGGCATGCTGGTAACCCAGCTTTTGGCAGTGAGGTGGGTCGACCCCTGATTTGTAGCATTTGCCAATATCCCCATCATCTAGTCAATTTCAAGCTGCCACATGCCGTCCTTAAATGCGGAAGAGAAGTCCACATTCGGACCTCAGGAGCTGGTGCAGGCCAGTTCTAGCACGCCCCTGCCACAGCAGCCCTCTAAGGTGGAGCAGGGATTACTGTTCCCATTTTACCAACAAGGGTACTAGTCAGACGGCCACTTTTTATCAGGCACTGTGTTTGAAGCCAGGCACTTCCTGTATGTTGTAATCCTCACAACACCTACATGAGTGATTATGGATGATGCTGACTTTTCACATGAGCAAACAAATGAGGTCCAGAAAGATCAGATGCCTGCACAAGGTTATTTGGCTAAAAAGGGGTAGAGACTTGAACCCAGGACAGTCTGCTTCCAAATTCGTGCCCATAACCACGTGGGGGTACCATCTCTCTCCAACAAGGAGCTCATCTTGCACTTAGTGACCGTGTGTGGTGGGCTGAGTTCCTTGCTTTGAGCCTTCTCCAGAGGTGCGAGACAAGGAACAGACATTTCTAGGGGGGTGAGAGGGAAGAAGTAAGGTTCCTGACTACGCAGTGCAATGGGCAGCTGAGATGGGTGGGACTTGGTTCTGGTCAGCTCCCAGTTTGGATTTGGGGATGAACAGAGACCTGTGCACTTCTGGCCTCCTGCAGTCTTAGAGCTGAGCACCACCCCCCCCTACTCTGGGGCTGCATCCCTCACCTGCATGGGGGGCCCCGGCGAGGAACCCACCCAGGCCTTGGAAAATGCGGATGATGAATGGTCATCTTCATCTCCAGGGCTGCACTCCTTATCAGAAGCATTTGGCTCCTTTGTTGATGGGTGCGGATGCAGAAGGGTTGACCAATCCTAGTGTCCAGAGACTTCTTTGAGGTGGCATCTGGTGTGTTTGTCCTACTCTCAGAAGATGGTGGGCCTGGGGGTCCCATCCCCAGCCTGAGGACCCTCACTATCATCTGGCTGTTCCCAAGTGGCACCTGGCCACCCAGCCTTCCCTGCCACATGGGTGGGAGTGCCTTTTTCCCTCGTTTCCTGGGATACCCTGGGCAAGTTGAATCACCCATGGCAAGACCAGCCAGTCTGTGCCAGGTCATGGCACCGTCTGCACCAGCAGCTCTCAGGTGCAGGTATGGGGCACAGGAGCACACTTTAAAAACTCTGGCAGGGCCTTTTTCCTGGTCCTGGGCAGGGCCTGTGTCCGAATCCCCCACCGACATTGCTCTTTCACTCCTGTGCACACTTGGGAGTTAGCAGTCAGTGCAAAGTTCCTGCATGCTCCTGGAAACACATCGTCTTTGCTGGGCACTGCACCGCACCTTCTACCTGGCACTCAGAGCTTTAACAACCACTTAGCTCGACAGTGGGAACATTAGTCAACACCGATCAACACTGAAGTGGCCCTGTTTGGACACCAGTCAAGATCCATTGGTCAGCAACAGCCCCCCAAAAACAGCTGGGTTGGTGAACATTTCCTCCACGTCCTGAGGTACGGCCGGTGCTGAGAGGCCCCACTCAGATCCAGAGGCTCAGCTGTAAGGAGTGTGGTTACCACAGCCTCCAGCTGAAGCATCTTGAGGGGCTGGAGCTCTAGTTTTTGTTTTTGTTTTGACATCTTTACTGAGCTATAATTCACCCGTGTAATGAGTCTAATTCAATGGATTTAGTATATTCAGAGTTGTGCCATCATCAACACTGTCTAAGTATGGAATATTTTCATCACTCCAAAAAGAAACCCTGAACCCACAAAGTCACTTCCCCTTCCCCAGCTCCCAGCCCTAAGCAAGCACTGATGGACTTTCTGTCTCCACGGATTTTCCTATCCTGCACATTTCACAATACACGGCTCTCCAAGTCTCCATCTAGGATAAAAAGAAAGTGGACTTCACAAGATTGTGTTAAGGATTAAATAAGATGATCCACAGAAAGCACTTAACACATAATTACACAGAAGATCCACGAGGGCCAGTGTGCCAGGCTGCTTTCACTTAGCCTGATGTTTTCAAGGTTCATCCAGACTGTTGCATGGATCAGAGAACTTCATTCCTCGTGCAGCCAAACAGGGTTCCATTCTTTGGATCTCTCACATTTCGTTTATGCATCCACCAGTTGATGGACTTGGACTTTTTTTTTTTTTTTCTTGAGAGAGAGAGTCTCATTCTGTTGCCCAGGCTGGAGCGTAATGACAATCACAGCTTACTGCAGCTTCAACCTCCCGGGCTCAAGCAATCCTCCCACTTCAGCCTCCCGAACAGCTGGGACTACAGCACATGCCACTACACCCAGCTAATTTTAAAAAACATTTTTTGTAGAGACAGGGTCTCACCATATTGCCCAGGTTGGTCTTCCGGCCTCAAGCAATCCACTCTCCGTGGACTCCCAAAGTTCTGGGATTACAGGCGTGAGCCACTGTGCGGGCCAACCAATGGATTTTTAACCTAAGCTTTTGAGCCAAGGTCACACTCTGGGGTGACCTTTGGCCAAAGACTAAGCACAACAGGGGTACCAGGGCCTGGCATTTCTGCCCAACGCAGCCCTCCGAGGGGCTGTCAGGGGCTGCGCCAGGTCTGCGTCATGATCCATGGCTCCTCACCAACCTGACTTTGGGCTCTTTTCCTGGTCCAGGTGTGCCTTCCCCATTAACTCCTCTTCACTCCTGACCCTGTGTCAGCATCTGCTTCCCGAGATCGCATCCTGACAAGGCACTTAGTGTGTAATAACAACACAGAACCCACGTGGGCCCCCACACCGGCGCTCTTCTGTTAGGCCTCCATGAGGCCATTTCATCCTCATCACAAACTTGAGAGGCAGGGGGTGTCATTAGAACAGATGAGGGAACTGAGGGACAGAGGAGTTCAGCAACCAATCCAAGTTCCCCGGCCAGACGTGATGGAGCCATGACTCAAAACCCAGGTGGCTTCTCCAGTGTCAGTGCCCTTGGTCACAGCACTCCATTGTGATTCCGCTCAAGCAATAAGGTGGGGACGGGGGTTTGGCCTCCCACTGCTCGGCTCAAGCCACAAGCCCTGGCTGCGTGTGTAGCTTTAGCTCCCCGGGGCTGCTCTGTGAGGCCCAGGTTCAGAGCCAGCTGGAGTCAATGTCATCTTTCTCCACCTGCAACAGATCAGGTGGAAAAGATTCGAGGCAGGAAACACAGCAGATGCTCTGCCATGGAGGCCTACCCATGTGTATCTGCTCGCGACCTGACCTGCCATCGGGCGGCCCCACAGGCACGGGTCTGAGAGGAGGGTGTGCAGATCCAGGATCTTTGGGTCACCTGGAGGACAAGTGCTTCTCCTTGTCACCGGTCACTGGAAACGGGCAGCGGAGACATGGGTAGGTGTGCTAATTTTGAGGTTTCCTTTCTCAGAGTCAGTCTCCATCAGTGACAAGTGCTGCTATAAAATCTGTCTCTGGTGAAAAGTTACATAAGCACATTCCAGTGTTCCTCTGCCACAGCACCGCTGCTACCCACCGCCAGATTCCCCAGCCCTCACTTTTCTGCTATATCTATATATCTATCTATATAAACGTGCTGCAGAGAAACCTGTGTTTTAACCTTTTCTGCAGCTGGAGCTTTTCCATGAATCCCTCTGTCTACAAGTGTTTTACTTCTTGGTTTTCATTTTAATCCTTTGCCTTCCATTAATCAGCACCAAAAGTGTTTTATTGATATTTCCTACCTGCCGGGCACTGGTAGTAAGCACGTTACATGCTTATTATTTAATCTGTGCTGTCTTATTTAATCCTCGTGAGAAGTACACGACCCAGGTACTGTGATCGTGCCCATTTCGAGGGTGCAAAGTCTCGGGCTCTGAGAGGCGTAGGGTTGCCTCCAGGCTGGCCTCCAGGGCCAGCTGAATCTAGGACGCTCCGTTACTGCTCTAAGTTCTCAGATGTAAAATAATCGTGCTTTGCTCCCTGAAGTCGGCAGAGCCTTCCTGAAGTCTCCAGTGAGGATCAGGAAACGGGCAGTGAACCTACCGGGACTCAGGCTGGCTAGCGGGCGGGACTGGAGTTGACCCTGCTTACGTGCCCCCCCTCTCCCGGTGTGCGAGACCCCACCTCAGACTTCCCCGTGTCCCCCGTTATGTTGCGGGTGTTCCGGCTCCCACCCTCCAGTGTGCCTCCCTAAGGACACCGGGCACAGCTGTCTCTCAGGACTAAAGATGAATTCTACAGATTCCAAAAGACTCTTCGTCCCCAGTCACAGCTGCCTTGCCTAAAGAATCTGCCACCGTGGTTGTTAAACCCACACTTTAATTACTCCAAAATTATGTTAAATCCTTGCATAAATATTGCAGTGGCATCTTCTGAAGAATTTCATTACAGTAAGTTGGGTTGCCGCCAGAGCTCTCCACTAAAAAGTAAGAGGAGAATAGACATGTGCCAAAAAAAAAATGGATAGATACTGTTTTCAAAATAAAAAGGCAAGGAGGTCATCCTCTGTCAGATCACGCAGGTGTCAAAGAGAAACAGTCTCATAATAGCAGAAATCTCCCATTTTACAGACCGAAGGGGAAAAAAATACCCTTCAGCCCTCTAATCTAATAGGATTCACTTCTGGAAAAACCTAAATCTGATTAAATATTAATAACCAGTGGTATTAATTAAGGGGGAAAAGTCCATCAAGAGAACCCCAATATGTTTACAGTGTCCCCAGGAAACTGGGAAAATTCACAATCAAGTGTGTAAATGTTCTAAAAAAGGGTCCTGAATATTTTATGAATATTTGTCATAAAACAGAAATAATAACCACTGTGCAGAGCTATTAGAATTAATATTTATGCTGCCCGCCATGAAATATTCATGGGGACAGAGAAAGGGGGGCCGTAAGACAAGAATTAATTTACATTGGGCTCGGTTTACCCGCTGGCTTGATGTTTAAAGACGGTTGACAAGCCTCCATATGAATCCGCCAGTCACTTCCCACAGTCTGCGGAGTGGAGGGGGTGGAGACGGGTCCGGGCTGCTGACAGCTCACAGATTGAGTTTCTGACAGCCCTTAAAAAACCTAAACGGACCCCCACCTTTTTCCCCTTCTTCCATTGCCCAAGGCGCTCTGTTCTGCCACCGTTCATCCGATCTCCCCTTCCATCTGCTGAAATTAACGAATTAATGAGCGCGATGCGCTTTACGGTGGGGCCCTATGAATGTTTACAGGCGATTAAATTATAATGCGGGGCGGCTGTATAATTCATGAACCAATTAAAGGAAGTGTTAGTTGATTTGATGGGATGAGGACGTACAAAATGCATTTAACTAATGGGGAACCGTGGGCTGCCCAGGGCCGGCTCCCTCTCTCGGATTACGCGGCTAATTGCTCGACTTTACGGGGCTGTCACAGATAGCCATGCATATTTCATTGTTCTCAAATACTTCAGTTGTGTGCGTCCGTGTCGTGGCTGTAATGTGGAGAAGGCCGGCCAAACTTGGGTGTAGTTACAGTGCCGAGCTGGGCCCCGGCAGAAACCTGAGCTCCAGAGTCGGGTATCTGGGCCATTAGGTGATTAAAAAGGCTCAGCATGCGATCGCCTTTTGTTTTACTATGTTCTCTTCAGGACACTAATTCCGGATGCTGACTTCATGACCGTGGCGGCACTGGGGCCCTGATCCCTTTTTTTCCGGGGAATGGAGGGGAGGTCCACAGCCCCCTGTACGTTCAAGCCCTCTGAGCCCTTGAAACCCAATGTCCCCAGTGCAGGGGTCCCTCAGGACAATCCACCTGAGACAATTCCCAAGCTAAGAGTTTCCCTCAGGCCTGACTTTGTCCATCTGTACAAGGTGGTCACTGGGAACTTCTTTAAACGCGGCCTAAACTTGGACCCAAACTTGAAGCTGTCATCAGCTCCTTGAAGTATGTTTGGAAGGAAATCAGCAGAGAAGAGCAAATGCACCCTCCCCAAGAAGAAGTAAAATTATCCTGGTGTTCAGGAAGAGAGGATGTTTCCAGAATTCTGTGAGCCGAAGGACAGCGGAGACAAAGGTGGCTGACTTCCCAGCTGGAGCAAAGGAGATGTTGAGTTTAGGGAGATGCTGCCTTCATCCAGCAATCCCAGCGCACTCTGCGGGGAGCAGGGTGAGACCATCGGAGCCGCGCAGCCAACCAGTCAGTCCTCCGAGATGGTTCTATTCTCTCCTCTCACTTCCAAGCCAAAGCCTGGCATTCACCTGAGCCAAGCACACACACGCATACACACACAGACACACACGAAACGAATGAAAAGCCCTGTGGTTACCACCTTCAATCCTCCCGTGGACACCTACAAAATAATTTCTTTTACTCCCACTTTCGTGAGTAGGGCCTGGGCAGCAGCCAGAGCTGGGGCTTTGGGGTCTGCACTCCTGGGATCACGGTTCACACCCTTCTGCAGACACCAGGGCTGTGTGGTCGAGGGCAGCCCCAGGTTCCCCATCTAAGGGGACAGGGATGGCAATAGGTGAGGAGGATTAAAAGCGCTAACCCGTGGCCTCAGTGTCGAGGCTGGCACGTGATAATTACCCAATTTAGTCAGTCAATACTGTTATCACATGATAATAGAGATTCTGACTCATGCAGCAGGGAGGCTACATCCATTACTTCTCTCTTCCACAAACGCACATGACAGTAGGGTTTGGCTTCCACCCCTTAATTGCACAGTGGACACTGTGCTGTCAAATGAAGCGAACAATGAGGTTTACAAGAATGCCTTATGGAGGCAGCAGAATAGATCCAGGTGGAAAAGGTTGCAGGAACCCGAGGGCCACACGTGAGGAGAGCACTCAAACAGTCTTAGCTTCAAGGACGAAAGAAGGGCCAACTGCACATTAAAAGAAAGGAAGTTCACTTGGTCTAAAATATTTAATTGGGGCCTAATTTAAAATGAAGTTATCAATTAGTAGCCAAGCTGGGTTTAACGCATTCTGGTTTCAAATAAAACCAAACTATCATTCATCAAATACCACTGCCTTAAATATTTTACCGTTGTTACCTTATATCATCTTACAAAATAAACAGTATTCTCAATGCATACATGGGGCAACTGAGGCTCAGAGGAGCCAAGTGTCTTGGTTCAGAAATCTCTTTTAAGCAAATATTTGTGCAAGCATAAAGATATAGGGACAAGATTTCTCACTGCTGAATTACTTTTTTGAGACAGAGTCTCGCTCTGTCGCCAGGCTGGAGTGCAGTGGTACGATCTCGGCTCACTGCAACCTCCGCCTCCCGAGTTCAAGCGATTCTCTTGACTCAGCCTCCTGAGTAGTTGGGACTACAGGCGTGTGCCACCACACCCAGCTAATTTTTGTATTTTTAGTAGAGACGGGGTTTCACCATGTTGGCCAGGATGGTCTTGATCTCTTGACCTCATGATCTGCCCACCTCAGCCTCCCAAAGTGCTGGGATCACAGGCGTAAGCCACTGTGCCTGGCTTTTTTTTTTTTCTTTTTTTCTTTTTTGAGATGGAGTCTGGTTCTGTTGCACAGGCTGGAGTGCAGTGGTGTGATCTTGGCTCACTGCAGCCTCCGCCTCCCAGGTTCAAGCGATTCTCATGCCTCAACCTGTAGCTGGGATTATACCATGCCTGGCTAATTTTTTTGTATTTTATAGAGATGGGGTTTCATCGTGTTGGCCTGGCTGGCCTTGAACTCCTGACCTCCAGCGATCTGCCTGCCTTGGTCTCTCAAAGTGCTGGGATTACAGGTGTGAGCCACCACAGCTTGCCTTACTTTATATGTCTGCTTTTTATTTATTTTTATTTTTACAGTGAGACTGTACTATTTCTACAATTAAGAAAAACACTAATTATAAAATCACAGGCTGGACGTGGTGGCTCACGCCTGTAATCCCAGCACTTTGGGAGGCCAAGGCAGGTGGATTACCTGAGGTCAGGAGTTCGAGACCAGCCTGGCCAACATAATGAAACCCCGTCTCTACCAAAAATACAAAAAGTAGCCGGGCATGGTGGCAGGCACCTGTAGTCTCAGTTACTTGGGAGTCTGAGACAGGATAATCACTTGAACCCAAGAGGTGGAGGTTGTGTGAGCTGAGATGGCATCATTGCACTCCAGCCTAGGCAGCAAGAGCTAAACTCCGTCTCAGAAATAAATAAACAAACAAATAAATAAAATCACAAGAAAAGGTTTATTGTTAAAAACAGAAAACTGTGAATTTTCAGCTACAGGACCAACATAATGGTGATAACATGTAAGATTGGACCAGACTTCCTTATGTGCAGATCACACAGTGATCTAAAGCTTCATGTGTCTCAGCAGTGGTCTCAGTCTCTTATCAAACCCCCCATATCATTGTGGAATCAGAACTTCATTTCAATGAGAGTGGGCAGACTGGGGACAAGGACACAGCAGATGCTGGCCACTGAGAAGGACAAACAGTGGGACAACCTTTCACCCAGGTGCCAGCCTCCCAGGTGCTCAGGTGCAAGAGGACTCAGGTGAGGAAGTGTGAATAGCTCAGTGCAAATCAATGCCTCTGGTTTAAGAAAATCAAATGAAGCCGGGTGTGGTGGCTCAAGCCTGTAATCCCAGCACTTTGAGAGGCCGAGATGGGCGGATCACGAGGTCAGGAGATCCAGACCATCCTGGCTAACACAGTGAAACCCCGTCTCTACTAAAAATACAAAAAACTAGCCGGGCGAGGTGGCAGGCGCCTGTAGTCCCAGCTACTCGGGAGGCTGAGGCAGGAGAATGGCGTAAACCTGGGAGGCGGAGCTTGCAGTGAGCTGAGATCCGGCCACTACACTCCAGCCTGGGCAACAGAGGGCGACTCCGTCTCAAAAAAAAAAAAAAAGAAAAAAAGAAAATCAAATGATGTTCATTCATTCATTCAACAAATATTTACCCAGTGCTTCCTAGATGCTAGTTGCTGGCTGCCTTAGGAACTACAGATCTAGTGGTGAACGAGCCAGGCACATTCCTGGCCTCCCACAGTTTACAACGTGTGTTTAGATGCACACAGATACCATCTGCCTGTGGTACTTGGGGTTGATCTCGAGATTAAAAGATGCAAATATGTACTATGAAAAGACCAGTTTGCAATCGGCAAATGGATGAGATCCACAAGTTGTTCAGTAAATATGGTTTGGACAAGGAGGGTGAAGTACACACTAATGTCTTGGATGGATAATGTTTCTGATGAAGTGGCTAAGTTGTTTTTGTTTGTTTGTTGTTTTGAGACTAAGTCTCACTCTTGACCCGAGGCTGGAGTGCAAAGGCGTGATCTCGGCTCACTGCAACCTCGGCCTCCCGGGTTCAAGCGATTCTCTTGCCTTAGCCTCCCGAGTAGCTGGGATTACAGGCGCCTGCCACCATGCCTGGCTAATTTTTGTATTTTTAGTAGAGATGGGGTTTCACCATGTTGGCCAGGCTGGTCTCGAACTCCTGACCTCAGGTGATCTGCCCATCTCGGCCTCCCAGTGTGCTGGGATTACAGGCATGAGCCACCGCACCCGGCCAGAAGTGGCCAAGTTGTTAAACAGCTAATATTTACAATGTTTTTCACGAGCTAAGCATGCTACATAACATAATTTCATGCAATCTTCTCTTTGTAGGAGTTAGGCACAACCACCATCCATCCCCTATTTGATAGGTGTGGGAACTGGGTCTCAGGGAAGTTATCGAGCTTCTCAAGGTCCCATCCCTAGTAAAGGCAGACTCTGGGTTCAGGCACTGGACACCCTGGCCTGCCATAACGGTGGGGCACGACCGCCTCTCTGGACGCTCTTGTGCGAGGCACCTCGTAAAGCGCCCTGGCTCTTCAGGGGCCCCGTGCCGGGCACTCTGTGAGGATGCACAGGATACCTCTCACTGCATCTTCACGACAAGCCTGGGACATAGGTATAACTGTCACCTCCATCTTACAGATGAGGCAGCTTTCCCCGATATCCGCCGATGAGTGACCCAGAAGGACCCGAGACCCACAGCTGCTGGACTCCAACATCCAGGGTGGGAAGCACTGGGCTGTGCTGCGGTTTCCCAAATGCAGGAAGGTCTCTTAAGTGTTCCATATTTACTCTTTTTTTTTTTTTTTCTGAGAAGAATTTGTTCATCGATAATTTTTATTTTTTAAATTGATGTGGAAAATCCTCTTGCAGGGATGGACTGGAGGTGAGGGCAGTTGAAGGGATGAGTGGGAAAGCCGACAGCCAGGAGCTCCCAGAACTGGCATGGACAACCGATGCTGCTGCAGGAGGACATGGGGCTGGTGTTGGGGTGGGCGTGCACTTGCCATCCTTTTATTTCTTCCCCAACCTACTTCCTCTGTCTTCCTATCCTCGAGATACTGACAGCACACTTTTATTGAGTTTCTGCCATGCGTAGGCATTGGGGGAAGGCCTGGGAGGCTCTGATGCATCAGGCTTCTTGGCCTCTCTGTGCCCGCCCTGAACCAGCCTCTCTTCCTTCACCTCTTCTCATGGCCTCTGTCCCCCAGGCTGGAGTGCAATGGCGCGATCTCGGCTCACTGCAACCTCCGCCTTCTGGGTTCAAGCGATTCTCCTGCCTCAGCTTCCCGAGTAGCTGGGATTACAGGCGTGCTCCACCACACCTGGCTAATTTTTGTACTTTTAGTAGAGACGGGGTTTCACCATGTGGGCCAGGCTGGTCTTGAACTCCTGACCTCAAGTGATCCACCCATCTCCGCTGCCCAAAGTGCTGGGATTACAGGTGTGAGCCACCGTGCCCAGTCCCTCTTCATTTCTTCTACACATCTTTCTGTCCAGCATAGAGGCAGCAGTGGCCAACAGGAGACACACACCTGTGGCCTTCCCAGCACAATTCTGAGGACTTCCCTGAATATTCCAACTCTGGGACATCCCGTCTGAGCTTTCATTCCAGGAAAACCACGCTTCCTTCTCAAATTTCTAAATAGGATCGGAAGCTCTTACTTGTGGACTAGCAAAGACAAGGGTTCAGATTCTAGCGCTTCAAATAGGACTCCGTCTGGTGAATCCCACCAGGACGCGAGCTCCCCAACGAGAGATACTTCAGAGAGAAGTTCCCTTAGGCTCCCTGCCCTCCCAAATCTGCACCTAACTTCAGGCTGCATCCAGAGATACCAAGGGAAATTAGGTACAAATTGTACCCTGGACTTGACTTTGCAATTGGAAGAAACCTCGATTTGTGAGGGTAAAGGTCACCGCCTAGAAGGCCTAACCCAAAGGCCAGCCCTGTGGCTTGGCCAGGCCAAGAGAAGCCTCCCCTAATTGCCTATGGAAAAGAACCCAGGGTTAAACTGTGTAGCTGGGTTATGCTCCCAGGTTAAACTTCTTAAGTGAACCGACCCAAGGAGGTGAAACCTGAATTTCTAGATAAAGCTTTTCCATGTCTTTGGCCAGGTACACAGAACTGCAATTTAAAACTTCTGGGTTTTATGCCGTGTGCCGTGGCTCATGCCTGTAATCCCAGCACTTTGAGAGGCCAAGGCAGGCAGATCATTTGAGGTCAGGAGTTCAAGACCAGTCCGGCCAACATGGTGAAACCCCGTGTCTATTAAAAATACAAAAATTAGCTGGGCGTGATGGTGCGCACACCTGTAATCCCAGCTACTCAGGAGGCTGAGGCAGGGGAATCGTTTGAACCGGGGAGGCAGAGGTTGCAGTGAGCTGAGATCACGCCACTGTACTCTAGCCAGGATGACAGAGTGAGACTCCAAAAAAAAAAAAAAAAAAACAACAACAACAACTTCTTGGTTTTGCTAGTTGTCTGTGAATTAAATCTATGATTCCAGCCGAGAAGGCTGCGACATCCTGGTGGCATCTCCCTCCCAGGGCCATCACCCTGCGATAATCCTGGTCTATGTGTGACGGCTGACGAGCACAAACGCTCTCAAAGAAGTACTGTGCAGCCACTGATGGTGAGGCTGGGGACAGCGTCTGTGAACATGGGTTCATGGTATATTCCGTAGAGGAAAGGGCTGTGATATAATGTGTGCAATTAAGACCCTGTTTTCATTTTTATTATTTATTTATTTTTGAGAAGGAGTCTCGCTCCGTCGCCCAGGCTGGAATGCAATGGCGCAATCCGGGCTCACTGCAACCTCTGCCTCCCGGGTTCAAGCAATTTTCCTGCCTCAGCCTCCTGAGTAGCCAGGACTACAGGCATGCAGCACCATGCCCGACTAATTTTTTTTTTTTTTTTAGTGGAGATGGGGTTTCATCATGTTGGTCAGGCTGGTCTCCAACTCCTGACCTCAAATGATCCGCCCACCTTGACCTCCCAAAGCGCTGGGATTATAGGCGTGAGCCACCGTGCCCGGCCAAGACCTGTTTTTATAGAGTAGTTTTTAAAATATTGGAATAGACATACACCCAAATGTCAACATTGGTTATCTTCGGATATTGGAAATATTTTTACTTAGCTGCATTTTCTAACTTTTCTACAATAAGTAGATGCCCTGTGTAATAAAATGTTTGAAATAACCACCATCGCCACACCACCCTCATCTTGTTCCTCCAGTGGCTTCCCTTCCCCCAGCTCTCCTGGAATAGACTTGGCAGTCCCTGGCCCAGGACATGGGCGCTGGCTGCCCCACACCCATCCCCCTGCAGAGCTCTTCTTCCCCTCCTCCTGCAGCTGGCTCCTTCCTTCTATTCAAGTCTGAGCTTAAACCAGCCCTCCCCAGAAGCACTTTCCCCCGCCAGCGCATCCAAACCAATCACCTTGCCCCTACTCGATCACGCCATGGCATTTTAATCCCACATAAATCACTTGGTCCTAGCAGGTATTTCTCCTCCGTTTATTTGTCTAATGTCCGCCTCCTCCCTGGGGAATGTTTTGCTTGTTTCTGTGGCCCCAGCATCTGGAACGGTGCCGGGCAAAGAGAAGCCTACAATAAATACTTGTGGAGTGAACAAATTGAAGTGTGAGTCCTTCCCTTACTACTAGGAATAGCAGCTGCCACAACTGGGCTCCGAGCTAAGCACTCCACATTGGGGAATCACGCCGCTTTCCCATTGAGGAAGGAGCCAGGCCATTGTTGACCTCTTTTAGTCCCAGAGACATAAAGTAACCTCCCCATCACCCCCCTAGTAAGCCGGCTGGTCTGGGCTCTCTCATCTTGCCGCACCATTGCCAAGAACATCCCCCATCCCCTGCCAGTGGCTGAGCCTGGCCCCAGTGGCAGGGTCCCCACAACTCCTATCTCAGAAGGGCTTAGGGGCAGCAGCCCAGTTAGAACTGCTCATGGAACATGTCCACAAAGCTGCGCACTCTGTTTGCTTAGACGATGGGTTTATTTGGGGTGGCTGGGGCAGAGAGGGCTCATGAGTGCGGGGGCTGAAGCCATCCCTGGACTAATCCCCAGGTACTCATGTCCTGGTAGGGAAGGGCCCCGGCACAGGCTCAGGCTGGTGGCTTTAAACCAGTTTCCTTGCTGGAGGGTATGGCTCATCCTCAGGCTGGGGCGGAAGGGCACCAGCGCAGTGAGGGGATCGCCGCTGCGGACAGCATGCAGCCCCTCCATGTTCACTGCGGAAGGAGACACGTGGACAGGAGACAAGTGCTCTCACACCCCATCCCCGCAGCCTCCTGGAGTGGCACTCAGGTGACAATGGGGACCGCAGGGAGCATGCACGAAGGCCTCCTCTTTGTATTTACGCATCCAGTCTCTCCACTGCCTTCTGAATTAGGTCTCATCATGGCTACCATTTCATGATGGAGAAGGAGCTCTCCAGGTAGGATAAGTCATTCAGACAGCGCAACTCACAAAGGGCACTGCAGCCCGGAGTGCAGGACGAGAAGGCAGTTCTTTGCCCTCACACCACGCTGCCTATCTCTAAACGACCCACTGCAGGGTGACTTGGTTAACGGCTGAGAACCCACTCAGCTCAGCAGAAACTCCAGGGAAAGAAGAAGAGGCCACGTGGCCGCCTAGGACCTCTGCAACAACATGCTACCAGGAGACAGCAGAACAGGCAAGGTCAGGAAAGGGGAAGCGGATGACACTCTTTGATATTTCTGAAGTACCTCGGCCACAAGCAAGCACAGAGATGCATTTCAGTTTGGAATAGAAATGGCTATTTGCATTTCATCGTCTTTGAGCAGGACCACAGACAAATATGGGACCCATGATGGAGCCAAGACAGCGTATTGCAGTGTGAGCCCAAGGTGATATCCAGCAGGCCTTCGAGAGGTGTGGGCACCCAGCATGTAACATGGGCATTAACCACCAGTGACTCTGTATGTTCCTGGAAGATCAGTAAGCATGCAAATGAGAGAACAGGATCAGCCCCCATCCCTACCGGATTGGAAACATATCAGGCCGCCCCCCTTTCATATCAAGTTTCCATTGTGAAGACTGAAACTTTCAGTGCCCATTCCTCTTGCCCCTGCCCTCCCTGTGATGCTGGCGCTTCCTCCTGCCGCTGTTCCTGGGAGGACACTTGAGCCAAGGGCAGCTTCTCCTCCTCTGCCTCCCCGAGCCATGCCTTTCATACATAAGGAATCAACAGTTTCCAGTTTGATTCCATTCTTCTCCAACCACTTAAAGAAAAAGGCCTTAAGGCCAGAACATTACCACTGATTTTTTTTTTTTTTTTTTTTTTGGAGATGGAGTTTCGCTCTTGTTGCCCACGCTGGAGTGCAATGGTTCAATCTCGGCTCATTGCAACCTCCACCTCCTGGATTCAAGCACTTTTCCTGCCTCAGCCTCCCAGGTAACCGGGATTACAGGCATGTGCCACCATGCCCAGCTAAGTTTGTATTTTTAGTAGAGACGGGGTTTCACCATGTTGGCCAGGCTGGCCTCGAACTCCCAACCTCAGGTAATCCGCCCGCCTCGGCCTCCTAAAGTGCTGGGATTACAGGTGTGAGCCACCGCACCCTACCTTGCTGATATTTTTATCAGCATCTTTCCCTCTTTTAGCTGACAGAAACAAGCACTCGCTGTCATGCCAGAACATCTGGATTACAACTTGATTGTCTAAAAGATTTGGCAGGTTTTCATATTTTCCATGTGTCAGGGACCTGGAATGCTACTGTGTCCTGGCACCCCCTCAGCTGCTTTCCTGCCTATGGTATCTCCCAGGTGCCAGGTGCCCTACCCTGCACCCCAAGAGCCACGCCGGGAGAGAGTGCTGCCGGTCGAGCACCCTCACACCTCAACAAATCCCACCTGACTGCACCTGCTCTAAGGCAAACCTCAAAGAATGCGCTCACTGTGGAGGACAGTAGTTAGCTGTGTCAGATCTGTCTGTTCTGCTAGAGGGAAGCTCCTGGGGAAGGGATCATGGAGGGCAGGACGGCGCCTCACTGCCACTTTTGCATCTCCAGAGCCTGCACCGTGTGCACATAGCCCTCATCACCGGGCTTAATCAGAATTTGCTGAATGAATACGTGATCTTCCTATTGGCTGACAGCCATAAATCACCAGCTATAGAAGTGGCAGCCCCAGTAGCCATTGCATCATAGCATCCCAGGGCCAAAGAGAATACCAGAAGACCCTAATTTCACAGGCAGAGGTGCCTCAGCCCATTGACTGGCTCCAACTCTCAGATGTTTTTGTTTGTTTGTTTGTTTGTTTTTTGAGATGGCGTTTCGCCCGTTTCCCAGGCTGGAGTGCAATGGTGCGGTATCGGCTCACTGCAACCTCCGCCTCCCAGGTTCAAGCGATTCTCTTGCCTCAGCCTCCCAAGTAGCTGGGATCACAGGCATGCGCCACCATGCCCGGCTAATTATCTATTTTTAGTAGAGATGGGGTTTCACCACGTTGGCCAGGCTGGTCTCGAACTCCAGACCTCAAGTGATCCACCCACCTTGGCCTCTCAAAGTGCTGGGATTGCAGGCATGAGCCACCACGTCTAGCCTCAAAGATTTTTTTAAGAGGAGGTGTATTCCTCAGCTGCCCTTATCTTTCCTCCCATCGCCACCTTTGAAGACACTAAAGAGTTCTTGTTGTCCAGACTCTTTCTGGTCTACATAAATCCACTTCCCTTTGTTTTCCTCTCATAGGAAGTACAAAAACAGCAGCTCATTCTTGTATAGAAAAGAATTCTCCCAAAAAAGAAGCTCCCAGGTTCTAGAGAGAAAGTTTTGAGGCCCTCAGTTTAAGCCATTCTGCCTTCCGCAGTGTCTGGGGGAAGCTGCTGTCGGGCTCAGCTCTCTCCTAGAGGCACCTTGAGGTGTGGAGCTTGGCTCCGAAAGCCAGGCAGGGAGCCAGAGGGAGGGCGCCTGCAACCTGCGAAGCCGTTTCTTAAGTGATCATTTGCATACCTAAAAATTCACTGTTCATGGTAACAAATTCCTTTTAAACCACCTTCTGCACTGAGAACAAATCTATGTTTTGCCAAGGTGAGGGGAGGGGCGATCAGCTGCCAGGGGCCACACTCCGAAGTGCGAACAGAATCCGAACCACCGTCTCACCAAAAATGCTGGCGTCTCACTGACCTGACTCTTTCTGACCAAGCAAGAGGGTACTGGATTGTCCCACTCTTTGGAACTCAAAATGGGCTCCTGTAAGCACCAGACACATAGCACCTAATTTATTTCTCATCACACCCTGTGAGCAGGTACCATTATCATCATCCCCCCCTTTAGAGAGTAGGCGAATTCCGCACACCCATAAAACGACTCACTCAAGATCATTATCAGCCCTACATCTATAACTCACCGGATTGGTGTCTAGAGATTTCTGCCTGGCTGATTTTCTCTGTTCTTCTAACTACTCCACAACTAAATGTTTCACAAAGCCATTTCCTCCCCAGATATTTATGTTCTCAAATGTTTATTGCCTCTCTATCATGATCAAGATTTTATGAGCACTCTATACCAGTTGTGAATTAAATACATAATTTCGGAATCATCGCATTCCAGTTTGGTTGCTACATTTGTCTCTATTACACTGCAGCAGTTGCCGTGGGCACCCGACAGATGACAACGGAACGCATGTGTCCAGGGGCAGCCAGAGTGACTGACATTTCAATCCAGAAGCTGCCACAGGGACCTGGTGATTCCCACCGTGAGCGGGAGAGAAGCTTCCACAGCTCACTGGGATGGGCAGAGGGTTCCAGAGCAGGACAAGGCTAGGACAGGTTCCCCCACTCACCCTCACAGCACCAATGCGGCTGTTTCCAACCTGCTGGCCTCTGGGGAAGGAGGGCCCGTCATCTCACGGGAGGTGAGGAAGACAAGGAGCAGAAGAAGACTGTTTCCTCTGATGAGCAGTACCCACTCTCTTATAGAACAATCTGGGCTATGCCTGGGGGCCTACTGGTTAATCTGATCCTATATGGGAAATACAGAAAGAAGATCGAGCCTGGAACAAAACTGCTACGATTTATTTTTCCCTCACATTTACCTGTATGCACTACCTGACTGACCCTCACAGCAGCTCACACAACGTGGACTACCAATTCCACTTCACAAGTGAAGAAACTGAGGCTCTGAAAGGCGGCAGCCACAGAGGTGGATCTGGTTCCTGTTTCCAGGCCTTTGCCCTTGCTGTTCCCTCTGGTGGCTAGCCCCTCAACACACTAAAAATGAAAATAACTGTCATTACTGGATATACTCTATCTGTATATCCATAGAGAACTGCCGTGGGTAATATAGCCATTCTTGAAAGAAAACATTTAGGGATATTTTAAATCCATCATTGATCCTAAGGGGGGAAAAAGACTCCTTAAACCTTAAGTTTCATGATGACAAACATTTCCACAGCTTGAGCACGAGGAGGGCAATTCCACCGAACTGGGCCACTAACTTGGGCAGGGCTGCAGTTTTGATGGCTCTGGGGACCGTCCCTCACATCGCTGTCCTGATGTCCTCATGGTCTGCCATGTGGCATCACGCAGCTTAGATGAAGCCTTTGTTTCTTGGAAGTTTCAGTCATTTCCAAAGCATCCATCACTTTCAGTCATCCAGTTCTTTATTGCCACCATAGAATTATGAGCTCTTGAGCACGTAGGTGGCACCCATTGAAAACAGAAGTGGAACCACCGTTCCCTTCCAGGGTTTTAATCTGGAGAAATAGTCACATGAATACGCAGAGTCACACATACGGCATGTTTATTACAGCACCATTTGCAAAGTGAAAAAGAAAGAAAAAAGTCTAAATGCTCTTCAGCAGGGCTTCCTACTCATCCATATCCTCATCAGTACTTGGTTTGGACAGACTTAATGTTTGACAAGCTGGTAGGAACAAAACAATGTACCATTATGATTTAAATTCGTATTTTCCATTTTCCTTTTTTTGTTTGTTTATTTTTTTGAGACAGGGTCTGGCTCTGTCGCGCAGGCTGGAGTGCAATGGTGCGATCTCGGCTCGCTGCAACCTCTGCTTCTCAGGTTCAAATGATTCTCTTGCCTCAGCCTCCCAGGTAGCTGGGATTACAGGCCTGTGCCACCATGCCTGGCTATTTTTTTTTTTTTTTCTGCATTTTTAGTAGAGACGGTTTTTTGCCATGTTGCCTAGTCTGGTCTCTAACTCCTGAGCTCAAGCGATCTGCCTGCCTCAGCCTCCCAAAGTGCTGCGATTACAGGCATGAACCACCGCATTTTCCATTTTCTAATGAGGTTTAGCAACTTTGTATGTTTTTTTGGTCCTTGTGTTTTTTCTTTTGTGAAATCCATGTTCATGTCTTAAAAAAATAAAACGAAACAGCCTTACTGAGATATAATTCACACACCATAAAATTCACTTATTTACAGTGTACAGTTCCAGCCGGGCATGGCAGCGCACGCCTGTAATCCCAGCACTTTGGGAGGCCGAGGTGCGAGGATCGCTTGAGCCCCAGAGTTCCAGACCAGGCTGGGCAAAATGGCAAAACCCTGTCTTTACAAAAAATACTAAAATTAGCCTGGTGTGGTGGCGTGCTGTAGCCCTAGCTACTAGGGAGGCCGAGGTGGGAGGACTGCCTGAACCTGGGAGGTTGAGGCTGCAATGAGCTGTGATCATGCCACTGCACTCCAGCCTGAGGGACACAGTGAGACTTTGTCTCAAAAAAAAAAAAAAAAAAAAAAAAAGAAGTGTACAATTCCACAGGTTTTAGTATGCTCCCAGAATTCTATGGTCTGTTCCTGCTTTTTTTGCCCATTTTTTGTATTAAGCATGCTTTATCTCATTCATTTATAGGAGTTCTTTATAAATTTTGGATACTAACTCTGTTTTGGTTGCAACTAGCCTAATCCAGATTGAGTCTTTTCATTCTTCAGATGAAGGCCTTTTGCTGAATAAAAGTTCTCAATTTGGCCGGGCGCAGTGGCTCACACCTGTGGTCCCAGCACTTTGGGAGGCCGAGGTGGGCGGATCACAAGGTCAGGAGATTGAGACCATCCCGGCGAACACAGTGAAACCCCGTCTCTACTAAAAATGCAAGAAATTGGCCGGGCGTGGTGGTGGGCGCCTGTGGTCCCAGCTACTCAGGAGGCTGAGGCAGGAGAGTGGCGTGAGCCCGGGGGGCGGAGGTTGCAGTGAGCCGAGATCACGCCACTGCACTCCAGCCTGGGTGGCAGAGTGAGGCGCCATCTCAAAAAGAGAAAAAAAAAAAAAAAAAAAGAAAAAGAAAAAGTTCTCAATTTTAATGTAGTCACATTTATTTATTTTCTTTTGTTGTTTATGCTCTTTGTGTCTTGTTTTAGGAAGACTTCTCTATCCCAAGATCATAAGATAGTTTCCTGTATATTCTCCTACAAGGTTTTAAAGTCTTGTCTTTCACGTTTAAGCTTTTAAACTGCCTGGAACTGATTGTTACCTATATGGGGCAAGTAGCTGTCGAAGGTAATTTTTTTCCCACATTGGGTACCCAATTGCACAGCATAATTTATTGGAAAATCCATCTTTTCCCACTGATCTGTGGTGCTACCTCTGTCATTATCAAGTGTCCGTACAAGTGTGAGTGTTTCATTGGTTAGTAGATCTAATTTAGTGCTAACACCTCAATGTCCTAATGGTTTTAAAATAAATAGATATTTGAGAGGGCAAGTCCTCCCACTTGGTCTTTCTTCGGGAATAACTTCATAAATTTTTAACTCTTTGCTCTTCTATGTAAAATGCAGAATGAGCACAGCAAGTTGCATCAAAAACCACCACCACCACCAACTTGGAAATTTTAATTGTGATTCCACTGGATCTATGATCAGTTTGGGAAGTGGTGACATCTTTATAATATTAGCCTCCCTAACCATGAATAAGACATTGTCTCCCTTTTAGGGATTCTTATATGCCGTTTAATAAATTTACACAATTTTTCCAATAAAGGGCTTGTACATCTTTCATTGTGTTTATTTCAGTGTACGCTTTTATTCTGCTATACGTTGTTGAATTTTTTTTTGGAGATGGGGTCTTGCTGTGTTGCCCAGGCTGGAGTACTGTGGAATGATCATAGCTCACTGCAGCCCTGACTCCTGGGCTTAAACGACCCTCCCGCCTCAGCCTCCCAGTAGCTGAGACTACAGGCTCAAGTTGCTGTGCCTGGCCATTGTTGTTATTGTCTTAATTTTACATTTTCCAACTCTTTGTTGCCAAAGAAAGTGTAAATAATTTTTGGATCTTTAGTTATTGATCTTTTAGTTGGTAAACTTGCTAAACTAAAACTATTAAGTACTCCATAGATTCTTTGGGGCTTTCTTAATGTAGAGAATATAACATCTGCCAATAATGACTTTTGCTTCTTCCGTCCCAAGTCCTAGAGGTTTTATTTACTTTTCTTGTCTTTACTGCACTGTTTAATAATGTTTCATAGAAATGATGATGGGGGAATCCTTGTCTTATGATTGATTTTAAAGGGCATGCTTCTAACATTTCACCACTAAGACCTATGTTTGCTATAGTTTGGGAAGGTATCTTTTATCAGGTTAAGGAAATCCCCTTCAGTTTATAGCTAAGAATTTTAAAATCATGAATAGATATTTAATTTTATCCAATGCTTTGTTTTTATCTATTGAAACAGCCATATCTGTTTTTCTTTAATTTCTTATTATGGTGAATTCAAGTAACAGATTTGCTAAAGTTGAATCATCCTTGAATACCCTACTACACAATTGGATTGGATTTGCTAAAATTTTGTTTAGAATTTTGGCAACTATATTTATGAATAACATTGGCCTGTAATTTTTCTTTTTTTTTTTTTTTTTTTGAGACGGAGTCTCGCTCTGTCGCCCAGGCTGGAGTGCAGTGGCCGGATCTCAGCTCACTGCAAGCTCCGCCTCCCGGGTTCCCGCCATTCTCCTGACTACAGGCGCCTGCCACCTCGCCCGGCTAATTTTTTTTATTTTTTATTTTTTAGTAGAGACGGGGTTTCACCGTGTTAGCCAGGATGGTCTCGATCTCCTGACCTCGTGATCCGCCCGTCTCGGCCTCCCAAAGTGCTGGGATTACAGGCTTGAGCCACCGCGCCCGGCCAATTTTTCTTATTTATATTGTCTTTGGGTTTCACATTAAGAATTTATTAATCTTATTAAATGTATTGTGATGTGCTCCCTCTTTTTCTGTTTTCTGAAAAGAGTTTGTTCACAATGGGAATAATCAATTCCTTGAATATTTTGGTAAATTTCACTTGTAAACAGCATCTGGGCCTAATGTTTAAGGGAGGGGAACAATTTGCTTTTATTATTCAATTTATTTAATAGTTATAGGACTTTGGATTTTCTATTTTTTTTGAGACAGGGTCTCACTCAGTCGCCCAGGCTGGAGTGCAGTGGCATAATCTTGGCTGCCACCTCTGCCTCCTGGGTTCAAGCAATTCTCATGCCTCTGCCACTCGGGTAGCTAGGATTATAGGCATGTGCCACCACGCTCAGCTAATTTCGCTATTTTTAGTAGAGATGGGGTTTCGCCATGTTGGCAAGTCTGGTCTCAAACTCCTGGCCTCATGTATTTGCCCACCTCAGCCTCCCAAAGTGCTGGGATTACAGGTATGAGCCGCTGTACCTGGCGTCTCTTTCTTCTTATGTCACTATTGATAAGATTTTGTTTCCTATGAATTTATCTATTTTGTCTGTTTCCAAATTTATTGCCATAAAGTTGTTCATAATATTTTTCCTATCCTTGTAATCTGTTATATTTATGTTGCTATATTCATTATCTAAATGAGTTTTGTCCTCATTTTCATTTCAAATGTCAATCTGTTCTTTCTTTCCTTTCTTTCTTCCTCCCTTTTTCCCTTCTTCCCTCCCTCCCTCCTTCTCTCTCTCCCTCTTTCCCTCTCTGTCTCTTTCTTCTTTTCTTTTCTTCCTCTCTTTCTTTCTTTCATTTTCTTTCAAGACAGAGTCCTGTTCTGTCGCCCAGGCTGGAATGCAGTGGTGCAATCTCGGCTCACTGCAACCTTCACCTCCCCGGTTCAAGCGATTCTTGTGTCTCAGCCTCCCGAGTAGCTGAGACTACAGCTGCATGCCAGCATACCTGGCTCATTTTTGTATTTTTAGTAGAAAAGAGGTTTTACCATGTTGGCCAGGCTGGTCTCGAACTCCTGGCCATAAGTGATCCACCTGCCTCAGCCTCCCAAAGTGCTAGGATTACAGGCATGAGCCACTGTGCCTGGCCATTCCTTCTTTTTTTATTGATCAGTATTGCTAGAGATTTGTCAGCTTTATTAATTTTGCCAAGGAACCCACTTTTGCTGTACTCAAGCTCTGTTTCCTGTTCCATTGGTTTCTATTCTCTCTCCGGCTACTCTTTGAGTTTAGTAATTTTTTAACCTAGGTCAGAGGCTTAGATCATTAATTTTCAACTGTTCTTCTTCTGAGATTTAGTTTTCACTGAATACCATTTATATTCCTTCAGTGTGTGACTCCTTTCAATTAAAAAATCAAAGTAGATGATGCTGGAGTGGCCCCAGCAAGATGGCTGGCTAGAGGCATCTAGTTAGCTCTCCCTTCCACAAAGACAGCCAAACAGTGAATAAACAACTATATGTGAATGAAAATAAATAAAGGCATGAGCCCTGGAGTTCATCAAAGGAGTACCAGACACCCTGGTGAGCACAGAAACTCTGGATAGCCATATAGAAAACGGAAGGAAACAATCCCAGCACTTTGGGAGGCTGAGGTGGGTGGATCACCTGAGGTCACGAGTTCCAGACCAGCCTGGCCAACATGGAGAAACACTGTCTCTACTAAAAATACGAAAATGAGTCAGGTGTGGTGGCACATGCCTGTAATCCCAGCTACTCGGGAGGCTGAGGCAGGAGAATCACTTGCACCCAGGAGGCAGAGGTTGTGTGAACTGAGATTGTGCCACTGCACTCCAGCCTGGGTGACAAAGCGAGACTCTGCCTCAAAAAAAAAATTAAAATAAAAAGGGGCCGGGCGCGGTGGCTCAAGCCTGTAATCCCAGCACTTTGGGAGGCCGAGATGGGCGGATCACGAGGTCAGGAGATCGAGACTATCCTGGCTAACACGGTGAAACCCCGTCTCTACTAAAAAATACAAAAAACTAGCCGGGTGAGGTGGCGGGCACCTGTAGTCCCAGCTACTCGGGAGGCTGAGGCAGGAGAATGGCGTGAACCCGGGAGGCGGAGCTTGCAGTGAGCCGAGATCGCGCCACTGCACTCCAGCCTGGGCGACAGAGTGAGACTCCGTCTCAAAAAAATAAATAAATAAATAAAAATAAATAAATAAAAAGGAAGGAAACAACAGGACTCTACTGCCCATCTTCCAGCCAGGGTCAGCCAGGAACCAGAAGGAACGTCTTCCTACAGTGAAAAGGTGGAAAAGAGGTTTCCAGCAGCTCCCACCACCCTTTGGACACCTACAGTACTCACCACTGGGGTCCTCAGAGGCCCTATGCCCATGCAGAGAGCTGCCGAGTATCTATACAGCTGTGCTCCCCTAGAGAAGGAGGTGACACAGCACCCTGCCACTGTGGCCAGCCAGCTGCTGTATGACACCATCGTGAAGCTGGAGCTACCTCTGGAGTGTGCCTTGCTTTCGGGGGAAAGTCACAACAAATTTTAAAGAATTGATATCATATCAAGTATCTTTCCTGACCACAATGGCATAAAACTAGAAATCAATAACAAGAGGAACTTTTGAAACTGTACAAATACATGGAGATTAAACAACATGCTCCTGAATGACCAATGGGTCAATGAAGAAATTAAGGAGGAAATTAAAAAATTTCTTGAAACGAAGGAAAATAGAAACTCATGCTCTTCAATTAAGTTTAGCCTAAAGCTGCCACCTTACATATTTTAAGTCTGGCCTGAAGGTTGCTTTACACACAGTAAGCTGTAATCTAACTAGATGTGTAAACAGATTGTAACTTATTTTTGTACCTATCACCAAGTTTTGGCCGACTAAGGCAGACAACTGTTCAAACCGTATTCAAACACGGCAAATGCCAAGCTGTAACCAATCCAGTTGTTTTTGTACCTCATTTCCATTTTCTGTATGTCACGTCACTTTCCTTTTTGTGTCCACAAATCCACTCCGCCCACTTAGCAGTGCTAAAGTCATTCTGAGGCTGTTCTGGTTTGGGGGGGTTGCCCAGTTCATGAACTGTTCTTTGCTCAATTAAAGTCTGCTAAATTTAATTTATCTAAAGTTTTTCTTTTAACAATCCCAAAGCCTACGGGGTACAGCAAATGTGGTATTAAAAGGGAAGTTTATAGTAATAAACACCAACATCAAAAAAAAAAGTAGGAAGATTTCAAATAACCTAAGGATGCATTTCAAGGAACTGGAAAAGCAAAAACTAACTCAACCCCACATTGGTACAAGAAAATAAATAATAAAGATCAGAGCAGGCCTGGCGCAATGGCTCATGCCTGCAATCCTATCCTAGCACTTTGGGAGGCCAAGGTGGGTGGATTGCTTGAGCCCAGAAGTTCAAGACCAGCCTAGGCAACATAATGAAACCCTGTCTCTACTAAAAAATAATTTTAAAAATTATCTGGGTGTGTTGGTACGCACCTATAGTCCTAGCTACTCAGGAGGATGCGGTGGGAGGATCACTTGAGCCTGGGAGGTGGAAGTTGCAGTGGGCTGAGATCACACCACTGCACTCCAGCCTGGGCAACAAAGCAAGACTCTGTCTCAAAAACACAAAAATAAAAACGAAAAAACAAGATCAAGGTAGAAATCAATTAAAACTAAAAGAAAAATACAAAGATCAACAAAATGAAGTCAGTTTTTAGCAAAATCAATTAGCTTGATTAACCAAGAAAAAAAGAGAGAAGACCCAAATAAATAAGCAGCAAAAAAGGACACGTTACAACTGGTACCACAGATATACAAAGGCTCATTAGAGACTATTATGAACTACCATGCACCAACAAATTGGAAAATCTAACAGAACTGAATAAATTCCTGGACACATACAACCTACCAAGATTGAACCAGAAGAAACAGTAAAACTGAACAAACCAATTATGAGTGACAAGATTGAATCAGTAATAAAAAGTCTCCCATCACAGAAAAGCGCAGGACTTGATGGCTTCACTGCTGAATTCTACCAGACGTTTAAAGAAGAGCTAACTGAAAGCAAGGCCCAAAACCACAATTCCTTTTGCACCAACCTAATACCATTTCTTCTCAAACTTTTCTACAAAATAGAAGAGGAGGTAATTCATCCAAATGCATTCTATGAGGCCAGCATTACTCTAATACCAAACCCAGACAAAGATACAGCAAAAAAAGAAAACTATAGGCCAACATCACTGATGAACACAGAAGCAAAAATCCTCAACAAAATACTAACAAACTGAATCCAGCAGCACATTAAAAAGATCATTCACCAGCTGGGCGCAGTAGCTCACATCTGTAATCCCAGCACTTTGGGAGGCCAAGGCAGGCGGATTGCCTGAGTTCAGGAGTTTGAGACCAGCCTGGGCAACATGGTGAAACTCCATCTGTACTAAAATACAAAAAATTAGCTGGGCATGGTGGCACCCGCCTGTAGTCCCAGCTACTCAGGAGGCTGAGGCAGGAGAATTGCTTGAACCCAGGAGGCGGAGGTTGTAGTGAGCCGTGCCATTGCACTCCAGCCTAGGGGACAGAGTGAGACTCCATTTCAAAAAAAAAAAAAAAAAAAAAAAAAGATCATTCACCATAATCATGTGGTGCATCTCAGGGATGCAAAGATGGTTCAGTATATGCAAATCAATAAATGCGATAGATCACACCAACAGAATGAAAGACAAAACCGTATGATCATCCTAATAGATGCAGAAAAATCATTTGACACAATTCAACATCCCTTCACGATAAAAACCCTTAACAAGCTGGGGACAGTGGTGCACACCTGTAGTCCTAGCTACTCGGGAGGCTGAGGTGGGAGGATCAGTTGAGCCCTGGAGTTCAAGACCAGCATGGGCAACATAGCAAGATGAGACCCTGTCTCTAAAATAAACAAACAAGAAAAACAACAACAACAAAACCCTCAACAAACGATGTATAGAAGGAGTATATATCTTAACACAATAAAGGTCATATATATGACAAACCGGTATCTAACTTTATACTGAATGGGAAAAAGTCGAAAGCTTTTCCTCTAATAACTGGAATAAAACAAGTATGCCCACTCTCATTGCTCTTATTCAGTACATTACTGTAAGTCCTTGCCAAAGCAATTAGACACAAAAAAGAAATAAAGGTTATCCAAATTGGAAGGAGGAAGTCAAATTATCCCTGTTTGCAGATAGCATGATTTTGCATATAGGAAACCCTAAAATGCTCTACCAAAAAACTCTTTGAACTAATAAACACATTTAATAAAGTTGCAAAAGACAAAATTAACATACAAACAATTAGTAGCATTTCTATACACCAACAATAAACTGGTGGAAAAATAAATCAAGAAAGCAATCCCAATTACCGTTGGTACAAAAAAATACCTAAGAATACATTTTCTTTTTGAGACAGGGTCTTGCTCTGTTGCCCAGGCTGGAGTGCAGTGGTGTGATCATGGCTAACTGCAGCCTTAACCTCCCAGGTTCAAGCAATCCTCCCACCTCAGCCTCCTGAGTAGCTGGAACAACAAACGTGCTCCAACATGCCTGGCTAATTTATTTTTATTTTTAGTGGAGACAAGGTCTCTCTATGTTGCCCAGACTGGTCTCAAACTCTTGGGCTCAAGCAATCCTCCTGCCTCAGCCTCCCAAAGTGTTGGAATTACAGGTGTGATTCACTGTGCCTGGCCTAAATATAACATGTAATGATCACATTGGGATATTTTAATAAATTTAACCAAGGAAGTAAAAGGTCTCTACAAGGAAAACTATAAAACACTGGTGAAAGAAATTAAAGAGGTCATACATACAAAAATTGGAAAGACATTCCATGTTCATGGATTGGAAGAATTAATATTGTGAAAGTGCCCATACTACCAAAAGCGACCTACAGATTCAACACAATCCCTATCAAAATACCAACAAAATTCTTCACAGAAATAGAAAAAAAAAAAACCTTAAAACTTATATGAACTATGGAAACTATGGAACACTTCAAAGAGCCAAAACAATTGTGAGCAAAAAGAACAAAACTGGAGGCATCAAATATACTACAAAGCCATAGTAACCAAAATAGTATGGTACTGTCATAAAAACAGACACATAGACAAATGGAACAGAATAGAAATCCATAAATAAGTCCATGTATTTATAGCCAACTGATTTTTGACAAAGGTGCTAAGAACATTCAGTGGAGAAGGGGCAGTCTCTTCAATAAATGGAGCTGGGAAAACTTGATATATCTGTATGCAGAAAAATGAAACTAGATCTCTCTCTCTCCTCATAGACAAAAATCAAATCAAAATGGATTGAAGACTTTAAAAAAAGGCCCAAACCTATAAAACTACAAAAGAAAACATTGAGGAAACACTTCAGGACATTGGTCTGAGCAAATTTTTTTTGGTAAGAGCTCAAAGGACAGGCAACAAAAGCAAAAACAGACAAATGGGGCTTACATCAAGCTAAAAAGCTTCTGCATAGCAAAGGAAACAACAGAGTGAAGAGACAACCTATGGAATTAAAGGAAATATTTGCAAACTATCCATCCAGACTGAGATTAGCAGCCAGAATACACAGGAACTCAACAGCAAAGCCAATTTAAAAATGGGCAAATGATCTGAATAGACATTTCTCAAAATAAGATACACAAATGGCCAACAGGCGTATTAAAATAAAGGTTCAACATCACAAATATCATGGAAATGCAAATTAAAATCACAATGAGATATCATCTCACCCCAGTTAAAATAGCTATTAGCAAAAATAAAAATAAAAAAAAACATGCTGGTGAAGATGTAGAGAAAGTGGAATGCTAGCACATTGCTAGCAGGGCTGTAAATTAGTACAGCTACTTTGGAAAACAGTATGGAGGTTCTGCAAAAACTAAAAACAGATCTGTCATGTGATTCCATAATCCCACTGTTGGGTGTGTATCTAAAAGAAAGAAACTTAGTATATCTAAGAGACATCTGCAGGCCCATGTTTACTGCAGCACTACACACAATAGCCAAGATATGGAATCAACCTAAGTGTCCATCCACAAATTAATGGATAAAGAAAATGTGGTATGTATACACAATGAAATACTATTCAGCCATAAAAAGAATGAAATTCTGTCATTTACAGTAACATGGATGAAACTGGAAGTCATTATGGTAAGTGAAATAAGCCAGGCGCAGAAAGACAAATATGGCACGTTCTCACTCATATGTAGGAGCTAAAAAAGTTGATCTCGGCCGGGCGCGGTGGCTCAAGCCTGTAATCCCAGCACTTTGGGAGGCCGAGGCGGGTGGATCACAAGGTCAGGAGATCGAGACTATCCTGGCTAACATGGTGAAACCCCGTCTCTACTAAAAATACAAAAAACTAGCCGGGCGCGGTAGCGGGCGCCTGTAGTCCCAGCTACTTGGGAGGCTGAGGCGGGAGAATGGCGTGAACCCGGGGGGCGGAGCTTGCAGTGAGCCGAGATCGCGCCACTGCACTCCAGCCTGGGAGACACAGTGAGACTCCGTCTCAAAAAAAAAAAAAAAAAAAAAGTTGATCTCATGGAGGTAGAGAGTGGAATGATGGTTACCAGAGGCTGGGAGGGGGCGGGGGAGGTGAAGAGAGGTTGGTTACTGGGTAAGAAAATACAGTTAGATAGAAGGAGTAAGTTCTAGTGTGTGATAGCACAGTAGGGGGACTATAGTTAATAATACTTTATTGCATATTTCAAAATAGCCAGAAGAGATTTGAAATGTTCCCAAAATAAAGAAATGATAGATGTTTAAGGTGATGGACATCTTAAATATCCCAATGTGATCATTACATGTTATATGCATGTACTAAAATATCACATGTACCCTCATAAATATGTACAATTATTATCTACCAATAAAAAAATCAAAATCATTAACTTCTCAATTTGTTTTTTTTTTTTGAGAAGGAGTTTCACTCTTGTTGCCCAGGCTGGAGTGCAATGGTGCCATCTTGGCTCACTGCAACCTCTGCCTCCCGGGTTCAGGCGATTCTCCTGCCTCAGTCTCCCAAGTAGCTGGGATTACAGGCATGCGCCACCATGCCCGGCTAATTTTGTATTTTTTTAGTAGAGACTGGGTTTCTCCATGTTGGTCAGGCTGGTCTCAACTCCTGACCTCTGGTGATCTGCCCGCCTCGGCCTCCCAAAGGGCTGGGATAACAGGCGTAAGCCACTGTGCTGGCCAACTTTTTAATTGTTTATGCCTTTTGGATCAGCAATTTCATTTCTATGAATTTTCCCTAGGGAAATGATCAAAACTAATGCAAAAACAAATACAAATGCATATGTGTGTGTATACAAATGAATACCAGTTGTTACACTGTAATAGAAAAAAAAAGGAAACAAATGTCTGCTAACGGAAGGTATTTAAATACATTATAATACATCTGGACAGTCTCATGCTATGCAAACACCCAGTGAGCTACATCTTTATGCAGTGATAGGGAAAGATGTCCATAATATTTTATTAAGTGAAAAAGCAAGTTACAGAAGGATATATGCAAGATTTGTCGTTAAAAATCTCCATGTTTTAAAATCCACTGGAAAATGAATCCCAGCCACACCACCGTAAGGGTTCCTTAACTGATCCAATCATTTACTTATTAGAGTGAGTGCAATACAGTTCCTGCCCACATGGGGGGAAACGGGCTGGGAGGAGGGCCAGGGGCAAGTAAGTGCTAGGAGGGGAAATGGGAGGGGGCTGGGCAGGCACTGTGGGGAGGGGCAGGGGTTCCTAAGGCAACGTCAAAATCTCCAAATATAGTCGGCCAGACGGGAATAAAAGAGAGACTGAAGAGGCAGAGCCCTCCTGCTCAGTCCAGGTACCACCCTGCCCTGCTACTGCCTGGTGGGCATCTTGAGTGCCAGACTCTCAGCCTCTCTGGGCCCCCATTTTTTTCCAGGTAAGAGACTGGAACTGATGCTCTCTAAGGATTCCTCGAGCTCTGAAATTCTCTGCTGACATTTGCCAGCAGCAAGGCTGACTCGGATCTGAAATCTCTGAGGAAAGTGGGGGCCTCTCCCAGAATGGAACCCTCTCTGAACACTTTCCTGGGAGGGACCTTAGGCTGTGCTGCCTGTTCCCAGCGTCGCAGGCAGGAGGAGCGCAGTCACTATGGGTGAGGTGAGTGCATGGGAGAGGGAGTGAATGAGCAAATGTCCAAGGAAGGGCATAAGAGAAAGGCTCCAGCAAGAATGCAAAGGAAGATTTGTCTAAAATGGCTTTTCAAGGCGGTCATGAGCTTGCCTCTAACCCAGTAAAGCGTGTGCAAGAAACATCGGCAGTGAGGGCTCCCATCTCTCATTTCTCAAAGGCCGAGCCTTTCAGCGAGGCCACTTGCCATTCCTGGTAGGTAATCAGATCGCTGTTAATTAATAAAGCTGTCAGGTGGCTCGTCCTCTCTGGTCATTAGTATCTTTTCAGAAAGAGAATCCTGCCATCGCCGCCTTGTCCGCCCCTCCGCTTGCCAGCAATTAACTTAATGCTATGCAAATGAGAGGCTCTTCTCATCATTAGCTTATAGCCACGAATGTTAATCGCATAATTGGGCCTTCAACAGGGTAATTAGACACGATTTCCTCCATTAGTCTTACAAGGCTAATTATTGTTGAGAGGAGAAGGGGACTGCTCCCAGGGCTCCAGGCGAAGAGGGGCATCTGGTTAAAGCGAATTCGGGGGCCACGTCCGCCAGGTAAAAACGGCAGTCGCGATCCATTGTCACAGCCCACTGTCCCCACCCATCGCAGGGACGGGGCTAGGGAGGGAAACGGAACCAGGGGAAGGCCTGGGGGGATCACGCCCATGCCCCTCGCCTGGGTGCTGGGATGCATAAAAAGAACGTGGCACTTAAAAGTGAAAGCGGAAACAAACAGCAGCCCCCGCGAGCCCGGCCCGGAGGCCCAGCCCCTCACCAAGGGCCACCCCTCGGCGCTCAGCTTCCCTGGGCCTCTGCCGCTTCCTCAGTGCCAGGAGGACCGCCGCTCGATGGCGTCCAGGCGCCTCTGGGTTTGACTTTCATGGCTATGAATCTCAGGATGAAAAAAGAGTCCAGAACCCTGGCTGGGGTAGGGGCTGGGGCGCGGGGGCGAGGGGGAACCCTGCCGAGGAGCGGGCTGGGAGCACGGGGATGACCCGGGACTTGCACACGCCTCCTGCCCTGGCTGTAACATGAGCCTCCCGCGTGAGGGTCAGCGGTGACTTCTGGGACTGAATCGGCTGGGAAGCGGGTCTCGTTTCAACAGAGACCTGGGGCAGCGTGGTGGGCAGTGGGCTGGGCGGAGATCGAGACCGGGACAAGGCCAGGAAGAGCGCAATGGGTTGGCCCCTTCAAGGGGAGCCCTGGGGCACAGTGTGGGGCGGTCTTGCTCCCTGTTGACCCCCAGCCCCTGGAGCCAGGAACCCAGTGGGCTCTGGAAGCAGGTGCTAAGTGCATGGTGGACCCCCTGGCATGGGGTTACACCTTCTCTCAGGCCCAGCGGGGGTGGGCCTCCCCCATCAGGGAGACACTTTCCCCATCTCATCTCAGTGGGGAGGGAGCAGCTGGTGGCCTGGGCAAAGGCAGGGCAGGAGAGGGGAGGGTCTGGCTGAGGAGGGGGCCACAGGAAGCCTCTGGGAAGCCAGCAGGGCAGGTGTAGACTTAGTGCCAGGGTGTCCTGAAGACTCTGCGCTCAGCGGTTCAGAGCACAGGAGTCCAGGGACCCCGTCTCAGTCTGAGTCCGTCTCCACTGCCACGATGTGCTGTGTGATGTGGGCAAGATACTCAGCCTCTCGGAACCTCAGTTTCCTCAGCTGAAAGGTTCAGATGATGCACCCTTTCCTGAGTCTTGCTGGAAGGACCAGGAGGGAAGAGGTAGGCCAGGTGCACAGCCCAGGGCCTGGCCCTCCTGCCCACAGGAGACAGAGATTATGGAGGAAGGTGCTGTGGCAGATGGTGGACACGCTTATACTCCGAGAATTATGTCCCTGTCAACAGAATGGCCCAGGAATCCTGCACATGGCAGCCTTCTCTGGATGTTTTTATGAGATTCTATTTATGAAAATGTGTCACCCTCCCTGGATCGTCCAATCCTCCATCTTTTTACGCTTAAGCCCCTACCACAGGCTCTCAATAAGGCCATTAAGGGGTCCTTGATGGACTGAAAGGGAGCCTCTTGTAAAGAAACAAACCCCAAGGTGTCACTTGATTGAAATGTGAAGGCAGAATGAAGGTAAGCTGGAACGTACCAGGTCTCCATCCATCTAGAATGTTCTGACTGCAGTTCCCTTCAAAAGGCTCAAGGCTCCCACTTTGTTATGGCAGTGTGGCTCCATTATGAATGGCCATTGACAAGCATGTGGTGTGAGGTCACCAGAGGGGAAAGGCTAAGATGGAGCTTCCTTTCAGAGCCTGTGTATCAGTCCGTTTTCACGCTGCTAATAAAAACATACCTGAGACTGGGTAATTTATACAGGAAAGAGGATTAATAGACTCACACTTCCACATGCCTGGGGAGGCCTCACCATCGTGGCGTAAGGCAAGGAGGAATAAGTCACATCTTACATGGATGGCAGCAGGCAAAGAGAGAGAACTTGTGCAGGTGAACTCCCCCTTAAGAAACCATCAGATCTTGTGAGACTTATTCACTATCACGAGAACAGCATGGGAAAGACCTGCCCCCATGATTTAATTACATCCCACCAGGTCCCTCCCACAACACTTGGGAATTCAAGATGTGATTTGGGTGGGGACACAGCCAAACTATATCACCCCAGAATGCTCCTGCCACCACCATCAATGAGAGCAGTTGCTCAGCTGCCTTTGAGAGCTCACTGGGTGTTAGACTCTGGTGATTCCCAAATTTTTCTTCCTGAACTACCAGACTCAGAGCCTGCTGCCTACGTGATATACTGTGTAGATGTTGTTAGGGTTGAATTGTGTTCACATTCATCTGTGAAGCCCTAACCCCCAGAACCTCAGAAGATGACTGTATTTGAACACAGGGCCTTTAAAGAGGTGGTTAAGTTAAAAGGGCCCTAAAGGGTGGACCCCAATCCAATCTGACTGGAGTCCTTATAAGAGGAAGAAATGTGGACACGTAGAGAGGCACCCAGGGCACACGTGCACAGACAGACGACCATGTGAGGATGCAGTGAGAGGCCCCAGAAGAAACCAATCCTGCTGGCACCTTGATCTTGGACTTCCAGCCTCCAGGCCTCTGAAGAAATAAACTTCTGTTAAGATATCTCGTCTGTGGTACCTTGCTGTGGCAGCCCCGGTAAACCAGTAGATTTCTAAGAGGCATCTCAAGCTTATCATGCCCAAAACTGAGCTAGTGGTCCCTCCCCAGCCCCGTTCCTCCAGCCTTCTCCTCTGGTCAGCACAAGGGCAGCCCATTCTTCCTGCTGCCCCAGCAAGCACTGGAGCTCTCCACAACACGTCTCTTTCTCACGTGTCCTACACCCAGTGTGATAGCAAATCAATGGTACCAATTCTACCTTCAAAGGACTTCTCACCACCTCCACGGCTACCACCCTGGTCCAGGCCTCTGGCACCTCTCTCCTGGATTACTGCCAACAGCCCCATACCTGGCCTCCCAGCTGCTACCTTGTCCCCCTGCCTAGAGCCCATTCTCCACCCACTAGGTATCCTTTCACAACATCATCTGGATCCCATCAGTCATTTGCTCAAGCCCCACACAGTGGCTCCCACATGACTCCAAGGAAAAGCGCAATTCCTTCAGGGTCTGTGGTCTCCTGTGACCTCTCGCACCTCACCTGCGAGTCTCCCTGCTCTATAGCCAGTGGCCTCCTTGATGTTGCTCAGAGTTGCCAGGCACACTCCTACCTCAGGGCCTTTGCACTGTGGTTCCAGGCCTGGACCACTCTTGCCTACATCTGTCCATGGCTCATTCCCTTACTCCGTTTAAGCCTCTGCTCAAGCATCATCAGAAAGGCCTTCCCTGATGGCCCTCTATAAACAAACCACCCTGTCCTCTCCCTTCCAGCTGTCCATCTTCTCTATTCCCCTTTATCCTGTGTTATTCTCCATAGCACACCATATATTATGCATGCATCTGGTGTTAATAGACTTTCTCACTCCAACCAGAATGTAAGACACCTGAAGCGTCTTAGGTTTTGTTTCCTTTTGAGTCCCAAGAACTCAAGTAGTGCCTGCATGCAATCGATGTTCCATAAATATTTGTTCTCTAACTGAATAAAATCATTGCCATGTTACATGGGAGGAAACCGCGGTGCAGAGTAACAAATACCCTGACCAGCATCACATAGCCCATAAATGGCAAAGCCGGGATTCCAACTCAGTTGCCGACTTCAGAACCTCTTTCCTAATCACTGTCCTATTATGCTGCTTCCCATCATGAGAACAATATGTAAAGTCTTATGGAGGTGCAGGGCAAGGAGAGGCATCAGGGGAGGCTTCCTGGAGCAGGTGGCATTTGAGCTAGGCCTTGTAAAAAGATAAGATTGGTATGAAATCCCGTGATGTTCTGAAAGAAGAAACACCATGAGTAAAAACTCCGTGTTTAGGAAACAGGAAGTGGGCAGGTGTGCTAAGGTGTTGAGGGGAGAAGGGAGTGGTAGATGGGAAAGAGAGGAAGCATGGGACCCCCCTCTTCCCTTGGCTTCTGGATGCTCCCCATTTCTCCTGCTCCCCACTCCAGCTTCTAGTCTGGGAGGGTTCCTGGCCTGGCTGACCTTTATTGGGATGCATGAAGCCCTTCCCTATGACCCAGAATCCATGGTCCTGAGACAGGCCCAGGAGAGAAAAGGAGGCACAATGCCAGCGCCCCTGGATAGACACTGTCTGGTGGCCAGCATGGGGTGGGGGTGGCTCTGATCCTCCCGCTCATGGGGGGTTGGGGCTGGTCTGGAAACTGTAGAATCTCAAAGCCAACAAGGAGGCGATGCCTGGAGTCTTACAATCTCATAAAAAGTAAGGCTGCACTTCTATTTGTGGAAGACTCTTAAAATTTTTTTTATATATTAAATAATTTCTGTGATATTTAGGAAGAAGAGCTTCAAGCTTTTAGACATCTGCCACCTGAATCTGGCAGAGGCTCAAGCTTTTAAAGCACAGTGCCGAGTTCAGCAGTTCAGCACTTTAGTTATGCCTCTAAGGAAGATGGAAAATTGAAGTACACTCTGATGTCTCCCAAAGTCCCCTATGGGTAAAGAAAAACAAATATGATTTCTCCGAGTCATCTTGGTGTCTCTGTCCTCTTTCCTTTCTCTGAGAAATAAATTTAAGTGAACGGTCGAACATCGCGCCTGCCAAAAATGGGGGCGTCTCCATCAGAGCTCGATTCAAATGCCAGCTACCCCGGGCTCTGTTCTGTTAAAGGTCACCTGTCATTCTCCGCCCAAGGCATGGAGATTGCTTTGGAGCTCTGATTTCCGCGGCGGGGAAGGCATGTTTATCTTCTCCAACGTCTTATTCACCACTGGCTTAGGCCCAACTGTTACCAGTTGAGTACAACCCGCTGGGCCCCTAATAAGAGCTTGGAATCCACAGGAGGGAAAGAAATTGAGATGCGTTTTCCCAGTGAAGAGTTGTAAACCTTAAAGGTAGGAAAAGAGAAGTCAGTTGGGCAGGAGGGGAGATTTCCTGGCTGTAAAGGCTCTCAGACACTACAGCAGGAAATGGAGAACAGTCATCCCTTTCTCTCCAGAGGCATTTTACCCAGAATGCTGTGCTGAGAGCAGGGGATGGCAAAGGGACCCTGGAAAGCTCTCCCTGACCTCCAAGAGTCACCAGGAAAGTCGAACCAGCAATGCAGGCTGCACTGGGGGGCTCTTAGAAAGCTCTTAGGAAAAAATGTTAAGTGGTAAATAAACTGAGTTTCAGTACAATGCAGTGAGACTGATCATGTCTGTTTATTTTATTTTTATTTACTTTTTTATTTTTATTACTATCACCCATGCTGGAGTGCAGTGGCGCAATCTTGGCTTACTGCAATTTCCACCTCCCGGATTCAAGCAATTCTCCTGCCTCAGCCTCTCCAGTAACTGGAATTACAGGCATGCACCACCATGCCCGGCTAATTTTTGTATTTTTAGTACAGATGGGGTTTTGCCATGTTGGCCAGGCTGGTCTCGAACTGATGACCTCAAGTGATCTGCCTGCCTCAGCCTCCGCCTCCCAAAGTGCTGGGATTACAGGCATGAGCCACTGTGCCTGGCCTCATGTCTGTTTTAAACTAGCAAAATTACTCATCAAGAAAAGACCATGCAGAGCCCTTGCTATATGGCATGACCCTATCTCTTCCTCAAGATTAAGTTCCCTAATAGAACAGGCCATCTCTCCATGGCTCCCCGGAAACTTCTTCCCACCTACCCCAGGCACCATGCAATGCTCCCTCCCAATCCTTGGCTGCCTCTTGGGGACAGCAGAGCCGTGCCTGCAGTCGCCTGGGCACTCTCTCTGCAGAAATTCACTGTATTTTTATGCTCAGAAAAATCCATGAGGCTGTAGACAGAGTTCAAAGGTTATGTACATTTTTTGATGTCACTGCTTCAAAAGTAATTGCTCTTATGCTCTCAAACACAGACAACATACCTAGTAACAGGCTGTCATAAACTAAGTTTTAACCCAACAAAGCAGCAGCACCAGCCTCTCCCCCATTTGCCCACATCATCCTCACCGGACTCCCTCTTACACAAACATTGGAAATAACTGGTAAAATGTCAATGGTCCCCAGGCAGGAAAATAATGGGAGAACTTTCCTTTTTCCACTCCAGTTCTGAGTTTATTTACCGAGAGATTAAAATGCTACAACTCCAGGGGTGGTGGGCTGCTGGCCTATCACCACTATTACTGGTCACAACCTCGGGCTCGAGGCCCAGGGGGGCACCTCCTTCTTAACTGCAGGCCGGATGACCCAGACACCACCTCCCTTCTGACCTCAAACGATTCACAGGGCTCTCTTCCCCTAGCTTTTTTTTTTTTTTTTTTTTTTTAAGACGGAGTCTCACTCTGTCGCCCAGGCTGGAGTGCAGTGGCCGGATCTCAGCTCACTGCAAGCTCCGCCTCCCAGGTTTACGCCATTCTCCTGCCTCAGCCTCCCGAGTAGCTGAGACTACAGGCGCCCGCCACCTCAGCCGGCTAGTTTTTTGTATTTTTTTAGTAGAGACGGGTTTCACCATGTTAGCCAGGATGGTCTCGATCTTCTGACCTCGTGATCCGCCCGCCTCAGCCTCCCAAAGTGCTGGGATTACAGGCTTGAGCCACCGCGCCTGGCCTCTTCCCCCAGCTCTGAAGTCATGATGAAAAACTCTTGATTCCCCTTCACAGGCAATTGACTAAGCCCCCACCAACCACTTCCCTTATCCAGCCACACTTGGGGCCAAGTTCTAGACCACCTGGGACAGCCTCTGTGCTCTGGAGCCTCCAAAATTATTTAAATTAGCCATATTAGACCCCTGGCTCCATGGAGTCTCAGACATGAATGTGATTTCATCTTTGTCTTCTTGCAAGATCGTCCTCCTGCCCCGTGTGTCACCTGGTGGATAAGGAACTGCCTTTCTCCAACTGTGCCCCGCAAAGCCAGCCCAAGGGAAGCAGGCTGCTCAGAGGGGCCAGCCACGGCCACAAAATCTTGCGACTGGTATTTTGGTGAGGAATTGGGTTGACCGTACTTCTCAGAAGCTCTGATCTCTACAGAAAGGCACAGAGCTCCCAATATGTGAGGAATAAATATGGTCACACAGGTGGAGCCCCTGTCGATACCAGCTCTGTGTCCAGTGCCTCCCCGCATCAGCTCACTGAGTCCTCTCACCTGATGTCCCAAATCCCACTGTCCCTGGTTTTTAATGGAGGAAACTGAGTGCAGAGAAGCTAAGAACTTGCTCGAGTAGAAGCAGATCAGAGATGAGTTGCTCTGACTCCACACCGATGTTCCTTTGCCCCTGCTGCCTCCCCGGCTACAGACTGAGCCTGGCTCTCTGTAGCAAACCCAGATTTCAACTTTGAATCTGTTGATAACATTATCTCAGTTGTATAGAGTATTTTCCAGTTCATCATTCCCACCAATACATATTTTCCCAGCAAATATGTCCATTAGCCCAGCAAATGGTGGGCGGGGCTATTACTCCGTGTGATGGTTAAGGAGACTTGAGGCTTAGAAAGGGTAAGTAGCTGCCTGTAGACCACTTGGCCAGTAGAGCAGCCAAGCAGGGCTGAGGGAAACAGGCTGTGAACTATCAGGAAGCTCTGGGGGCAAGGAAGGAAACTTGGGGTACAAGAGAGATGGCTGCCAAATGTTTAAAGAAAGAGAAGAGCCTGGAAGAGGCAAGGCTGTGGGTCCCACCCCCAACACATGCCCCACTTTCTTTTTCACCCTTGTCCACAGACACTGTGGAAACAATGGCCACTTCCACCAGAGCTGCCCATTTTGAGGCAAAGACCTCAATCCCCAAGTGGACCTCTGTCTCGAGGTGCGAAGGGGCACGGCAGGCCTATGCTGCATCACTGCCCATGAGACAAAGTCAGAATGATGTCAGGTCCTGTTGCGGTCGGCCGCATGGGGGCTTCTGTTAGGACGGGGCTTCTGTGAGGACGAGGCTCGCAGCAAACTCGTCTTTAAGAAAGAGCTTTCTTCCAAAAAGAAAAGGCGCCATGGCGCACACAGTCAATGATATGTATTCCAGCCCATGTCTGGTAAACTCTCGGATGATGGCAGCAAGGCAGGGTCACCCGGGTTCTATTAGCTCAATTAATGAGGAGTAAGATAAGGCTAACACCCTGCTCGTCGGGCGGCTTGGGCCCAGAGCTGCAGTAATGGAGTTATTAACCTTCGTCAGCCACTGGATTTTGCTGCTGATTCCAACTCCATTTCCTAGTTCAGGCCTCCATTAATGGGCTGTTTATTATCCATAGTCTGCATAAGGATCAGCTGCAGAAATATGAGCGCTTCCTGGAAGGACCCATGATAATGAAAGAGAGAATGGGGCGGGCAAGAAACCTCTCTACTTTGCATTTGAATTTTTCTTTGGTCCTACTGCCATCCTCTTAAGAAATTATAGCATCCTTCTTAGTTTGGACCACGTTAGAAATGACAAAGTCATTATCCAAGGGTTTCACTGTGTTGTCCCCCAAAAGCAACTGTCATACGGAAATAAATTACGTCAAATGAGGGAGCTCTGACCTATAAACTATATGCCAGTCTGGTTTTCAATTTCATAAAGTACCACCATATTCCATCATTTAAAATTTGACATAATCGAAACAAAAAAATCAAAACTGCGTTTAGCAGAATAATTTTATCAACGTTGTTAAATGCCCTGATTAAAAATTTCCAGTTTGCTTCAGTTTGAATTGAAAAAAAAAAAAAAAAAAAATCCAGTTTTCTTGGCTCAATGGGGTCCTGAACAAAAGGGCAATTTTGTCTTTGACTATTTCGGGGTCATTCGCCCCATCTGCTACCAGAAGAACAGGCTACGTTCCCCACTTCCAACCCAGTGAGAAGAACAGGCTACCTTCCCCACTTCCAAGCCTTGCATCTTTAAAATGTCTTCCATAGATGAGGAAAGCAAGCAGGTCACCATTAGAGAAAAAATATTTTTAAAGTTATTTGTACCAACCCATAGTGAGTGGATGCCGCAAATACTCTTTGAGGGTCATCCCTTCAATATTTGCCATCTTAGACTCTTTGTATTGAGCAGGAATCCAACATCACATGGGGAAGTGTCATAGTAAATGTGTTTACACTTCTTAACATATAGATGAATCTGTAGCATCCTATTCGGGGGCTGCGTGTGCTTTATGTATGTATGTATTTATTTATTTATTTATTTTCAGAGAGACAAGGTCTCCTTCTGTCACCCAGGCTGTGATGCAGGGGCACGATCACAGCTCACTGCAGCCTCTAATTCCTGGGCTCTGGCAATCCTCCTACCTCGGCCTCCCAAGTAGCTGGAACTACAGGTGTGTACCACCAGGTGTGGCTTAGCGTGTAACTTGTTATGTGAGAACAGGCGAGAAGACAAACTCTCCCCTACACATTTGAATGAGAGTCGGCCCTGACAGGAGGTGCTCTGGGCACTCATACGCAGAGCAGGTCATAGCATCCACAGTATCCGTACAGCTCTTTCAAGCTATCAACCACATGCACACATCCTCCATCTACTCTCCAGAGCAGCAGTGCTGTGAGGTTAAAAGAGTAGAGATTATTGCCCCATTTAACAGATAAGGAAATTGAGGTTAAATGTGTCTTCTTCAAGCCAGCTAGCCAACAGGGAGGGATACATGCAATCCCATTGCATAAAGGATAAAATGTAACAGTTCAGAGCAAAGAGCTGGGTTCAGGGCTGGCCCCTTCCATGGATCTTACCTGGCTGTGTGGCCTGGGGCAAGGACATGGCTTCTCTAAAGCCAGCAGCCTTTCACCTGAGCAAACCTCCTTTACTGGGCTGTTGAATGGACGGAATTACATAGGAAACAACTGCATAATTAGCACTCAGTAAAAGCCAGATATCAACATTATTACTCTTGTTGTTAAGATAATGATGATTATGAAGCAGGAGGGGGCAGGAGAGAGGAGGAGGGTAAGGGAAGAAGTGTCCTCAATGGACGTGATCTGGGAACCAAGTGGGAGGGGCTGCTTCACGGCAGTCAGAGAATAAAAGGAGAATGAACTGAAAGATGAAGAAGGAGAAAGAGAAAGGCAGACAGGAAGTTGAGAAAGGCAGAGCAGAGATGCCCTATGCAAAGCCATAGCAGTTTTGCCCTTGCAAATCGAAAAAGAAAGCTTCCAGGCCTGAGGGGACAGGCTTGGCCCCGGCAGGCTGCACTGGGTGTGGAAGTGCCAGCCCCTTGTGCCTGGGGGTGGGTGTCTGCCAGCCTCCCTACCCTCGGCAGCTCTGTTCTCTCCGGCTTTCTGGAGGAAATGTCTCCGTGTGGATGGTCTGTTTAGCAAAAGCCAACAACGACAACTACAAACCCAGCACCAATGGGGAGCCATATGCAATGAGAAGAGACCTGTCACTGCCTTTCCGGGGACAACTGAACCTCCCTGGGCTCCTCTGGATGTGGGACACACATACCCATCTTATTTAAACAACAGTAATAAATAAAAATTCAGAAACCACCACATCCTCAAAGGAACCTATATAGTAGTTTCCAGTTTGCACAAAATGACCTGGCACCCAAATGAGTTAATCAGAAATCTCATTCTTGGGTGGTTTCCTGAGAGTCCTAAAATGTAGTCCAATGAATAGAGAAAAAGATACTCCAGAAAACAACACCAAGATTAAAACTCCCTGCTACCATTTTGCTGAATTTCACTGTCACTGACTCATCTAGGTCCCTCCTTTTACACCTTTTTCCAGGGATTTCTGAGATAGCATGACCAAGACCTTGCGGGGGAGGGTTAAGGTCACAGCTTGCCCTGCCCCCTCCCTCCTTGCAGCACGGAGGGAAAAGAGGATGCAAAAAAAACAGCGGGTCTCATACACGGCAAACTTCCCAACATCAATCAGAATCCTATACTCTTTCTCTGTAGTAAGCATTAATTTTAAAAGAAAATACTGTGCTACAAACTTGCCGCATGAAATGAATTATTTTACAGTCAGGCAGAGGGCAGGTTTCTGGATGCAGCCGTGAACACAGTTCTTTCTTTGTTTCTTTCTTCTTTCTTTCATCCTTTTTTTTTTTTTTTTTTTTTTTACTATTATTATTACGTTTTAACAAACTTTATAGCCCATTTTATTTGTTCTCAAATAACTTTTTCTCCTTGTTTTCGACAGATCAATTACTTGGTTTGCTTCCCTTACTGTATGATGTTGGAATCAAGAGATTGATACTGCTCAGTGGAATATAATTTAGTATTATGTGCCACGGGTTTATGAGGTAGGAGTCAGACAAAACATTGCATTTGAACACTATCCATTTATTAGCTCTAAGAAGAGATTTATATTTGACAAGGAGACAATAACTTTGTTTTCTGATAAGCCAAAGAGGTCTATTTTTGTGTCCAATACACGGAGTAGCTTACCCTTCCCCAATAACTCTATTTACTAGTGTGAATATATTTTAATAATAAAATTGATATATATGTAAATTTATTTTAATCTAATTTCATCGACCCTTCCTTAAAAAAAGAGCCTTTGTAGATTGTTTTCATATCTGAATTATAGATTTCTGTATCGTATTCCCAGATTGATTTCTAGGCTATAATTCTGTCAAGATTTCCTCCTGGTGTCAAAAACAGCAACACCACCAGCTAGAGTGTTTTATAATTGGCATCACAGCCAAACCAGAATTACAGTCCTGATAGTCATCCCGGTGCTAGGTGGATTCATTTTAGAATATTTCTCTGTCTTAGCCTGTATCTGAACTTGAAGGTTTATGGCTAAAATTACTTTCTGAGTTAATCATAAAAATGTTTAATTGAAAGCTAAGGTGCTGGAAACGGAAGGGACAGAGATGAGAAAGGAGGAAGGAAAATGCAACCTCAATGACTACAAAAGGATGATTAACAGCAGCATATGATTAAATCTACATTGTAAATAAAGATTTTTTCTTCCTACCTGTCCTTCGCCCTAGGGTCAAATAAATTAAATTGGCATTATTTACTTAGTCTTTAGAACGTGATTTTCACTCCGTGGTGAACGGAGGAGGGTTTCCTTGCACCCCTGCCCTAAATCAAATGGTTCTTGAATATTCCTCCTTGTGTGCTTTTGAGCGCTGTGCCCTCCCCTGTGTTGGTCCTGTAAAACAGTCATTTTTCCCCTCAGGCTTCAGAAAGCCAACACTAGATTCTCTCCCCTGACCTGTTAATGACACCCTGCCCCTGCCTTCTTTAAAGTGATTGTTGTGCATTTTCCCCAGTGTCTTTCATCTTCAGGTAGCTGAGGAGCTCACAAAGAAGCTATGCAGGCTGGGAGCAGTGGCTCACGCCTGTAATCCCAGCACTTTGGGAGCCCAAGGCGGGTGGATCACTTGAGGTCAGGAGTTTGACACCAGCCTGACCAATGTCAGATGGTGAAACCCCATCTCTACTAAAAATACAAAATTAGCTGGGCGTCGTGGCACGCGCCTGTAATCCCAGCTACTTGGGAGGCTGAGGCAGGAGAATCACTTGAATCTGGAAGGCGGAGGTTGCAGTGAGCCAAGATCGTGCCATTGCACTCCAGCCTGGGCAACAAGAGCAAAATTCCTTCTCAAAAAAAAAAAAAAAAAAAAAAAAAGAAGCCATGCAGCTGGTGCTGTGACATTAACCATGTCTGTGGCATTAACTGTGTTAGGAAGAACAGAGGGTGGACGCTTAGCCTTTGGGTACTTGGTCCCTGGAATTTCACAGGAATAATGATAGTAAAACAGGATGCTCACGTTAAGACTGTCAGATCCCTGCTGCCCTGGGCCTAAACACAGGTTTCAGTCTTCCAATGGGAAGCTCGGTAGCCCAAACTCTAGGGATATAATTCAGAGTTGAGGAGATTCTAACTGTGGGAAAGGCAGAATAATGCCTGCCCCCAACTCCAAGATGTTCACCTCCTAATTCTCAGATTCTGTGAATAGGTTATCGTACAAGGAACAAGGAACTTTGCAGACTGGATTAAGTTAAGGACTGTGTTGATATGGTAAGATTATCTCAGGTTATCTGGGTGGGCCCAATCTAATCACATAGCTCCTTAAAATCTGAGACCCTTTCCCAGCTCTGGTCTCAGGGAGACATGAGTACAGAGGAAGCGTTGGAGTTGCACTATGGCCTCTGAAGATGGTGGGAGGGGCTGTGAGCCAAGGAATGCGGGCAGCCTCTAGAAGGTGGAAGAGTTGAGGAAACGGATTCTGCCCTAGAGCCTCCAGGAAGGAATGCAGCCCTGACAGTGCCATGATTTTTAGCACTACAGAATTTGAAGACAATAAATTTGTGTTGTTTTAAGCCACCAAGGTTGTGGTAATTTATTATGGCAATATAGGTAACTAATACGCCAACTCACACTATTCTTAGACAAACAACCGGCCTATTCAAAGGTAAAGAATTTACAAAATATATTCATCTTGGGACCCAGTTATAGGTGCTACCAAAAAATGGAAGGAAAGGGGCATAAAAGTTAAAAAAAAAAAAAAAAAAAAAGGGAGAGAGAGAGAGAGACAATGAATAGCCATTAGAAAACAAATTACTCCAGGAAACATAAGAACATTTTAGATAAAACCTTACGAGAATGTTCTAAATAATTTAAAGAAAATGGGCTCCATGATACAGGAAATGAAGGAAAAGATGATGAGATTTTTTAAAAGGAGATGCAAAGAAAGCTGACAAAATGAAGGAAAAATACCTAAGGGAAAAGTAAAAGCATTATGGAAACAAAAAATCAAATGAAAAGCAGCAATAAATAAACACAGCAGAGAACAGTCAGTTACCATGAAGTTAAGAGTCGAGAAAATAATACCCAAAGAGTAAGATAAAAGCCACCAGCAGAAAATCCAAATTATGAAAAGCTGATAACAAATATCTTACACACACATAATTGGTCTTACTGAAGAAGAAAACCAAGCAAATGAACCTGAAAAATATTAATATATCTACTAGAAGAAAACTCTCCTGAAACACCATAAGTGAAAGGGTTCCTAATGTCCAGAGAAAAGTAATAAGGAGAACCAAGACTGAGCTATGGCCTGGTGATTGTAAATGAACTTGAAGAGAAGGGGGTAGGGAACACAGACAGGCAGAGAGAGACAGAGAGATCTCATGAACACCCAGGCAAAAGAAACACATGTATAGGCCGGGCACGGTGGCTCATGCCTGTAATCCCAGCACTTTGGGAGGTCGAGGCGGGTGGATCACCTGAGGTCAGGAGTTCAAGACCAGCCTGGTCAACATGGTGAAACCCTGTCTCTACTAAAAATACGAAAAGTAGCTGTGCATGGTGGCACACATCTGTAATCCCAGCTACTCAGGAGGTGGAGGCAGGAGAATCACTTGAAGCCAGGAGGGGAAGGTTGCAGTGAGCTGAGATTGCTCCATTCCAGCCTGGGTGACAGAATGAGACAGACAGACAGATGGAAAGAAAGAAAGGAAGAAAGGAAGAAAGGAAGAAAGGAAAGAAAGGAAAGAAAGGAAAGAAAGAAAGAAAGAAAGAAAGAAAGAAAGAAAGAAAGAAAGAAAGAAAGAAAGAAAGAAAGAAAGAAAGAAAGAGAAAGAAAGAGGAAAGAAGAAAAAAGAAGGAAGGAAGGAAGAAGGCAAGGAAGAAAGGAAGGAAGAAAGGAAGAAAGGAAGGAAGAATGGAGGGAGGGAAGGAGGAAGGGAGGGAGGGAGGGAGGGAGGGAAGGAAGGAAGGAAGGAAGGAAGGAAGGACGAATGGAAGGACGGACAAGACAGACATCTGGCAACATGTCAGAGTCTATGTAGAAGGGATTTGGAACACGGAGGGCCGGGGAGGAGCTTGAGGGGAGAAAGAAAGAAATACGATCAAAGAATTCTTTGCCAGATGTTGTTTACAAGTAAAAATAACAGAGAGACATTCTCAAGTATGCAAGAATTCAGGAAGTTTAGTATCTATGTACCCTTGCTGAAAATGACTCAAAGACATAATCCATTCAAATGAAAGGCAAAATCAAAATTAATAAATGAAGAGGTTGAAATATATAAACAGCTGGTGTTGAAATCTTAATCCAGTTTTAGAGAGAATAAAAACTTTATAAGTATAGCAATTATAGTTAAAAACAGAATATAATTGTTATATTTCTAGAAAGAAAAGTTTAATCAATACTGATTTAAAACAATAATCTGTGTATAATAGACTGGCACAGAAAAATTTCAGGATATATCTGTCCCTGGCTCCCCCAAAATGGAGAATGGTTGGAGAAGGCAGATGAGGAGGCAGTACATGTGGGATCCTTTTTTGACATCTTTTTTTTTTTTTTTCTTTTGAGACGGAGTCTTGCTCTGTCGCACAGGCTGGAGTGCAGTGGCACGATCTCGGCTCACTGTAACCTCCGCCTCCTGGGTTCAAGCAGTTCCCTGCCTCAGCCTCCTGAGTAGCTGGGACTACAGGCACCCGCCACCATGCCCGGCTAATTTTTGTATTTTCAGTAGAGACGGGGTTTCACCATAATGTCCAGGCTGGTCTTGAACTCTGGAGCTCGTGATCCACCCGCCTCAGCCTCCCAAAGTGCTGGGATTACAGGCGTGAGCTACCACGCCCAGCCGACATCTTTCATATGAAGAGGTCAAGATATTCTGCTGCAGGCCGGGCGCGGTGGCTCAAGCCTGTAATCCCAGCACTTTGGGAGGCCGAGACGGGCGGATCACGAGGTCAGGAGATCGAGACCATCCTGGCTAACATGGTGAAACCCCGTCTCTACTAAAAAATACAAAAAACTAGCCGGGCGCGGTGGCGGGCGCCTGTAGTCCCAGCTACTCGGAAGGCTGAGGCAGGAGAATGGCGTGAACCCGGGAGGCGGAGCTTGCAGTGAGCAGAGATCCGGCCACTGCACTCCAGCCTGGGCGGCAGAGCGAGACTCCGTCTCAAAAAAAAAAAAAAAAAAAAGATATTCTGCTGCATTTCAAAATCAACAAACTGAGAAATAAAGTTTAATCAAGTCATGTTGAAGAGACTATTAGAACTACAAACAGATATCTTCTAAATTAATGGAAGTGGGGCAGGTAAGAAGCTAATAATAACAAGAACAAAACTCAAAACACATCCCATAAAGAAAAGATGGAAAACAAAGGAAACCATAATGAAGCACAAAATAAAGTAAGAAAAGCAAAAATAAGTGGGATAGACTCAACTATTTAAGGAAAAAGACACCCAGATTGAAGAAAAAATATCAAACCCAATTTCATTCTGTCCACAGTGAAGACGACGTCTACGGGCTCCACCCATGCAACCAGAGCTTCCACATAGCTTTTTAGTAGTGTCATCAACAAAAAATAAGAGAAGCAAAATAGCTGAAAGTAAAACTTAGGAACATGCAAATGTAACAAATCAGAGTTTGGATTCCAGATAAAAATGGCTTTTTGAAAACCGCACCAGATTTTGTTTCTTCCCCAAATCCCACAGAAAAATGACAAGAAAGGCACTTTGAAAAACTAACCCACAAGCACAGAAAGCACAGGGAAGAGGAAGGCAGTCAGACAAAGGACTTTCCTTTTTCGATGCTGGAAAGCAGACTTGGACCACAGGCAACGAGCTGAGGTGGCCTCAGAAAGCCAAATCCTAAATCAGTAATAGGAAAACTGAGAATCAACCTCATCTTCCCCAGAAAATCCTCAAAAGGCTCAGGCACAGGTGCCACCTGGGAGCTGGTGGCTAAAATAAGGGGGCTTGGTTGAAATGTGTTTGAGAAGAGAGTGAGTCCTAGATCCCTTCCTCACTCCACCGAGGTGAGTGAATGTCTCTCCTCCACTTGGGAAGAAATGAAACATTTATTCTCTAGAGAGGATAAAATGCAGGCTCTTTTGGCTGAAGAATGCCAAGCACAGTTGAGAGCCTGAGTCTATGGCAAACACAAGGGAATTAGGTAAAAGTATGCAAACTGCATGCAGTATGTCAGACCCCTCCCCTGCCCTTCCCACTGTCCTGCTTCTCCCCGGGACCCCCAGAGAGGGGGTCCTGGCAGAAGGCCTTTATCCTCCAGCAGGAGACTGCATGAGTCCTCTCTGGGGAATCTGAGCAGCCCAGAGGAAAAGACCTAAAGATGTTGACACTTGGTGGGAGGGATGGCCCAATTTTATCACCCCAATGATATCACCCTACAGTGAAGACTAAGCCTGTGGGCTCTATCCATGCACTCAGAGCTTCCAAATCGCTTTTTCAGTCTCCCATGCTTCGACATGAGCAAACAACCAAGGGTAATCCAACATCTAAGGGTAAAAAAAGACTCTGCTGAGAAAGAATAAGACCAAGACAAACAAAAATTCTATAGAAACTGATTATGCAGAAAGGAAGAGGAAAAAAGCCTATCTCCCCATCCTCCCAACAAAATCAAACATGTCATTAACATTTTAAGAGATAAAAAATCCACAAAACAAGATCAAGAAACTATAAAAGGAATATTCACAAAACAAAAAGTTCTTGAATATTACAGAAATAAACAAACCCAAGAGCAGAAATTGGAATTCAATAAAAATGTTGGAAGAGAAAGTTGAGGAAATCTCCCAGAAAGTAGAGCCAAACAAAACAAAAAGCAGTAATTGATCACACACACACACACACACACACAAAATGCAAAGGAAAAAAGATATTTTTACAACATTTAGAAGGCCAGTCCTGAAGATCCAATGCCCAAATAACAGGGGTTACAGAGAGAATAGAAAAAAGGGAAAAAAATCATTAACAAAATAATTCAAGAAAATGTCCCAGGACTGAAGGACACAGGTTTCAAGATTAATTTCTGGTACAGTGGAGTAAATCTGACGTATACCGAGGATATAATGAAATTTCACTGTGAAATTTCAGAACCCTGGAGACAAAGGAAAGAGCCTACAAACTTCCACAGAAAGAAAAAAGTCACATATAAAGGATCAGGATCAGATCGGCATTGGACTTCTTAGCAACACTGGAGATTCAAAATTTGACGGGAAAATCATTTCCAGCCTATAATTTCTCACCTAGTCAATCTATCCAACAAGTATAAAGATAGAATAGACACTTTCAGATAGAATAGTAGGGCCCCTCAAAATTTACCTGCCATACACTCTTTCTCAGGAAGTTACTGATAGATGTGTTCAACCAAAACAAGGTAGTAAACCAAGAAAAAGGAAGCCATGTGATATAGAAATAAAATATCTAACATGGGAGAGGGGTAAAGACAATCTTCAGTGTAGTAGCGAATGACAATCCCAAAATGATTGTTGTGTACAGTCATAAAGGGTGACTTCTTCAATTTAGAACACATGTGTTGCCGGTGTAACAGCCTACTGCTTTTAAACCATCTTTTTAACTTAAGACGCAACTAGAGATTATGCTTTGTCAAATCAAGGGGGTATATAAAAGGAAGATGTGTGACTTAGGAAACAGAGACTCCAACTCAAAAGAAAGCCAAGGGGAATTCCTCTGATTATAGTAAAGAAAAGCTCTTGATGATCAACTATGCAGTAAGCCTAGAAAAAATCCAGTCCAAACAGGAGAGGAATGGGAGGGACCAAGAAGAAAAAACAACCTGAAACTGATAGATTACACAATATGATGGACTTTGTGGGAAATTGTTCTGAAAGGCTATTATGAAATGTGGAAATAATTAACTAATAGATACAAAGAAAACTAGACAAGTGAAAAAGCAAGATGATTATTAACTTCAGGAAAATCAAAAAGAAAGGAAAGGCAAAATAACAACAAAAAAAGCTAACACCTTCCAGCTGAGTTAGATGCCTTAAAGCAGGTTTCCTGGAAAAACTACACAACTATATGCTTATATCTCATTGGCCAGAACTTAGTTTTGTGGCTCCATATAGCTGTAAAGAAGACTGGGAAATGGGATCTTTTATTTTCAGACACCAATGTACTCTTCGGAAAATTGATCTTTTGTTATTGAGGAGGAAAGTTAGAACAAATGTTGGGGTAGATAATTAGCTGTCTGTCACTGACGGTCACTTTCATCAAGAATACATTTCACAATGAACACATAGCTGACAGAAACCTTTATGCACTAAATAACATAGCACCAAAACACATAAAGCAAAAACTGTAGGAAACACAATAAAAATTAATGGCACAAGATATTCAAATTATGTTAATATGTTTAAAGATAGGGAAAGGGATGATTTTCTAGGAAGAGATCAATTGCACAAGAAAAGAGAGAAATCTGAATTGACCAAACACCATGAACAAAATCAATCAAATTGTTAAAAGCTACCTCTGTCCCGTAAGTGCCAGATCCTAAAAACAGTTACTGCTGGAGTTTTAAAAACTCTCTCAGATATGGAGAAAGAAAGAAAATCTATGAAACTTTCACATTACTGATACTAAAGCCTAACAAAGCACAAGAATGTGGAAAAATTCTAATCCATACTATATATGCATATTAATGCAAAAAAACTAAATAAAAATGTAGCCAATACAATCCAACAGCATGTTAATTTCTTGTGCTGCCATTATCATGTTATGACAAACTTAGCTGCTTAAAGATACTCAGATTTGGGCCGGGTACGGTGGCTCACACCTGTAACCCCAGAACTTTGGGAGGCCAAGTGGGCAGATCACGAGGTCAGGAGATCAAGACCATCCTGGCTAACATGGTGAAATTCCATCTCTACTAAAAATACAAAAAATTAGCCAGGCATGGTGGTGGGCACCTGTAGTCCCAGCTACTCAGGAGGCTGAGGCAGGAGAATGACATGAACCTGGGAGTCAGAGCTTGCAGTGAGCCAAGATTGCACCACTGCACTCCAGCATGGGAGACAGAGTGAGACTCCATCTCAAAAAAAAAAAGAAAAAAATGATACTCATATTTGGCTAGGTGCAGTGGCTCACGCCTGTAATCCCAGCACTCTGGGAGCCCAACGCGGGTGGACCACCTGAGGTCAGGAGTTCAAGACCAGCCTGGCCAACATGGTGAAACCTGTCTCTAATAAAAATACAAAAATTAGCCATGCGTGGTGGCACACACTTGTAATCCCAGCTACTCAGGAGGAGGAGGCAGGAGAATCGCTTGAACCTGGCAGGTAGATGTTGCAGTGAACAGAGATCATGCCACTGCACTCCAGCCTGGGCGACAGAGTGATACTCGTCTCAAAAAAAAAAAAAAAAGAAAGAAAGAAAGAAAGAAAAGAAAAAAAGATAATCAAATGTATTATCTCACAGTTTCTGTAGGTCAGAAATCTGGTATGAGTCTAACTGGACTTAGGTCAAGGTATCAGCCAGAGCTGTAGTTCTCACCTGGGGCTCACTGTTTGTTGGTCGAATTAATTTCTTCTCACATTTTCCATGGCCCCCATCTTTGAGCCACCAATGCTATGTCATGCTTAGAAATCTATCTCACTTCCTCTTCTGCCCTCAGTCAGGAGGGAACTCTGCTTTTAAGGGTTTGTGTGATTATTCTGGGCCCACCCAGATAGTCCAGGTTGACCTTTCTATTTTAAGGTCAACTGAGTAGTAATCTTAAGTATATATGCAAAGTCCCTTTTGTCATATAATATACATTCACAGGCATGACAGCAGGGGGGTAAAGGTCATAAGGGTCAAAATTCTATCTGCCACAAGCAGTAGAATAATATACCATGAAAGAACAATATGCCATGACCAAATCAGTTATTATAGAAACAAAAGATTGGCTTACTATTATTAACATAATTTATAATATCAGTATGTCAAAAAGAGAAAAAATAATTTTAAAGGATGCTGAAAAGCTCTTGATAAAATTCAACATTAACAAGAGATTTTAAATCATGGTGCTATACTTCTTTAACTTCATACGAATTGTATGCACTTCAAACCAAAAGCCAGTAGCACCTTAATGTCAGACAGCCCTTATGGTCAGGAAAAAACACCCTGTCGATCATGACACCCTGTTCTGAAAGTACCGCCCAACAAGAGTAAAATGAAAAGTATAAATATTGAAAAGGAAGAGGCAAAAGGATGAGTATTTGTAGATGACATGATCATCTACCTGAAAAACCCAAGAGAATCAACTGAAAAACTATCCAAAACAGTAGGAGGGTTTGAGAAGGTGGCTGGAGTACAAAATAAGTAAGCCAAAATCAATGTCTTTTCTTTTTTTTTTTTTTTTTTTTTTTTTTTGAGACGGAGTCTCGTTGTGTCGCCCAGGCTGGAGTGCAGTGGCCGGATCTCAGCTCATGGCAAGCTCCGCCTCCCGGGTTTTTACGCCATTCTCCTGCCTCAGCCTCCCGAGTAGCTGGGACTACAGGCGCCCACCACCTCGCCCGACTAGTTTTTTGTATTTTTTAGTAGAGACGGGGTTTCACCCGTGTTAGCCAGGATGGTCTCGAACTCCTGACCTCGTGATCCGCCCGTCTCGGCCTCCCAAAGTGCTGGGATTACAGGCTTGAGCCACCGCGCCTGGCCTCAATGTCTTTTCTACACTCTTGAAAAACCCACTTAGAAAATACGGAATGAAAAGATCTTACTATAATATCAGTAAGAAGAAGAAGAGATAATACACCTAGAAAAAAATAAAAAATGCAAGACCCAAGGAAGTGTTGATATTTTCACTAGAAGCAAAGACAGGATATAGCCATGTCAAACTGTAACGTGTTATATTAGTTCATTTCACACTGCTATAAAGAACTACTTGAGATTAGATAATTTATAAAGGAAAGAGGTTTAATTGATTCACAGTTCCACATGGCTGGGGAGGCCTCAGGAAACTTACAGTCACGGCAGAAGGTAAAGGGGAAGCAAAGCACATCTTACATGGCAGCAGGAGAGAGAGAACAAATGGGGAGGTGCCACACTTTAAAACCATCAGATCTCATGAGAACTCATTCACTATCATGAGAAGAGCGTGGGGGAAACCGCCCCCATGATCCAATCACCTCCCACCAGGTCCCTCCTTAACATGTGGGGATTATAGTTCAAGACGAGATTTGGGTGGGAACTCAGAGCCAAATCATATCACAGATCAATTTGAAAATCTAAGGCAATTCCAGCTAAAATTTCAATGGCAGTTTCTTTTTGTACATGATAAAATCATTATAGTGTTCAGTTGGAATAATAAATATATAAAATAGACAATAAAGATTAATGAGAGGGCGTTATCCTGCATTGACTATTGAAATATAATATATGACAAAAGTAAAGCAGTTAAACAGAGTGGTACTACTGCAGAAATAGACATTCAGACAAGAGAAAGTTCAGACACAGGCCCAGTATATTGAGAGACTAAACACACAGTTTGATGATGGTCAGACCATATATAAAAACAGAACTGGAACCCACAACCTGCAGCAACCTGCCCAGGGAGTCAGACCATAATCTCTGCAGCAATCAGCCCCAAAGGGCCAGGACTTGATCAGGAATTGATAGCTTCCCTCATTTTTGCCACCATTTGCAAGGTAGGACCAACCAGAGAAAGCCAAATATGTTCCCTCAACCCATCACATAGGAGGCCCCGCCTCTAGTTAGCCCACCCAGCTTCCCCAAGCCAACAGCCTCCAATTGGGGCACAGTAGAACCAAAGCCTTTCCCACCTTCCACTAGAATGCTGTCACCTCTGCTGCCTGCCTGTGAGTCTCTGCCAAAACGCCAAGCAATGGTGGCTGACCCCTTGCTATTGCAAGCTCAGACTAAATAGCCTCTGTTTGCTTTTACTTGGGTGGGCTTCATTGCTCACAATATATACAATTGCGATGAGCTCTCAAGTTCAAACTAGTAGAGGGAAGACAGAACATCCAATGATAGTCAACAGTCCAAACAAATGGTTAACCATTTGGGGGGGGAAAAAGGCGACTCATACTGCCTACTCACATCAAAATAAATATCAGCTACATCAAAGATTTAAATGTAAAAATGAAACTGGAAAAAGAGTAGAAGAAAACATCAGTTGATTTGTATAACAATTTCCCAAAGAAGGCAAGACTGGTATTTATTACTGTTTTACAGATGAGGGTCCAGCAAGGAGAGTGAAAGCCAGTATTTGAACCCAAGCCTGACTCCTAGTCCACCGGGCAGATGGGGTGAGTGGGAATGGGGGTGACCAGGAGACATTCCACTTCAGGAACACGTGAAGGCTTGTGTAACCTGGACCTCTTCAGCTGAGCCCTGGAGCGGGGGTGCCCAGGGGCTTGGCCAGGGCTGTGGGCTTGGCTGAGGCCGCTCACCTGTTGGGATTGTAGCCCAGGCTGTTCAGCAGGTGTGCCTGGTCCAGGTCCCGCGGGACGCCGTGCAGCACCCAGCCTTTCTGGATGCAGTCCTGCTGGTCCAGACGCTGGCTCAGCACCTTCATGAGGAGGCTGTCAGGAACTGCAGAGAAGGGGGACAAGTGAGCCCTCTGCTGACCTGTAGCCCATGGGTCCTGGGCTTCCTGACCTTACTTGACCATAGATTGAGCTGCTGAAGAAGTGGGTCTAGATGGAGCCACTTGGACAAGGCTGTCAGTGCCTATTTCCCAGGTCCCTCCTCGGTCCCCAGCAACAGGGCTGCGTGAGACAGGAAATGCTCTGGCTGACCTTGACCTCAGTCTTTCCCTTTCCTGGACAAGACACCATCCCCACCTGCAACCCAGTGAGATGTGAGCAGCTGTCCCCCTGTCTTAGTCCATTTGGGCTGCTATAGCACAATCCCATAAACTGGGTGCCGGGGAAGTCTAAGATCAAGTCAGATTCAGCGCCTGGAAAGGGCCTATTTTCTGGTTCACAGATGGTGCCTTCTTGCTTCATCCTCACCTGGTAGAAGAGGTGAGGAGTCTCTCTGGGGTCTCCCTTATATGGGCACTAATCCCATCCACAAGGGCCCCCGCCCTGTGACCTCACCACCTCCCAAAGGTCCCACCTAAACCATTGTCTTGGGGATTCGATTTTAGCATATGAGTTTTGGGAGGACACGTTCAGACCACAGCACCCACTACGGGCCCAGTTTTTACAGCAAACACTTTTCCTGGAAGCACATCAGCCCCAGCTGCAGTTTCAGTTTTCCTCAAATGGGATCGTGCCAGTGCCCCCAAAGCTCTCTGTTAGTCTGTGATGCACCAGCAACCCCCACTCCTCTCTTTCCCCAGATGCTCCAATTTCCCCCTCCTTGATGCTGAGAATGAAGTCTCTCCCAAGAATCACAGAACTAGTTATAACCAAAGACTGAAATAAAGTCCTACGGAGAATGAGATATTGAGAAGCCTCTTGTTTACATTGCGGCAATTGACATTTTCCTGAAATTCATACCTCTCTTCCCAGACTCATTAAATGTCCTATGTTGCTAATGTACTGCGTTCTAGCAATTTGCACTGCGTTTCCTGCACTTTGCACTCATTTTTCCAGAAATACTTGGTAAATATTACCATTGTTTGCTATGACTGTGGCCCCGATTGGAACTGGTTCCTAGGGGTGTGGTGGCAGTGAGTTCGGCAGTTTCTCTGGAAGCTGCCTCGTTGCCCTCCTACCAACTGCCCGGGGGTCTGGCAAGACGGCCTGAAGCACACATTTGAAACCTTCCACAGGGCCCCCCAGGCTGACAGCCAGGTGAACATGGAAGGAAGAGATGCAGAAAAATCACTACCAGCCGTTCTCCCCTGTGGCTGTGACTTGCTGGGTTACTGCCCTTGTCACCAAAAAACCATAAACCTAATTCTAAGCAATCTGCATTTCCCTGAATGTGTTCTCTCTCAAGTCCTTCATCCTTTCTTCCCCAGTCCCCAGGAAAGAGCAGAAAAGGGTTTTGCTTTCACGAGAACATCTGGCTACCTAGCATGAATGAGAAGTCACTTCAGCGAATCCCATCCCTTCTTCCCCTGCTTCAAACCTGCAGTGGCCCCCCAGTGCTCTGAGGATAAACAGCGGTCTCCTTTCCAGGGCAAGGTCTGCGCCCTGCCTTCCTCCCAGGTGAATCTTCCCAGCTTGCACCTCCCTTCGCATGTGCCACCTCCTCCATCCGGAATACCCTTCTCCCACACCCTGCCTGGGTCAGCCTTCAAACAGCCTCAGGGCCACGGTGGGATGTTCCCTCCCCGGGAAGTCTCTGATGACAGCCCTCAGCCTGCACTTCTCATCCTCCCTCACTTGCCACCCTTGTTATCACAAGGGTACTTCTCTCTGGGTGATTCTTTCTTTAATGTCTGCATCTCTCTCCTGGGTGGGTCCCATCAGAACAAAAGACCATGTCTCTCCCATTTTTCCCTGACTAGAACAATGCCTGGCACATAGTAGATGCTGAATAAATAGAAGGTTTTTCAAACGCTTCACTGCAACTAATCAACTCTGTTAAAACCAACTTGACCAGACTTTGGGGAAGCCAGGTGGTAGACAGGAGAACATGGGCTTGGGGCGTTCACAAATCTAGGTCTCATCTCAGCTCTTCCCTTCCTTGCTGTCTCATCTCCAGGCAGTCTCTCACTCTCCGAGTCTCAGCTTCCTATCTGCTGAAAGAGGATAACAGGACCCATCGTGACCAGCTCACACCACATTTACAATTCCAGCACATAGCTGACACTCAGAGGTGGTGGCTGTTACTTTTCAATTCAGGAGATGTGTGTGGGGAAGTGATGCTTCATGAATATTTTCATGCTTGCCCGTGGTCAGGACGTCTCAGCAAAGACTGTTGGCACCTGGGATAAAGGATGACAGATTAAGAACGGCCTTGGAAGTTAAAGACAGAGACCGCCAGAGAGACTTAGGGACCTCTGCCCCGAGACATTTGTTTACATTCAAAGGGCTGTAAACCTAGTGATCTCCTTCTCCTCTCCTCTGAAGGAGTTGGAGTCAGTTCCTTCCAGGGTAAAGCTCGGGAGGGAGCTGGCATGTTGTCCCGCATAAGCTCCAAGAGTCACAATGTTGGGGCTCCCCTCCTGCTATAGACCCCCTGTACACTCGGGGTGCACTTGGCTCTTTCCACATTGCCTGTGAGGACCTGGGCGTGGGGAGCCAGCTCTGAGATTACTGTGTGAATGAATTGGGTCTGTCCTCTGATCCAGAGACCTTGTGTTTTCTTGCCAGGATGAATAAACACTGATTTAAAACAATGTGAGGTAAGAACCTGCCATAGAGCCTTCCGGTCCAGGCTTATCCTTAATATTTACAGTTATCTTCACGGAAAGAAGAAACCAATACAGAAATAATCCTTCCCCCACGATTCACCCAGTGGGTAGTCGCTGACCATCTGGGCTGTGCCAGGCACTGTGCTTGACATGGGATATGGGCTACACAGCAAGCTTGACTGCCAAGGCTCCTGGGCTCCTGAAATTCACGCTGTCTCTGGGAAACAAACATCACCCAGGTAACAAATAACCATTTCTGAGAGTCATGAGTACTGTGAAGAAAATCAACCAAATGATGGGAGGCTGCTGCTTTCACTGGGCCTAGGACGGCTTCTAAGGAGGCCGCATTTGGCTGGGATCAGAATGGCGGATCCCGCTAATAGTCTAGGCCCACGAAGGCCTCCGCTGTTCAGGGGTGAGAATTATTTGGACCAAATATTTTCTGAGTGTCATCTCCAATAATCAGGTATGGCTTGGAAACCCAGCTGCACTGCAGGTGGTCTGAACTTTGGAGCCACGGCTTTCTGAGGGCCTGGAAGGTCATGCCATTGACCTCTTGTTTGAAAGTTAGGAAACTGAGGCCCAAAGAGGTTGTGGTTTAAGTGACCCACTCAAGGTCATCTAGTCAGCTGGAGATCAGGCCCATGATCCCGGCCCATAACACCCCCAACTGTCCTGCTGCCTCATTACCCAGTGGCCTGGAGCCCCTGAGTTCCTCACACTGGCCACTGACAAACCAATAAAAGCAAGGTTTCTCAACTGGGGAGAAATCTGACTCACGGGAAAAATGGAAGGCCAGACAGAAATACAATGAAGTTTTTGTTTTTTGTTTTTCTTTTGGTTGACAAAGATTTCTAGAGAGAATTTCCCAACCTGCATCAAAATTTAAAATGTACATGTCTTTTGACCCAGCAATCCTACTTCTAAGAACTTGAACCTAAGAGATAATAGCCCAGAGGGGAAAAAGATGTGTATACAAAGATGTCCATTTCAGTGTTGTTTATAATAGTGACAATTGGAAATGATCTAGAGTGTCCATCAATAGAGGACAGATTAAATCAAAGAAGGTACATCTCTGCAATAGAATATTAGACAACCTTTTAAAAATAATCTCTATACTAACTTGGAAAGAGATCTATGACAGGTCGAGGCAGAAGTCTATGACAGAATGAGAAAAAAGCAGGTAAATCAATGACTTGTATATATGGTCTAATTTAAACATATATTCATATCTAATCATATTAATATATATACATATATACATGCTACATATACAAATACACACACACACACAGAGACAGAGAGAGAGACAGAGACAGAGAGAGAAGGAGGGAGAAGGGTGGCCACCAGTTGATGGTCCATGAATCGGACCCAATCCCTCTGATCATGGAGCCCGGGGTGGTGGAGATAAGAGGACCCGGATGTAATGCAACACAAACCGGGCAGGAAAGCAGAGGTCACAGAAGTAGGAAGTGCTGGGGACGTCGGAGGCAGGGAGGGCCAAGTTTCCAAAAGATTGAGGAAGAAACGGAATGCTCACACCGGTTCCCACTTGGAGCCAAACCCCAAACAAACCCGTCTTTGCAGGAATCAGGAAACGCAGGCTCTGCGGTTAGCACTTCCCGGAAGGCCTCATCACAAGCGCACATCAGTAACAACTGATGTAGTATCTGTTTAATACCTGCATTCCCACCCCAACCCCCATTCCACGAAAGCAGGGATCCCCCTAGTAGGGTCAGGCTCATTGCTATACCCCAGCACCCGGCACAGTACTGGGCCCATGGAAAGCACCTAATAAACACGAAGGAAGGGAGGGAGGGAGGGAGGAAAAAAAGGGAACCATTTCCAAAAACCAGGAAGTTCCTTAGTTCCTCAAGTGTTCATGGGCCAGAGAACTTAAGGATTTTTCTCACCAAGCACTGAATCAGGTCCTGCGGCAACAGAAAATAACCAAGGGAGACCCTTCCTCTCAGTCATTCCATTCATCTCTACGTGATCACCCACTCACGAATTAAATATGCAGCCAAAAGAATGAGCACTAGCACCTGGGGTTTGCTGGGAGGGGTCTCTGGGGTAGGAGAGGGTGGTTCTAGATGCAACAAGGGTGGCCACAAGCACGTGAGGTTCATTACACTAGCGATGGGTCCCACAGGTTCATTATTCTATTCTCTCTACTTTTTTGATGTGTTTAAAGTTTTCCACTAAAAATGTGGTGTTTTTTTTTTTAAAGGAAACAATTTAACGCCTAAAATAGGTTGAAATGGCCCCTGTGAGAGACCGTTCCTAAAGCAACAAAGGTCACAATCTCCCCTGAAGGCCATGGGCGGCTCTCCCTTTTGGGGGACCTGCAGTGTGGGTGGCCTCCAGCCGTCCTGTAACTCCATCGGTTCTGGAAGCTCTGCCCAGAAGCCTGGCATCACGGGCATTTGCCCACATCTGCCTGTGTTAGCAGTCCTGTGAAAGCTCCACGTTCGAGTCCTTTAACCTTTTATACGGAACAACAACACATTTTTGCTCACAGTTCCTCACTGGGGCTGCGTGGCTGAGGGGCTGCACTGGTCCTCTCCCAGCGCACAGGGATCCTGTGTCATGGTAGGGCTCTCCCACCTGGGCCAAGACAAGCAACAGACCCGACTGGGTTTTGCTCTGAGGCTACCGACCTTTCCCAGTCAGCACCTCTCCTCAGCAGCACGCAGGGTTGAGGGGTGAGGGGCGAACCCTGAAGACGCTGCCTTTAGTGTAATTTCCCCAAAACCCACCTGTGTCTCCTGTCCCAGCCTCTCTGAGGCTCGGTGTCTGTTTTGCTGTGGCTTGTTTGGTTTTTCCTGTCAGCTACAGACTCACGTTTCCAGCCCCACGTGGTCTGACCAGCCAGCTTAGCACAAAGCTGAGAACGGGCTGCTCCTTGGTTCGCTGTGCTCTGCCAGAAGTTTCGAGTCCCCTTGATAATGCTGTCCATTTACCCTTTCTCCTCCTCTCAGATAGAGATTTTTCAGCGTGGTCTAAAGTCTTTCACCATTAAGTCGATGCCTCAGGCTTGATTTCTGGGCTTGACAGTTAACATCTCACCCTTCATACAAGCTACCGCCAAGGGCTACCTCTCTGGAATGTCCTGTCAACCCTAAATTTAGCCAAGTGCAAGATATGAGTATCCCATTGTTTCATAACGCCACACCACATGGTTTCGTTGTTTTTTTTTTTTCTCAAGATCTTCCATAAAAGATGGCAGTCCTCGAGTTGACCTCTGGGTTATTAAAATCTCAATCCATTTATTCCCCGCGGGGCTGGGTGTGCCTGGGGCTTGGCATGGGGGTAGATGGGGATCCATGGTGGCAAGTGGGATGCTCCCAGCCCCTCCACCCCCGACCGCGGGCCCGTGGCCCACCCTCCTGTCTGGAAGGGGAAGGAGTCCTGTCTAAAGGCCCAGGATCCCATCGGGCTCCCTCCTGCACAGCAGTTCCACGGCTCGGGACAGGAGTCCCAACACCGATGAGATGGAACTGGGCGGCACTGACTCCTCCCGGGCTGCAGGTCTGGCTTCAGTCACCCTCAGTCACATCCAGCTCCAGGGCTGATGGGTGTGAGCAGGAAAGGGGCCGGAGAGCGCACCCAACCCAGCTTGCAGTTTTGCAGCAGGCACGGAGGCCCCTCCTGCTGCGCCATGCCGCCGCCTGCTGTCCGCACTGCACCGCAGAACCAGCCCTGCAGGGACCTTGGCTTTCGGCCCATCAGTTATTGTCTCGGAGGCTGTTGAGGGAGAAGATATGAGGGGCACTAAGGTTGCTGGGGGTGGCATACAAAGATAGGACAAAAAGTGGAGCAAAGGAAATAGCTCCTTCAGCCAGTGGCTTAAAGGAAAAAACATGCCAAGGTTGATTGCTAGACCTGTGATAAGCCGTGTGACCCTCCTTGGCAGCCCAGGGCAAATTGGAAAGAGTTGAGTACCTCCCCACACACCCTTGCACATGCCCCGCACAAGCCACCCCTCCATGCACACTCATAAACTCTCCCACACACTACATACATGTCTACTCACGACACCTGAAACACTACAACACACACAGGCACGCGCACACACACATGTGCTCATGCACTCAGCTACAAACACCCACACACACACATTACACACCCCACACCCCTACAGCCCCCCACATGCACAACACGCAGTGTATACCCACCTATCCGCACACAGTACATGAACGAAGCACACAGCCTCATTACACAAACACATTTAGCAAACACACCTACATACCTACGCCGCACCCACACTCCCTCTGCTCACCCCTCACATTTGCTTCAAGCTACCCCGTGTAACTTCTCTCCTTCTTCAAGCCCTCCTTGAAATTGACGTCGGCTGGGCGCAGTGGCTCACGCCTGTAATCCCAGCACTTTGGGAGGCCGAGGCAGGTGGATCATGAGGTCAGGAGATCGAGACCACCCTGGCTAACACGGTGAAACCACATCTCTACTAAAAATACAAAAAATAAGCCGGGCGTGGTGGCGGGTGCCTGTAGTCCCAGCTACTCGGGAGGCTGAGGCAGGAGAATGGTGTGACCCTGGGAGGTAGAGCTTGCAGTGAGCCGAGATCGCACCACTGCACTCCACCCTGGGCGACAGAGGGAGACTCCATCTCAAAAAAAAAGAAAAGAAAAGAAAAAAGAAAACAGAAATCGATGTCAAAGTGAACATCAGTGTTCACGGGGGGAGGCTGGCATTTGCTTCTCTTTCTCCTCCCAGCACAGTTCCTGGTCCCTGGGTCCCCGGGTCCCACCCCTCCTGAAGGGGACCCAATAGGATCCAGGAGGTCCAGGGAATCTTAGAAAAGGAACAGGACTGTGGAGGAGGAAAGGGGGTTGCTTTTGGTTTTGTTTTTAATTTCCATTTCACACAACCTGGTGCCTGAAAGAAGCGGGGCTTGCATCCCGCCAGGGTCTCTACTCTAGGCTGCTGGGAGGTTTGCCCAGGCCCTGACTTAATTCAAGGAAAGCTGAACGCCTCCCATCTCTGGAGGCCATCACTCTCGGGATGGCACGGATTCCCGGCAGCTGGGCCTGCAAGCTCCTCTCGATGCTGTCGCCAGAAATCCTGCGTGCCCTGAAGGCCCCGCAGCGCCCCGGTGCCAGGACCTGGCGCCAGGTGTTTCCGTTGGTGAAGCCGTTTGTTTGTTATTTACTACCACCTGCTGGTGGAACATGGGTTCTGCACCCCCAAGTGAACGCTGCCAGCAACGCACACATTTCCAAACCTGGAGAAGATAATGAGGAGAAACCGGGATTGTTCCATCGGCCGCACCCTGTGATTCCTAAGGGAGGGTAAGGTCCACCGGATCTAGCTTGCTCTTTGGTAAACTCAAGTCACTTGCCCCAGACAAACCCCCATTTGGCCAGGCCTTGGTTCCCCAAGTAGGAGATGAAATAGACATCTTCCACGGTTTCCTTAGACGCCAACATTTCTACTCTGATACCTCTATTGCTTAACAACATTTAAAATTGCCTGGCAGACAATGGTGCCAGGAAATAATAATGTTTTAATATTGGATTTTCTGTCAAGTCCAGAGAAGTAAGTACATCAGCCCTGGGTGCCCTGCAGACTAGGAGGCCACGTTGTGCCCCTCCTCCCTTGGAGAGGGCCACCCACTTTCCGTCACTCCCTTCTTTACCACGTCTACTCGGGCAAAAGGCAAAGACAACACTAGGTGCCCACACGGCGTTGACATATCTACCTGAGGGGCAGAGATGCCCAACAGTGAACATTTCGGTTTGTCCCCTTTTTCTTTCTTTTTTTTTTTTTTTGGAGATGGAGTAGTCTCACTGTGTCGCCCAGGCTGGAGTGCAGGGGTGCAATTTTGGATCACTGCAACCTCCACCTCCTGGGTTCAAGAGATTCTCCTACCTCAGCCTCATGAGTAGCTTGGATTACAGGAGCGTGCCACTAGGCCCAGCTAATTTTATTTTGTATTTTTGGTAGAAATGGGGTTTCGCCATGTTGGCCAGGCTGGTCTTGAGTTCCTGACTTCAGGTGATGCGCCCGCCTCAGCCTCCCAAAGTGCTGGGACTATAGGTATAAGCCACCACGCCTGGCCAGTTTGTCCCTTTCAAATGAAGTTTTAGGTGACAAAAGAGACCATTCAAAAATAGACATTCTTCTATAAACAACTGGTACATCACTTAGCAAATCAGTAAGACTTCTTTATTAGAAAAGCTCAGCTAGCCACACTGTGCAGAATGATTTGATAACTCCTCTTATTTTAAAGTACATTTTTACATCTTTCAGTGGAATATGAAAGTATCTGGGAAAATGAGCAGAGGTCAGCTAGTCTGCGTGTGAACTGGATTGTTTTAAAGTATGATGTATTCACTAAGTGTACACTGCAGATCAAAGAGTTTAAGGAACATGATTTTCCTTCCATTTTAATGAATTCAGGGCTTAGAATCAGTTTTTTACTCCCACATCTCAAGGGCAGCGAGGATGCCATAGCCCACACAATCTATGAGAAGAAAGTCCGCAGCAAGCAGAACCACGAGCCCAGTGCTCTGGGAGGGAAAAGATACAATAGGATATTGACTCACCAAGCATGTATGCTAGAGTGCATATGATGAGCCTGGCCCTGTTCTAAGCCTGTCTTTGTTCTAATTCAAATATTAGTTCATGTAGTTTTCTCCCTACAAAAGAAGTAGTCACAGAATCCCATTTTACAGATTAGAAAACCAAGGCACAGGAAGAGGAAGTGACTTGCCCACAGCCATACAGCTCACAGGGAGTGGAGCTTGGATTTGCATACAGCCAATCCAGCTCTGGGGCTGCTTGCTGCCACCTGACTTTTAGGAGGAGGAGCACTGTGATCACGAGGACTAGAGGCCCGAACTATGCCCTGCAATCTGCATTCCACTTGCAACCTGCCTTTGGGCGACTCATTTTACCTCCTAGCCAGGGCTTCCTGTTCCTCATGAGGACAGCATTGGGCTCCAAAGCCACGGAGGTATTGGTAGGCCCTTGTGTGGCACCCGATGTTGCCTGGGGACCCAGCTCCTGAGGGCTGTTTAGGCTGTGGCTGCCTCCCAGGCACGTGGGGCAGCCCATCCTGAACAAAACTGAAATGCTCACATCGAGCCTTCCCCAGTGTGGGAGATTAAAGATGGCCACGCCTTCTTTGCTGCTCTTCCCAGGGCAGGGGCCGGGAGGGGGCCGGTGTCTCAATCCCCTCCCTGGAACCTGGACTGGCCCCAGTGACAAGCTCCATGAATAGAATCAGACAGAAGTGTATGCTGGGGTATCTGCGGTGAGGTCATGGGATGCCTGGCCGCTGGCCCCACCTTCCACCCCAACCACTGCCGCCCTTGAACTCTGTGGAGTGCTTGAGCCAGGAGCAGCCAGCCACCATGTAAAAAGACAGGTGAAGCCAGCCCCAGGGAGAGGCTGTGAGGAGGGAAGATGCCTGACCAACCCCAGCCATTCTAAGTGTGCCCTCCCAGGCACCAGGCATGGCGATGAAGAATCTGTCTTGGACACACCATCCTGGCAGATGTAACGTGGAGAAGAACCAAGGAACCAAGCTGACGCCAGAACTGAGATCCAGATGTAAGTCCCCGGGTGAGCCAGCCCAGCTCTCTTAGGCAGTTCAAGGCAACCCACCTAAGCCCAAGTCACTATAGAGCAGAGTCGAGGCCTCCTTGCCATGTCCTGCCCCAAACCCTGACCCACTAAATCAGGAGCATAATAAACTCAGTGTCATTTTATGCCATTAACTTGGAGGGTAGCTTGTTAGGCTACAAGAGATAACTGGGGGACATACCCAAGACTGGGTAATTTACAAAGGAAAGAGGTTTAATGGACTCACACTTCGGCAAGGCTGGGGAGGCCTTGGGAAACTTACAATCATGGCAGAAGGGGAAGCAGACACGTCCTTCTTCACATAGAGGCAGCAAGGAAAAGTGCAGAGCGAAGGGGCAGAGCAGAGGAAAGCCCTTTACAAAACCATCAGATTTCGTGAGAACTCACTATCACGAGAACAGCATGGAGGTAACCACTCCCATGATTCAATTACCTCCCACTGGGTCCCTCCCACGACAAGTGCAGATTATGTGAACTACAGTTCAAGATGAGATTTGGGTGGGGACACAGCCAACCATATCACCGAGCATCAGAGTAATGCAAACTGGAGCTCTGTCAGTTCCCAGTTACTGCAGGGACCGGGTCCCCAAAGCTGGTAGCAGTCACAGGAAATAAATAAATATTAAAAATCTCCCATATATAAAATATATTCACACCCGACAGGACTTGCTGTGAGTACCATTACTACCACTAAGATGATGACGATGGCAACTCCATTCTTGTTCACAATCATGGTGAGTAGTCAGTGATTGTAACCAGTGACCATAGTAAGTAATTAGTGAATTACAGACACAATTCCCTTTATACAGAGCAAGCCAACAAATGGGATCCTAGGAAAGCTCACCTTACTGATAGGAAAACTGAAGGGAGCTCTGACGGGGTGCATGGCTTGCCCAGTATCACAGCTGGGAGGAAGCAGAGTCTGAATGGGAACCAAGTCTGTGTGATTCTGAGCCCTGACCTGTAGCCACGGCCCCTCCCATCTGGAGGGGATAGTCACTCGCCTGCCTTCTAGAAACCCTTCAGGCTGCATGCTGCCCCCTGTGACCTGTCTGCTCTTTGTTCCTTCAAGACTAATTCTCTGGACCCGGCACGGTAGTTCACGCCTGTAATCCCAGCACTTTGGGAGGCCGAGGCGGGCGGATCACAAGGTCAAGAGATCAAGACCTGGCCAACATGGTGAAACCCCATCTCTACTAAAAATACAAAAACTAGCTGGGCGTGGTGGCAGGTGCCTGTAGTCCTGTTACTCAGGAGGCTAAGGCAGGAGAATCGCTTGAGCCCGGGAGGCAAAGGTTGCAGTGAGCTGAGATCACGCCACTGCACTCCGACCTGGCGACAGAGCGAGACTCCATCTCAAAAAAAAAAAAAAAAAAAAAAAAAATTACTAACTCTCTGAAGCCGCTAGGGCTGCCCATGGAGAGGGGCCTCACCCGAATAGAAATGCAGGCAGCAGAGGGCAGCATCTGGGCCCCGGGTGCTGGAGGCAGGCTGGCCTGGTATTGTCCACACCACAGGGACCCAGGTCAACTGCCATAGGCTCGCTCTTCCACTAACCTAGCTGAGCTCCTACCCTGAGCCCTGCGGGAGCTGGCTCCTCAGCCCTGGAAGCGGCCGGCCGAGCAGACAGCATGAGCAGAAACGGGGGGATCCTGGGGTGGGGAGGTCCCAGATGAGGCCATCTCGTCTCCCAGTAAACCAACCAAAGACTAGGGGGAGGTCAGAGTTCTGCAATGAAGATCGTGGATGGGGTCAATCAGAGGAGGTCTGCGGTGAGGGTGAGGAGGAGGGACTCCCCTTCCCCTTCCCCTGCCTCCCGCATCCCCTGCTTCCCCAGGATCTTCCCAGGGAGGGGGTGGGGGCAGGTATATCCCTCTGTATGCCAGGAAGCCTCTTCCCTCGCCTCTCCCCCTCCCGTGTCCCTCTGCTCCCATCTTGCTTCTTCTGTCGGGTGTGCCCTTGTCACCCAGAGCAGCAGCGACAGGTGTGAAGCTGCAGGGTGTGGTGCCCGCTTCCCTCCCTCCGTGTCCGATGAGGCTGTGCCAAGTTCCCTTGCACAGGAAACCTCAGAGCCAGCTTCTGGTTGACAAACCCCAGCAAGTCCCACGTCCCCGATCATAGGTGTAGAGGCTGCAGAGGGTCACTGGGGCCGCCTCTTCCCCACCCCTCATGTCCTGCCCCTGCCTCTGCAGGCCCCGCTCACAGCCCAGTGAGAAAGAACCCGTGTCAGCTCCCGTCAGGCGAGGACGTTCCCAGAGGGAAAGAGGCTTCAAGCTGCACCTGCCGTTGGGGGGGTGTGTGAGGGGCAGGAGCACAGCTCTAGGCATGCCAGGGGCTGCCCAGACAGCTACACCGAGAGACCTCCCGACTGGAGAAGAAGGCCCAGGGCCTCCAGGGTCAGGCCTGTCAGAGACAATTTCACAGCTGAGCGCACTGGAGGTTTGCTCTTCTCTGAAGCCGTTGGGGTTGCCCACGGAGAGGGAGATGCTTCTAGAAGCTCTGGTCAGAGCAAGGATGACTCTGTGCACTCCGGCTCTCCCTGGACTCCCCAGAAATGTCTGGGCTGGGTTTGGTTTCTTTTTTAATCTGGATGCCGGACACACAGCAACACCTGACATTCAGCCCAACAGGAAAATCTGGCTGTGCCCCTATGGTGGCTCCAGCCAGGTGACAAGGAACAGTGCTAAGCAGGCCAGACCTGCCCCCACTCCGGCAGCGCCCATTCTTCTTGGGGAGACAATGTCGTCGAATGGATGCATGAATGAATCTGGTGTCACTCACTGCCTCAGTTTCCCCACTAGACTAGCCATTGAGCAAAGGCTTTTTGACCTTTTGGTGACGGGGCTGCCCCCTGGCAAAGCATCATTTTCATACTGGAGAGAGACAATGCACAATTTCAAAATGAAAGTCTCGTGTAAAAAAACCGAAGAGAAGGCCCCTCGGGAGGCACAAACCTGTTGACAGGCAAAGGTGCTCACCCTTCCTCTAACTGTCCTCATCCCGGGCCCTCCAGCCCCCAGAACGCAAGCAACATTTGCACCCTCCCGCTCTGCTGGGCTATCTTGGCCACAGCCTTCTCTTGGGCTGAAAAGGACTCCTACCTAGTTTCCATAAGGAAATCTTTGTAGCAGTCCCAGCGGAAATGTCAAAAGTTTGACTTGAAAAAAGGAGCTACTTCAAAAGCATTGTCAGACCGAGGTGAGGGTTCCTTTAAAATGCATAAATTACAGGGGCATCCATTAATCCACCTTTAGGCCACCCTGCAGCGGGGGCTCTGGGCTGGGGGTGCCAAAGGGACAGAGGCCAGCATACCTGGGGGAGGCAACGCGAAGGAAATCCACATAGGGTAAGAGTAAATTAATGTGTTTATTACTTACTGCTTGGAGCGTGTGTGTGTGTGTGTGTGTGTGTGTGTGTGTAGAAAAATGAAAGAAAAATGTAGAGTTTTTTCAATAATAAAAAGGGAGTTGCACTGCGGGGCCCCTAAAGCTTGTGAAAAATTAAACTCGACGGATTCAAACTGTCCTATTTCCACTTCAAAAGAGAAGAGGCACTGAGCTCTTCCCAACTTATCTTCAAACGCCCAGCACCCTAGAAAGTTTCTTTAAAAAAATAAAGGCTCCTGTTCCCCCAAGCACTGTACCGGTTACTGTACCCACTGTCTCTCCCTCTTCTAATTATACCCCTGTGAGTCTATTAATCAACTAGTAAATTATTTAGAGAGTCATGCGCTGTCTTCAGCGAGTACAAACACACCGCATGCAAAGGCTTGCTGGAAACGGGCAGCGGGTCCCTCAGGGTCTCCCCTCCACGGGAAGACAGCTTGCAGCTCGCCGAAGCTGCTCTGCTAAAAACAAGAAATAGCATTCCGCTTACCTCCTCAGATGGGGAGATTCACTTTGTCTTTCAACTCAGCAACTCTTTGCAAGTTTTTAACAAAAGAGAAAAACTGGTCTATTGTCGATCTTTAGTGTGCATTTAGTGATGAGAATATTAATTCCCCCTTAAAAATGAAGCACTTTGGCTGAGCTCTGATCCATGCCTCCTGGGATCTGGACTCACGGAAGGCTCTTGAAAACACATCATCATCCCAATTGGTGGCTGCTTTGGCTTATTTGTATTACGATGGCTGCATTTGCTAGGGTGAGGCCTCATTACCAGAAAGGGTGCAAATTAGCTTCTTGAAACTCTCTCAAATCTCCCGCCTTTTCTCGGGTTCTATTAGGCCATGAGGGACCTTTCCCAGCAGAAATATTTAGGAAATGTAGGGATGTGTGGGAGGGGCACAGGTAACAACTCCATAATGATCTGTCTTCCACATCACCTCTTCTACATACCAGGACTTTCGCTTTTAGGGGAAAGTCATTACCAATTAAATAGCTGTTTTCTCTCATGACAATAAGAACGGGATATGTCTGGTATGTGCCAAGGAATGTGAGCCTTCCTACAACAGAACTGCTTTAGCTGTTGGGAGATGCTGGTGGGGCGGGGCCACAGGGGCAGCTGCCAGTCAGGAGCTCATTGTAACTGGGCTGACAAACCAGTTGGGCAGGTGTCGCAGAGTGTGTGGAGAGACGGGAGATGTGAAAAGCTAGAGTCTGACTCAGAAGCCCCACTGCTGGGGAGGTGGCGTGGCTGGCAGGCTCCTGACCATGCAATTCCAGCACGTTCCGAGTGCGCTGTGGACAGGCTGAGATGAGCATCTCATCTCATGTTGGTTTCTGGAGCAAAGACAGAAACCAACAAGGACAAGACCCACCTTCGGCTGTTTTTAATCTCTTCCCTGCATAGCTACTCTCCAGGGGAAGTCCAAGCAACACACGAGAATGAGAACAGTTCCCTGGGCCAGGGCAGAAGCCAGGCCTTCTGGCTGAAGAGCCGGCGTTGTATCATTAATTAGGCCTGGCAACCGGGGAGTAGGTTATATCCACCATCAACAGTCCCTGGACCCTAATTTATGGCTAAAATTCTCATGAGAAACGCTAAAAATAAAGCAGTGCAGACTTCAGACTTCTTTGTGTTGGGTGAGTTTGAACAACAGAGTGAGGCCCATGAGCAGGGATCGTTTTATATTAAGTGAAAATGGGGAAACAACATTCCAAGGGGCAAAGACAGAATATGGCCAATTTCCTTGGGAAGCTCTGGGCCTCCAGAATTCAGAAATTTCCAACACCCTCTGGTAGGAATGGAGCTGTGGGGAAGGAGCTGAGGACATCATTTGGCGGTGGTGGCCACTGTGAGCCACCGCTGATTTAAGCAGAGAACTGAGATCTAGTAGCGCCTTTGCTTGGGTTCCGGGAGGAAAGAGGGCATCCGCGCATACTGCTGTAGCACACGGTGGCAATGGAGGCCGTCGGCGGCAACCATCTCATTTTAAATGATACAGAAACAGCTGAGAACTTCTTTTTCCAAAAGCCCAGAATCGTTTTTACTTGTTTTGTACTAGTGTAAAAATGACAGGAGCTCCCTGGCAACTAAGACTGCATGATTTAAGCTCGACCCTGTTTATCGTATGCAGAGCAAACTCCTGGTGACTTTAATGGAGGTTGCCTGCATAAAGAACGCCACGTGTGGAGCCCTGGGGAATAAATTTGTTCTGTTCACTGCAGCTCAAGTCGGAACGAGTTTAGGAGGTCAGACCTATATATTTCAAAGTCCAGGCACAGAATAAGCATCTCCCCAATCCTCTGTCCACAGTGCCGTCACCAAGGGCCTGGGATCAAGGGGTTGAAGATGCGCTAAGATGGGGCCCTGGGGTCCTTTGCCCAGTAAATGTGGAAAGATGGGAAAACAGCACAGTTATTAATTTTGCTGCTGATTCGAAAGAAGGAGGTGTTGGCAGCACCTGTGAGGACAAAAACAGAACATAACTAAGTCTGCAGAGGTCACGGCTGGGACATAACATCACGAGGCCTGGAGTGGGGATAAGAGCAAGAGGCTCCACGGGGAAAAGATGACATCTGGATCTATTCGGCGGAGCCGGTGATGGTGGTGAGCATGACTGTGAGGGTGGCGGGGATGCACAATAACAAAAGCTCACATCTCTGGGGCACGCAGCTCCAAGGTGACTGGAGAGAAGGCACAAGTCTGCAATGGCAGGGGTCCCAGTGGAAGACCAGCAGGAGGCCAGCAGCCAGGAGCACAGGCAGGGTGGAGTCCCCAGGGAAGGAGGTCCGGTACCCACTAGGGCGATGAGGTGGTACCCAGGAAGAGTCTACAGTGCCTGGCTTGGGGAGTGGTGAGGATGGGGTTTCTGCACTGGTGGCTAGACGGTAGGGTGTTCTGGCAGTGACACCTGCAAGCTCAGAGATGACAGGGGCCTCTGCCCCATGGTGACGAGGTCTCCATGTCTGTACAATAATCTCATTTGCTGAGCTCCTGAACCTTACAGATGAAAACTCCTAACAGGCAGGGGAGTGACTGGGTACTTTCCTATGTTCCCAGGAATGCTGCTGGCACCCAGTACAGACCTAGGATTGAAGAGGGGAATCTGGAACGTCTCCAAGGACTCCCCAAAGGTATATGGGGGAGCAACCAACCAGCGGCTCCTCTTCTGGAAGGTCTGAAGGCCTCAGGGGATACAGCAGCATGTCCTCCAGTTTCAGGAGGGCCCTTCTGGCTGCAGGGCAGTGTTGGGAAGCTGAATTCCACTGTTCCCTTCACCCTGTGGCCTCCCTCTTCCCCAGAGTGGGGAGTCACTCCGAGACAGGCTGGGTCCCTCCGGTTCTGCCTTCTCCCGCTGGCTGGCCTTGGCCCACAGTGCATAGGAATTTCCTTCCACATCTGCCCCCACTTGGTCAGGGCTCTTTCTGGGGCAAGCATGGGGGCCCGTCTCCCTGTCCCCACCATTGGGGTATGGCCATACAATGGATGGCTTGTCTCCAGGCCTGGCCTCAGAGGGGCATGTTAAGCCCAACTGTGACCTGGGATCTCAGCCACATTATCCATTCTATGCTCTCAGCAAACTCTGAGGTCTGTCTGCTAATGGGTTCAGAACTCAGGGTATGGGGAAGGGATGTGGTTAATCACCACCCCTTGAGCACAAACAGTGGGGTACACCTGCAGGCTAGGGGACCCCTGAGTCACAGATGTCACCAATGCTCAATGCTCAATTCAGGAAGGAGGGGGCCTCAGCCAGCTGGGCTTATTCAGAAATAAGCAGGCTGTGGTCGGCTAGGCAGAGTCTCCCTGTTCAGCCTGACCTTCCCTTCGAAACCAACCTCTGTGGAGAATCATTTAAATTTTCTTCCTGTTTCAGCTGGCGGTGAAGCAGGCCCCTGCCAGACCTGGGTGGTTCCAGCTCTGCCAGCCGAGCGCTTTGGTTTTCTCCGCAGCTTCTCTACAGCCCACTAATGAGACCCTGTTAGTGGTTATGAATGTAAATGCATTCTTTGTTATCCCTGCAAGATCAGGATTAGTGAAATGACAGAATTTATTGCTTCCGTTAGGGAGATATGATATTGGTTGTTGTTGTGTCTTTAATTTTGTAGGAAGAGTGAAAGTATAGAGGTACATTGTCTAAATAAACAAAAAGCTGTGGAAGAAAAAATTCAGCATGAAACATTGAAGATCGAAGTGATCCGGGTCTCGCTAACTTTACAGAAAATTGGGAATTGTGCCGTCAGCCTCCTTTGCATCCCCCAAACACAAAAAACAAACACAAGAACGACTCTGTGCTTGGACCACCTTTGAAAGGACTCTTGGGTTTGCTTTTAGTGGTGGATGAATGAAGCCGGCTCTGTACAAAGTTGATGTGCTTTGATTCAAGCAAATTCATTTTTGTCTCTCAAAGAGGAAGTAACAATAGGCCCCATTTACTCAAAAGATACAGTTTGAATAAGTCAGTAAAATGGTGCCCATATCTGATGGTTAATTAAGGATCTGTAAATGCCCAACTCCCTATAAGACGAGGAAGATAAGACTGTGCTGTCAAATGGTAGGAGAGAGGAGGTGAGGAAACCAGAAGGCCAAGTGCTCCATGACCTCATAAAAAACCAACATCCTCATATGACCTTCTCAGTGACCGTGACATCCCACGAGGCCTGAGAACTAAAGGGCTGTGAGAAGTCACTGTTCTCTTTCCCAACAATTGCTAAAACTACCAAATTATAACGTGACTTGAAACATAGAGATAAAATAAAGAAAAATCAATGGAAAAATGTAAACAACCCTAATACGCAAAGAGCACTGACAAACCAATTAGGACCAAAAAATAGCTTAATTGGAAAATGGGCAAAGAGAAAAACAGTTAACAGGCCAAGGCTATAGAGAGGTGGTTCACAAAGGTAAAATACACATGACCAATTATCTTATGAAAATACGTTCAACTTTACCAACCTCACCGACAATCAGAAGACCACAATTAAAAATAAACACATCTTTTGTCACCTAACAAAGTGGCAAAGATTCAAATGGCTGGCCATGGTAGGCAGAGTAAAACCTCCCAAAAAGATGTTCACATCCTAATCACTGGCACCTGTGAATATGTTCCCTGATATGGTAAAAAGGGCTCTGTAAATGGGGTTAAATTAAGCATCTGGAGATGAGGAGATGATCCTGGACTGTTCTGGGTCATCCCAAGCGTCCTTGTAAGAAGGAGGTAAGAGGGTCAGAGTCAGAGAGCGAGGTGTGATAGCAGACACAGAGGTCAGAGAGAGAGATTGGAAAATGCCACTCTGCGGGCTTTGAAGACAGAGGAAGGGGCCATGAGCCGAGGCATGGAGGTGGCCCCCAGAAGCTGGAAAAGGCAGGGAAGTAAATCTTCCTGAGTGACCCAGGAAGGAGCACAGCCCTGCTAATACCTGGATTTCAGAACTTCCGACCTACAGGACTGCAAGATAAATCTGTGTTGTTCTAAACCACATTTGTTACAAAGCAACAGAACACAAATACACTGGCAATACCCAGAGATGGCAGAGACAGGCAGGGAATGAGCATGTGCACACTGCTGGTGGGAGCGTACGGCAGTACAGCATCACCACTGCCACTGTCCATGGACATCGCCACGGACTCAGGCCTCAGTATATCCTAATAAGATCACCAGGGATGTTTCTCCATACAGGAGTGTGCATTTTAGTATTATTGAAGGGCTGCAAATCTGGAAACCACCTACATCTTTATTTTTGTCATTTTATATTTTGAAAAAAAATTCAAATGGACAAGGAAACTGCAAGAAGAGTCAACGAATTCCTGCAGACCCTTCCCTGGGATTGGCCGATTGGCACGGCCTCAGCTGCTCGGCCATTGTCTCTGTTTCTGAACCACTATGCTTGTTAGTGGGGAATTAAATTACCTTCCAGACATACTATAGGATACTACCAGCAACGACTTGAAACTATATAAATTAGGTTAATTTGGTATCACATTCACTTATTTTTTAAACAAATCTTTAGGGTGCTAATCCCCACCTCAGTAAATGGGAATCTGGAGAGAACTGGAGGGAAATTATGCTTGAGGATGCAACAGGTACTCCACCACTGCTGCTGCTTGCTACTGTGGCCTTTTTTTCTTTTTTTTTTTTTGAGACTGAGTCTCACTCTGTCACCCAGGCTAGAGTGTAGTGGTGCAATCTCGGCTCACGGCAACCTCTGCCTCTCGGGTTCCAGCGATTCTCCTGCTTCAACCTCCTGAGTAGCTAGGACTACAGGCACCCACCACCACACTTGGCTAATTTTTTTTTTTTTTTTTTTGGATTTTTAGTAGAGATGGGGTTTCACCATGTTGGCCAGGCTGGTCTCGAACTCTTGAGTTGAAAACATCCACCTGCCTCGGCCTCCCAAAGTGCTGGGATGACAGGGGTGAATCACCACACCCGCTGGGATGATGGACAAGCCACCGCGCCCGGCCGCTAGGTGGATTTGAAGAGCAGCAGCTGCCCTGTGGCCTCCCAGGCCCTATGCACGTGGATGAGGGCTGCTTCTCAGGACAGCCCTGCAGGAAGGTAACTCTATCTCCATCCTGTCACCGGGAAGCCTGGGGCTTCAAGAAGGGCAAGGTGGTTTATTGGTGCCACATGGCTGGTGGAGGCAGCGCTGGAATCTGAACCAGACTGGGAAGCATGAGAGCTCGTGCTGGTTTTCACCCTCCTTGGTGCCTCCTACCTCCACCTCATTCTGTGGACCACTGCAGACACCCAGGACCAGACCTGCTCACTGCCCTGCGCCTACACAGATCACCTCATTCTGTGGACCACTGCAGACACCCAGGACCGGACCCGCTCACTGCCCTGCGCCTACACAGACCACCTCATTCTGTGGACCACTGCAGACACCCAGGATCGGACCCGCTCACTGCCCTGCGCCTACACAGATCACCTCATTCTGTGGACCACTGCAGACACCCAGGACCAGACCCGCTCACTGCCCTGCACCTACACAGATCATTGCATCTGATGGCTCCTACTCCACACACTGGAACTCCGCCCCGCGGACTAGGACATCTTAAGGAGAGACTTGGGAGGGCCGGCCAGCACATCTCCCCGGGAGGCCCATTCAGCGGATGGCTGAGAGGACAGAGCCTGTTTTCATGTGCTTCCTCATCAACCTGCTCCATCTAGAAAGTGGTAGGAGAAGGCCACAAGCTTCTACCAGGAGGGTTCCTAGCCAATGCCCGCACTGCTCACTATAACGGCAGCTGCTTCTGGAATTCACTTTCTTCACAATAAGCACGTGTGCACGTCAGACTTGACAAGTGGGTGTGCACTGATTGCTGGGAGGAGCCGCAGCATGTGCAGGGGAGGAAGGTGTGGGTGAGTGAGTGGGAAATTCACTGCCCCAGGGAAGAGACAGACGGAAGATCCAGAGAAGCCCAGCCACCAACTGGCTGTGTGGCCTCAGCAGCTCAGTCCCATCTCTGTGGCTCCTTCGTGGACTCAGGAAGCCTGACTAGAATGCTCCCAAAGGTGCCCTTGCTGGTGGTCAGATCTTAGGAATGCCTTCAGACTGTGGGTCACAGAGGGCACCTGGAAAGAGGATCTGGTCCTGCCTCCCCTGTCAAACAGGCGAGCACCTAACTGCTGAGGACCAATGCCGGTCAACACTCACATCCCCAAAGCTGTCTGAACCTTCTGGCTTCTGAGTGCTGATTAAATTGGAATATTTACCCACAGTATTTTTATATTCCAAACAACAAAGGGTGTAGGGGCAGGGGATGGTGGCTCGCGCCTGTCATCCTAGCATTTTGGGAGGCTGAAGCAGGAGGGTCACTTGAGCCCAGGAGTTTGAGACCAGCCTGGGCAACATGGAGAAATCCCATCTCTACAAAGAATACAAAAAAATTAGCCAGGCATGGTGGCATGGACCTGTAGTCCCAGCTACTTGGGAGGCTGAGGTGGGAGGATCACCTGAGCCCAGGAGGTTGAGGCTGTCGTGAGCTGAGACTGCACCACTGTACTCCAGTCTGGGTGACAGATTGATACCCTGTCTCAAAAAAAAAAAAAAAAAAAGATGTGGGGAGGTCTGTGGCCTCTCTTGGCTCTCAATCTTAAGTGGTACCAGTTATGAAAAGCAAATAGTCTTGAGAAATAGGAACACACATCCACAAACTCACCTCACTGGGGATCGGGCTCAGACACCAAGAGGCCTTACTAGAAACAGGCAATAGAGCCTTAGCTTACAAGAAAACCCAATTTCCATTTCCCAGCTGTTCTCCCCAGTTTTGAGCCCCCGGATGTTCAGAGAGCCGCACAAAGAGAAAGTTCTCTCTGCAGCCTGTAAGGTCGTGACAGTCAGTGGGAACGTGGCCTACCTGCCATCTCCTTTTCAAAGAAGGGCTGAATGAGCTCGCCAAACGTGGTCCTGTCTGCCACAGCCTCTTTCAGCAGTTGCCCACAGCAGACTGAAGGAGAGAGGAACAGAAAGGCACCCATTAAATTTTAAATAGGAGGAAGGATGAGAAAAAAAGAACCCCCAGTGCTGCCTGCTGGGGGGGGAGAAAAAAAGGTCACTGAAAAAAGCATAAAAGGGTTTTTCTGTGTGTGGGTATGTGTCCAAGTAAAAGTAAATATCAAAAAGGAGCCGGGAAATAAAGAAGAGGGAGAGGTGGAATGAAAAGGAATGCATTTGGCAAAGAACACATTAAAAATGGACGGCGCGGGGAAGACACTAACGAGGATGTTGCCCACAGAGGAGCCCTGCAGGGCCTTGCTGCACCTGGAATTGCTGCGCAGAACTCGGCGCCCTCCAGGTCGCTGCGGAAGATCAGCGTTCCGGTGGAGGGCTGCTCGTCTCTGAGCAATGTGCCTCAAGTGTGTCCACATTCGCACCCTTGTTACACGGAGAAGGGATGCGGCACGTTGCTTCCACAGCCCTTCCAGCTGGCAGGTCATCTCCACAGGATGGTGGGGCCACATAACAGGATAGATTCATATTTCAAGTGGGCTGACTCATCATTAAAAGGCACCACGTGGCGGTAATCCCAGCACTTTGGCTGAGGTGGGCGATCACTCAAGATAAGGAGTTCTTTTTTTTTTTTTTTTTTTTTTTTTTGAGACGGAGTCTCGCTCTGCCGCCCAGGCTGGAATGCAGTGGCCGGATCTCAGCTCACTGCAAGCTCCGCCTCCTGGGTTCACACCATTCTCCTGCCTCAGCCTCCCGAGTAGCTGGGACTACAGGCGCCCGCCACCTCGCCCGGCTAGTTTTTTTTTGTATTTTTTTAGTAGAGACGGGGTTTCACCGTGTCAGCCAGGATGGTCTCGATCTCCTGACCTCGTGATCCGCCCGTCTCAGCCTCCCAAAGTGCTGGGATTACAGGCTTGAGCCACCGCGCCCGGCCTAAGATAAGGAGTTCAAGACCAGCCTGGCCAACATGGTGAAAACCTGTCTCTATCAAAAATATAAAAATTAGCTGGGTGTGGTGGTGTATACCTGTAATCCCAGCTACTCGGGAGGTTGAGGCAGGAGAATCGCTTGAACCTGGGAGGCGGCGGGTGCAGCCAGCCAAGATCACGCCACTGCACTCCAGCCTGGGCGACAGAGCAAGACTCCGTCTCAAAAAAAAAAAAAAAAGGTACCATGCTGGAGTCACCTGGCCAGTGGCAGCTGCCCCCTTCTGGACACCTGCTCGCCCTGGGCAGGAGCCTCCCTCTGGCCCCACTGTCTCGAGCCCTGAGCCAGGGCTGGCACATAGGAGGTGCTGGGCAACAAGCACGAGTGAATAAACACAGGCGACTCCTCCTTGGCCGTGAAAGCCCTTCCTAGCCAAAGCCAGAAGATTTAAGCTATATTTTCATGAATTGTTCATTGCACACTTTTGGCTTTCTTACCTTTAGGGCTAAGAAGTTTTCTGCCTATACTAAAGAGACCAAAAACACATCCTACAGTTAACTGGATAGCATGAATGTTTAACAAAATTACCGTCACCAAGGATTCATTCCTCAATAATGATATGCTTAATTCACTATGTAAATGACAGCAGTTGTCATTTAATTTAATCCAATGTGGTTGGCAGCCTCACCAGCAAAGGACATATAAGTGAGAAATAAAGGCTGCTGGGAGCTAGGCGCGGTGGCTCATGCCTGTAATCTCAGCACTTTGGGAGGCCAAGGAGGGAGGATCATTTGAGGTCAGCAGCGCGAAATCAGCCTGGCCAACATGGTGAAACCCTGTCTCCACTAAAATACAAAAATTAGCCCGGGCATGATGGTGGAAGCCTGTAATCCCAGCTACTTGGGAGGCTGAGGCAGGAGAATTGCTTGAGCCCAGGAGGCAGAGGTTGCAGTGAGCAGAGATTAAACCACTACACTCCAGCCTGGGTGACAGAGCAAGACACTGTCTCAAAAAAAAAAAAAAAAAAAAAAAAGGCTGCTGGGAACTGAGACACTCCTATGTGCCAAGCACTGTGCTAAGTGTGCTTTGTTGCTTTGTTTTATTTGGCCCTCACAATAACCTGTTATTTCTTAGGTAAAGACACTCAGGCTCAAAGAGATGAAATAACCTGCTGTAGGTCACAGAGCCACTAAGGGGCAGAGCTGGGGTCCAAACCCAGGTCTGTGTGACATCAAACCCATGCTTAGCTTCCAGTTCTGGCCACGAAGCAGTAATGGGTATCATATTTAACTTGTCTTATAGAAAGCTGTGTAACTGAACAAAATCTATGAAGCAATTCTTTAGAGTCACTGGACAACAGAGAGACAGGTCTGTAATCCTTGAGAGGCAGGAAACACACAAAATGAGCCCCATATTCATCCTGGATTTCTACCTACAGGCACTTCTCAAGTCATGGCACAGGAGAAGCGGAGCCCAAACGGATCAGCAGGCTCACTGGGTGGGAGCAACAGACTAGAGCCAGAAACAGCCAAAATTTGTAGAACAGGGTAATGGAGAGGAGGCAGCTGTGAACAGAAGGGGTTCCAGAAATCTCATAAGGGCTCACTGAGCCTTTGGCCAATATGGAGCTGCATATGTGCAGGGTGAGACTCCAGAGGCCTGGTAGAGAAAAGCTACCGGGAAGCTGTGAACTGAATGGAAATTCACACAGGGCTGGGAGATGCTGGCATTCTGACAACCAAAGTGAGAGAACTTGCTGAACACCCCAGACATTCAGCTGAGATTCCAGAAAGGGCAGACCTTAGCTGCAGGGATACTCTAGCCCTAGAGTAAGAACACTCTAGTCCCACTTAACAAAGCCTAAAAATAAGCTTCAATGGGATGGAGTTAATCCTCCAAACTCAATACTCTTAAAGCAGAATGATGACACAATCCAGACCTTCAAAAATATCAGAAACACAATGTCTAGCATTTCATTGAAAGCTCCTTGACATGCAAAAAAGCAGGAAAATGTTTTTTCTCCTATGAGAAGAGAAAACAGGCCATAGAATCAGATCAGGGGATGACACAGATGTCAGAATCAGCACACCAGGACTTTAAAACAGCTATTATGAGTGCATTTAAAACCTTAAAGGAAAAGGTAGTTAAAATGAGTGAACAGATGGAGAATCTCAGCAGAGAAATGAAAACTGTGAAAAAGAACCAGATGGAAATTCTGGAACTGGAAAATACAGTATCTTAAATGAAACAAATCACTAGGTGTGCCGCAATCAGTGAATTTAAAGACAGGAAAAGAGGCAACAGGAAGTAGCCAAACTGCAGCAAAGAGGGGGATGGGAAAGGACTGGAAGAAAAGAACCAAATCTAAGAGACCTGGAGGACAATACCATACAGTCTAACATATGTGTGGAGTTCCAGAAAGAAGAGAGACAGGCAGGAAAAAGATTTCAGAAGATAATGACAGGAGAATTTCAAAATTTCATTAAAAATTTCAACCCACACATCCAAGAATCTCTGAGATCCAAGCAGAACAAACACAAAGTAAGTCACACTTTGATACATCACAGTCAAATTGCTGAAAGCTAAAGAGAAAATATTAACAGCAGCTGGAGGCAGGGGGGGGTGCTTAATATGTAGGGCAACAATGGTAAAAATAACCTCTGAGATCTCATCAGAAGAAGTGCAAGCCAGAAGACAATAGAATGACATCTTTAAAGTGTTAAGAGAAAGAAACTGTCAACGTAGATTTCTATATGCAGCCAAAACATCCTTCAAAAATGAAGATGAAATCATGTCATTTTCAGGCGTATGAAAGCTGAGAAAATTTGTCACCAGCACACTTTCACTACAAGAGATGTTAAAGGAAGTTCTTCAGGCTGAGAGAAAATGATACCAGAAGGAAACTTGGATCTAAACCAAGGAGTGAAGAGTATTGATAGGTGGGTACATATAAAAGTCTTTCCCCCTTTATATCTTCACTTCTTTAAAAGATGAATGACTATTTAAAACAAAAATAATTACAATATATTGTAGGGTTTATAACATACACACAAGTAAAATGTATGTCAACTGTAAAGAAGGTAAATAGAAAAATCTACTGCTGCGGGTCTCTGATACCATACGTATTGAGGTGTAATATTCACTCAGAATAGGCTGTGACAAGCAAAAGATGAATATTTAATCCCTAGCAACCACTAACAAAATAAAGCAAAGAGATATGGCTAAAAAGGAAAGAAAAAAAATGAATTACTAAAAAATATTTGGTTAATCCAAAAGATGGCAGGAAAGGAGGAACAAAGAACAGATGACACAAGTAGAAAACAAACAAACAAAAACAGGCCAGGCGTGGTGGCTCATGCCTGTAACTTCAGTGGGACGCCAAGGCGGGAGGTTCACTTGAGCCCAGGAGTTTGAGGGTGCGATGAGCTATGATTGCACCACTGTACTCCAGCCAGGGCAACAGAGCAAGACCCTGTCTCTTAAAAAAAAAAAAGTGAGACCCAACTGTATGCTGCCTACAAGACACATATTTAGACTATAAGACACAGATAGTTTAAAAGAAAAAGAATAGAAGGAATATCATACAGACACGAAACATAAGAAAGTTAGAGAAACTTCATTAACATCAGACAAAGTAGACTTCAAGAAAATGAGTATTGCTAGAGAGGAAAAGCAACATTTCCTAGCAATGAAAGGGTCATTTCACCAATGAGATATAACGATCCTTACTGTATACAGTCAACCCTCCATATCCATAGTTTCTACACTCATGGAGTCCACCAACCACAGGTTGAAAATATTTGGGGTAAAAATCATGTCTGCACTGAACATGTAGTCTTTTTTCCTTGTCAATATTCCCTAAACAATACAGTATAACAACTGTTGCATAGCATTTACATTATATTAGGTATTATAAGTAATCTAGAGACGATTTAAAGTGTATAGCAGAATGTACATAGGTTATATGCAAATACTATGCCATTTTGTATCAGAGACTCGAACATCCTCAGATTTGGGTATCCAAGGAAGGTCCTGGAACCAATCCCCCATGGACACTGAGGTGTGACAGTATGCACTTAACAATACATTACATGAAGCAAAAACTTGCAGAGAATAGACAAATCCACAATTCAGAGTTGGGAGATTTTTGACATTTTGGGCCGGATGACTGTAAAAAATTAAAAATAAAAGAGTTGGGAGAGTTTGACACACCTCTCTCAATAACGGACATAATAAGTAGAGTGAGAATCATTAAGGACATAGAAGACTTAAACACTGTCAAACATCTTATCCTAACCAACATTATAGAACACTATCTCCAACAATGCAGAATACCTACTGTTTAAGTACACTTGGAATTCACCAGTATAGACCATATATGCATATTTCAAAGGATCAAAATCACATAGGGTATGTTCTTTTACCACAATAGAATTAAATTAGAAATCAAGAATATAAAGCAATCAGGAAAATCCCCAAATATGTGGGAATTAAGCAAGGTGCATTCTAAATAGTACACGAGTCAAACAGGAAACCAGAGGCCTAGGTGGGAGGACTGCTTCAGGCCAAGAATTTGAGACTAGACTGGGCAACATAGAGAGATCCCATCTTTACAAAAATAAAAAATTAGCTGAGCATGGTGGCATATACCTGTCGTCCCAGCTACTTGGGAGGCTGAGGTGGGAGGATCACTTGAGGAGCTGGAGGCTGCAGTGAGCCATGATTACGCCACTGCATTCCAGCCAGGGTGACAGAGCAAGACCCGAAAAAAAAAAAAGAAGAAAGAAAGAAAAAGAAGGGAGGGAGGGAGGGAGGAAGGAAGGAAGGAAGGAAGGAAGGAAGGAAGGAAGGAAGGAATTCATGCTCACTGTAAAAAAAAAAGAAACTGAATTGTATAATACACAGCTCTGCCGAGATAAGCAGTTTGGTGTATGGATATTTCTTTAGGTTTTTTTCTGAGCATAAACTAACATGCTTTTTTAAACAAAAACGAGCTCACCCCCTGGATACTGTTGAGCAAATTGTTTTCTGCTCCTCCCTTACTTAGCCATGTATCACCGACATCAAATCACTTTACAGGTTTTTTTTTTTTTTTTTTTTTTGAGACGGAGTCTCGCTCCTTCGCCCGGGCTAGAGTACAGTGGCCGGATCTCAGCTCACTGCAAGCTCCGCCTCCCGGGTTTACGCCATTCTCCGGCCTCAGCCTCCCGAGTAGCTGGGACTACAGGCGCCCGTCACCTCGCCCGGCTAGTTTTTTGTATTTTTTTTAGTAGAGACGGGGTTTCACTGTGTTAGCCAGGGTGGTCTCGATCTCCTGACCTCGTGATCCGCCCGTCCCGGCCTCCCAAAGTGCTGGGATTACAGGCTTGAGCCACCGCGCCCGGCCACAGGTTTATTTTTAACAGCTGCCTCGCAATCCATTACATGGGTTTATCACAACTTATTTCACAAACCTGCTTATTAACAGAGTTGGAGGTTGCCTGTGTTTCTCATTATGCTTCTGCCACATCTCTCGCTGCATATCTGAGTGCTGGAGCAGAATAAACTCCTAGGAGTTAAATCCCAGGGTCACAGGGTTTGCGCAGTTAGCGCTTTAACCAATAGTGGCTCTTGCCTTTCAGAAAGTTGTGTCCATGTATAATCCCACTATCCTAAGTGGGGTCTTCTGATGAACTCTGTGGCAGTAAGTTTAGAACCAGGCCAGCGGATGGCCGCAGCGGAGCAGACAGCACCCAGAGCTCTGGGTTCAGACAGGCATTTGCAGAGAGATCCCAAGGCTACCGCTTCCTGCCTTAGGTCCCTTAAATGGGTTTGCTTAAATATCATGATGTCTTGTGTTTATCAAGAACCCCTTGATAAATGGGAACTTCCTGAGGCAGTCTCCAAATGCTTAATTATCTAAACAAGCCCCATCATGGCTCTTAGGTAACAAGCAAAAACCATGACAAGCCTTCCTATTTTCATTTTTGGAAAAATCTAGGAAGATAATTTCTTCTCTTCATAATTGGTGTGCTGAATGCAATTTAAATTAAAAAAAAAAAAAAAAAAAAAAAAACCTTTTCTTGAATGAGAGTGTCTGCATCATAAAACAGAGCACCGAGACAATTATTTCCATAAAGCTCTGCACTGCATTACAGTATCGCTGTTGTGTGTTCAGACCCTCCCACCACCGCCAGTGCCCCTCCGCGCTCACTCTGTCCCTTCCGGTAACGATGTGTGCACGCATGTAAGCAAGTGGTGCCGCCACAGGTAGACTGCGGGTCATCGGAACAAAGAAGCCATCCCTAACACTGCTGGAAATTTTGTCTTGTAACAAGAGACACAATCAAAAGGAGAAGGAATTATTGAAATTCATTTTTAAAGATGAACTCAAGGAAAAGCATTTTTTTTTTTCTAAATGTCCTGGTTAATTTTCCATAGTAACCAAATTTGCAGAATAATTGTTCAGGTCTCTATCTTCATTTTAGGGGTGTGACTTTTGTCATGGATTCCTTGCTAGTCTCAGTGGCTTTAGAACTGTAAGCTGGAGGAGGCCTAATTGAGAAGCATTTTTATTCAAAGCTTGATCCTTCTGGGGAGGCGTATACATATATTTGTATGTATATACATGTACGAACATTTGTACGTATATGTGTATATACATACACAAATATATGTATATACATGTATAAACATTTGTACGTATATTTGTGTGTCTATATATTTGTTTGTATTCCCTCTCCACATTCATATGGTATACCTGTATAATTTGGGGGGTTGTATGCATATGCATATATTTGGGGGTGCAGGTCTCATGTTCCCTTAGTAAATACAGTAGAAGTTATTCAGGCTTGTGGAGCATGGTGTGCGTGGCGGCAGCGCTTTTAACTCCCTTCAACCTGGCAGTGTGTCTCTGCTACAGTTTCTTCCTCATTCCCATCCCTTTATCCTCCTGAACACAAGCTGGCATCCAAGACCGCCTGGGACCACACCGGGAAAGACCTGGAGAGCTGATTTCAATATTTTCTCTCCTCCTGGTAAAATATTTATTGAAACTGTGCAAAGCGAGAAGTCTTCCTCTGGTTCAGAAATTGTTTGCCTGTAAACACACTGACCTGGGTTGGGGGCGCCAAACGAGACGGGAGAAAATAAATAAACAGCACATTCCTATTATGCAGGAGCTGAGGCTTCAGGGGAGATGGCAGGGGCAAGATGGGAGCCACCGCTGGCACACGGCACAGACAAACCCCCCGCTCCAAAGGATATAAAAAATGATGACTGAAAACTGTTCTGTCTCTTCGGGCTGTGGGCATGTTTTTAGTGGTTAATGTTTTTACGGCAATATTCTTCGGGAGGAAAAATATCTGTTCCTGCAAAGATGGACTAACAGAAAATAGTTAAGAACAAAGAGCCAGAAAAAGAAGTGATACTGACCCTTCTCCCCCACACCACCCCAGATACAATGAGAGAGCTGGGGAGGAGGGGCAGGAGGCAGGGAAAGGCGCTCCAAGCTGGGCAGCCCAGCGCCTGGGGCACTCACCATTGACAAGCCTGTATTTCTGGGCCAGGAGGGCGGCCTGCAGACTTTTCCCACTGCCCACAGGCCCGAGCAGCAGCACCCTTGGGGTGAACGGGGCATTAGTACGATGGTTGCTTTGGACATAGGTCAGAGCTGGAAAGAAAGGATATGAGGATAATAAACCTAGGTCCTAGAGAACAGGAAAGCAGCTTGCAGCCCGTCTGCTTTGACTCTTTTAACAGCAGTAACTATTTTTCTCTTTCACAGCACCATGGAAGCCCTCTGTGCATCTGGCGAAGAGGCAGGGAAAAGAATCATGTGGCAGGCCTGGGCACCAAGGCAGGGAGCAAGTAGTGAAGTCCACAGAAGCCACCCTCGAGCGCTGCCCTGGAATTCCTCTCAACAAGGCGTCTAAACACGTGCAGGTGTCTGCATTTCCTTCCAGGCTGAAGGAAGGATTCCTGTGTTGCAGCTGGGAGGCTGGTCCCAGGACATGAGAGCACTCTCTACAGGGCTGGTGGCTTTTCCTACTGATTCGGGCTGAGCCTCCCAACCGGAAGCCCCAGGACTAGGCTGGTCTTCTAGAATTGCACGCTGGCTTTCTGCTAGGTGCACCTGAATGTCAGACACAGGCTTTGACAAACGCATCCAGCCACATAGGGGCCCAGTGCCCAGGGACTTTTAAAGGACTCGAATTAGTGGAGAGTAATTTGTGCAGCTGCACTCTGGTGACACCAACTTTGTTGCGACTCTCCAAAGAGGTAGTGATCAAATAGGTCACAAGAGTGGCCAGATGTAGCTGCACAGCCTTGGCCTGTGGTGTGCCCCTGGCATTTGGTGAACAAAGAAGTGAGGAGATGGGGTGAGTGTCTCCAACAATGAGGCCACCTGCACGATGGGGGACACTGGATGCCAAGAAGCCACAGGAAAAACATCAAACCAGGTCACCTCCCGCTGGAGCTCAGAAGCAGGGAGCCACGAGAAAAGCTGATGAGGCTGTAAAGGGCAGCATTTCGGGCACCTTGAGGCAGGGCAGATGCCCACAGATGAGGCACGGACCTGTGCCAGCCCCCAAGCCAGCCTTCGAAACAGGGCATCCTTCCCCAGACAGACCTTCCCCCTCCTTCCAAGGCCCCAGACTGTCCTATGCAAAGTCAGCCATGGGTGGCCCCGTTACACTTCCTGCCGGTCTGCCTTTGCCAATGTGCCTTGCAGTGGATTCTGTACTGGTTGAGGGGCCAGGCCATCATGCTTCCTTCAGGAACATGCCACCCAAGAACCAGACAGATTCCTCATCCTCAGCACTACCGCCATTTGGGGCCAGAAGATTCTTTGTTGCGGGGCCGTTCTGGGCACCGCAGGATGTTGAGAAGCGTCCCTGGCCTCTACCCGCTGGGTGCCAGTAGCACAACTGCAAGCACAAAAAAACCTTTACAGACATTGCCAAATGTCCCCGGGGGTGCGGCGGGGGCAAAACTGCCCCCGACTGTGAACCGCTGGGATATGTTCATTGTGAAAACCCTGACCTCTCAAATCTTTGCAGGACTTTTAAATTGGAAGGGTCATTAGAGAAGAACAGTCCTCTTTTTGGAAGGCACAGAGGAGTTAGAATGGACTTTTTTCCAGGTTGTGATCAGCATCATCGATGGCGTGTACTAATTGCTACGACAAATACTCCACAGGCACCATCTCGTTTGTTTGACCCAACAATCCCCTGAGGGCTGCGTTATTCACGTCCCATTTTACAGATGAGCCAATTAGACGGAGACTTGGCAGAGCTGGGGCAACTCTCCCAAACCTCCCGCCATGGGTACCATTCCTCCACTGAGAGAAGCCCAAAGGAAGCTACTCAGGCGAGGCTCTCTTTCTTCTCAGACCTTCCATAATCCCGTGCATCTGAAAAGCACAAATACTACAGGCAAAGCAGCCTGCTTACAAATGATGCTTAATTTACAGTAAATAACTAAGTTAATTAGAAGTAATGATCCCCCAGACAGTCTCAACATCTAATTATTCTTTTTAAAAATATGTGGTTGCTGGGTGCACTGCAGAGAGATTAAAAAAACAACACAGAGAGAATTTTGCATTCCAATTTTCAATTTATCTCTCTGCATTATTAATTAATAATAATTAATATTCAGACACTCACATTTTTATTTACAATTCCAGGCATGAATTCTTTATGAATGATCATATGAACTTTTAAATTTAATTAAGTAATTTGGAAGTAATTAATGTGTAAATTCAGAATCATGGCATAAGACAAATGTTGTGGTTGTTTATCTTAAGAGTGCAGTGTTTGTTACTAAAGACCCTTCCGAGATGCAAAATCACTGGAAAATTATAAGCCCTCATAAGCCTGGCATTTCTTCTTTAAGTAGCGACACTTTCTACTAACCCACCCGTTGGCTGACTGCCCCCTTCAGAAGGCGAGGCTGTTCAACCCACGCCGGCAAACATCGCATCTCCGAGCTCAGTGTGGCAATGAGGTTTATGCACCGAGTCTACCGGCAGGAGAGGGTGCTGGGAGAGTCAGCAGGGAAGGGCTTGAGGGAGCTCAAAACCACCTCCCCAGCGAAACAGAACTCTTCTTGGAGAGATTTGAGAGAATATATGAAAAAAAGGACTTTGTAAACCGTCAAGTGTCTTAAATATCTGTGATGTTCCCTGCATCGTAAACGCTTCATTTACCCGACACTGCGTGGAAGGGGATAACTGGGCTTTCAGATGACTGAAGCTCAGCAAGACTTTTGAAAATGATAATACAGCTGTTCGGGGATACAATTATTCCACCTTGCCCTTGCCTTTCTGGACAGGGTGTTGAACAATGATAGGAGCTATGGCGTCTGATGTTTATTGAGGCTTTCCTCTGCACCAGAACTGGGCTTGTGGCTGTGGACACATGATTTGGAGAATCCCGTTTAATCCTCACCTACGCCTGGGAGGAGGGCACAAGTTTTGTTCCTATTTTAGGGATGTCAAAACTAGGGCTCCGAGGAGTTAGGAGAATTGCTGAAGGCTGCACAGCTGGGCTGCGTCGGGGCTGAGATTTGAACACGTTGCCCAGCTCAGCCATTCCCCGACCTCGCACAGGCCGCCTGCAGTGGCTCCTGAGCTGCTGGGAACATCTGCCATTGCTGTGGACGGCAAAGCAGTGCCAGGCGTGGGGCCATGTATCTCCATCCTAAATGAAGCATATCACCTGTGTTGTGTGTGTGTGTGTTTTGTTGTGTTGTGTGTGGTGGTGGTGGTGGTTTTGTTTTTGTGTTAATCTTTATATATTTCTTCTTTCCTCTCCCTCAAGGTCAAGCTCAAACTTCTTGCTACCATGTCCCTCCCACCCCATTCCTCGCCTCTCCTCCTCCCAACCCCATCACCACCAAATCTGCTGTGGGCCAGAGATGTGACCACGTCTGAGTGTGGGACATTAGCCCAGGGTCTCCAAGTGGGGTGCCCCCAGAGGCTCTGCACACATGCGTTTCTGGGCAGGGAACCTGGGTCATCTATGACTTGACTCCCAGGGTCCCAGGCATGTCACAGACACTGGCCACTCCCAGAGTAAGGGACAAAGTGGTAGAGGGCACAGTGAGCCCAGCCCTTGGCCGTCTGTCCAGGGTGGGGCTGCCTGCTTGTGTTTACCCTGGTAGAAGACGTCCACACATGGCTGGTCAGCACTGATGACTTTGAGGATTTTGGGGTAGGAGGGAATGACCCTGATGATGTTCCTATGATACTCCAGCAGTTTCTGAGCCGTCTCCAGCTCTGAGATATCCTCTGGCACCATCAGACGGTTCTGGATTTCAGATTCGGGTGGCCAGTCAAAGGTGGTGTGATAAATCTCTGCAAGGAGAGAGGTGCACAGTTAGAAATGGCCATGCAGGGGCCCTGTGGGTGCTGCTGTGCTGGCTGGGGTGCTTGCTGTCCTGGAGGCCAGGCCCTGCAAATTCCTGGGGTGTGGCTGACCGCGGCAGGACACTGTCATTCAACACCAACACTTCCAGCGACTCTGAGCCTGCTCTTAACTACTGTTCTTGTTACAATACAAGAACAGGGCCCAGGGCAAGGGCTGCCGTGAACTTCTGAGCACTTACTCTGTGCCAGGCACTCTTGACAGGCACCTACCTGCAGACTCCCATTTCATCCTCAGAGCTATCACATCACTCATTAGGTTGGTATTTTCTCTCTTTTTTTTTTTTTTTTTTTTTTTGAGACAGAGTCTTGCTCTGTTGCCCAGGCTGGAGTGCAGTGGCCGGATCTCAGCTCACTGCAAGCTCCGCCTCCCGGGTTTACGCCATTCTCCTGCCTCGGCCTCCCGAGTAGCTGGGACTACAGGCATCCGCCACCTTGCCCGGCTAGTTTTTTGTATTTTTTAGCAGAGACGGGGTTTCACCGTGTTAGCCAGGATGGTCTCGATCTCCTGACCTCGTGATCCACCCGTCTCGGCCTCCCAAAGTGCTGGGATTACAGGCTTGAGCCACCATGTCCTGCCCTAGGTTGGTATTTTCATCCCCATGTACAGATAAGAAAACTGAACCTCAGGTATCCCATGTCTACAGCCAGAAAGGGGCAGAGCTAGGGATCCACAAACCCAGGTCTATCTGCCACCATAGCCTAAGGCCCGGACCATCAAGGGCAGTCCCGCCTCCCCCCATCCTCCCGCCAGCCCCTTGCTGAACTGCCTGGTCTTCAAGGCCCAGTTCAAGGGCCCTGTCCCCTGCAGCACCTGCCAATTCTCCCAGGTAATGCTCATGCCTCTGTCTTCTGTATGCATATCAAAGAACAAGGGGTGTTAGGGAGTATATAATTTGTCCCAGGGAGAGGCAGACACGTCCCCTGGCTCCTGTGTGGGCCCCAAGCCCAGGTGCCCCGCATGACCCCCTACACTGTACTCTGGTTCTGCCACAAGAAAGTCTCCTCCTTTAACCTAAACGGGCCTCCCTTTCCTCATCTACCAGAATGTACCCCTGCCAGTGTCTTCCAGCTCAGAGCCCAGCCTGTGGCAGCTTTCCTTGTGTCCCTCTGTGGGTGCCCAGAGCAGAATGCGAGCTCGGGAAATGGTAGGCGGGCTGTCACCACCAGGGTCTCTGAAACCCCATGGGGCTGGGTGGGGGTGGCCATAGCCATACCTCCAGTTTGAGGGTCGATTCTCTTCCCCAGGTTTCTCTCGATCAGGATCGTGTCTGGAGCACTCAGCACGACTGGACAGAGAAGAAAAGGAGAAAAGCAGGCATGTCAGGCAGCGGGTGCCACACATATGAATAGCACGGACCAATACTTGCTTCAGGTTTTTTGTTTTTCTGTATAATGACATTAAAACAACAATCATCTCCCATCCCCATGAATTCCTAAGAGAAAGGTCTTCTCGCACCCAAACACAAAGAGCGTAACATCGGGACAGAGTGTAACCTCGGGACAGAGCCAGGCCCATGACTGAAAGTTCTGCCTGTTAGCAACTTCCCTCGTCACAGATAACGCCATGATGGGCATCTCTGCGTGCACTGAACGCCTGCATAGCATTCTAGTTGATTTCCTTCCTGGGACAAAGAATCACCAGGCTGAAAGCAAAACCCCACTTTTCTTAAGAACCAGCCCTGAATATAGTTAGCTCTGTGAAAAATTCAGCTGTCCTGTCCTCTTCCTTGCTGGGTCTCGGACAGTGCCTGGGCTGAGGTCGGGAGCAGGCAGCATGAGCGGGGCGCTCACTGGCTACCCCTTGGGGCTGCAGCTGTGGCAGGTGGGGGACCCTTGGGAGTTACTCACTGACGTGTCTGGGGGTGATCCCCAGGGTCTGGATCCTCAGGGCCTGCTCACGCGTCTCGGGGATACCATCCAGAATCCAGCCCTAGACAGAGGATTCAGAGAGGTGCTCATCTGTGTTGATTTTTAGATTTTTTGGAATTATTTTAAAAGGAACATAATAGCTTTATAGAAAGACTAGAACTTTTAAGACAAAAAAATACATAAATGTTTCTGATAGCTATCTCACCCTTTAAAAACTAGTTTGTGGCCAGGCACGGTGGCTCATGCCTGTAATCCCAGCACTTTGGGAGGCCGAGGTGGGCAGATCACAAGGTCAGGAGATCGAGACCATCCTGGTTAACACAATGAAACCCCGTCTCTACTAAAAATACAAAAAATTAGCCAGGCGTGGTGGCGGGTGCCTGTAGTCCCAGCTACTCAGGAGGCTGAGGCAGGAGAATGGCGTGAACCCAGGAGGTAGAGCTTGCAGTGAGCCGAGATTGCGCCACTGCACTCTGGCCTGGGCGACAGAGCAAGACTCTCTCAAAAACCACAGCAACAATAACAACAACAATAACAACAAAACAAACAAACGAACAAAAAAACCCTACTTTGTAATATATTATTATATTCCCTTCTGAATCGTATGTTGGTGGCTATAATCATAACATATATATTTTACATCGATTTTTTTTTTTTTTTGATACGGAGTTTCACTCTTGTTGCCCAAGCTGTAGTGCAATGGCATGATCTCAGCTCACTTCAACCTCCGCCTCCCAGGTTCAAGCAATTCTCCTGCCTCAGCCTCCCAAGTAGCTGGGATTACAGGCGTGTGCCATCACGCCCGGCTAATTTTTTGTATTTTTCGTAGAAACGGAGTTTCACCATGTTAGCCAGGCTGGTCTCAAACTCTTGACTTCAGGTGATCTGCCTGCCTTGGCCTCCCAAAGTGCTGGGATTACAAGCGTGAGCCACCATGCCCGGCCTACGTCTTGATTTTTTCCACCACACAATAGCAACCACAAGCATCTCTTCACATCTGCACGGCTCCTCATTGTCCCCATTATCAACGGCTGTGCAATGTCCCACCAAGAGAATGTACACAGCAACTTAACTACGCCCACGAATGCACATTTCAACTGCGAGCAGTGTCTACTATCATAAATAATACCTCGACGAACATCTTTGTGCATCTAGCGCTTTCCACATTTTGGATAATTTCCTAAAGAGAGTTTCGGAGAGATTCCTGAGACTAGGGTGAAAACCCCGCTTTTGTTTTTATTTTCTACCCCATATATCTGCAGTAACACCCACTTTTCTTAAAAACAAACCCTGGATGATGATTCCGGCTTCTGCTCTGCAGCTACCTTCTTAAAGGACTGAAATTCCTCACGCATCAGCCCCCTCTTGGTACAGCTAGGGAACTGGTTTACAGGTTTATTTTTACTATTTATTTATAGAGATAGAGTCTTGCTACATTGCCTAGGCTGGTCTTGAACTCCTGGGCTCGAGCAATGCTCCTGCCTCAGCCTCCCAAAGTGCTTGCGTTACTGGTGTGAGCCACTGTGCCCGGCCTTTACTAACTCTTTAAATCCAATTGTGAAAGTAATATACAATCATTGTACACTGTGTGGAAAATACTGAAAAGCTGAAATAATAAGTCACTGGTAACACCTGAGACCCAAACAAGCCACTGTCAACATTCTGGTGTATCTCCTTCCAAGCAGCAAGTGCAGATACCTTTGTTCCTGGCGGCTGGGGGTTGTGGGGAGGGAATCACACCGTACATACTATTTGGTAATCTGTTACTTTCTAGCAAAAACATTTCATGAACGTTTTCCCATGTTGCAAAGTGCTCCTTGCACAGAAGTTTTCACAGCTGCCTGGTATTGCATGAACTGACCTGATGGTAACTGATCCCATATTGTTGCTCATATTGTTCAGTTTGATTCCAGTTTTCCACCATTGTAAACAATGTTGTATATGCATCTGGATGCCTAGCAAACATCCTCAGATAAATTTCTAAAAGTTGACACCTTCTTTTATGGCTTTTGATACATTTTGCCACATCGCTTTACAAAATGACCCACCAGTTTATGAATCCAATGGCAAAGCATCTGTTTCCTTGCATCTCTGCCAAAGTTGGGCATTATCTAGGGGAAAAAAATCTGTCCAGCAAAATACAGTATACCACTGCTGCTTTAATTTACATTTCTTTGATCATTAATGAGGTTCAGTATTTTTTCCATATGTTTATTAGCTATTTGGATTTTTTTTCTTTTCCAAAATGTCTATTCGCGTCATCTATCTGCTTTCCCCTGGGGGTTTCATCCTTTTATTTATTGACAAGAGCTCTTTACATATTAAGAACGTTACCCCATTTTGGATTTTGGCAAACACTACCACAAACCCTTTGAGGCAAACTACATTGCCAACATTTTCAGCAGTTTGTCTTGCAGCCTTTTCATTTTGTGTGTGGTGTTGCTTTTCACACACCAGCTTGTGGCCAAATCAATCACTGCTTTCCTCTTTAGATTCTGGCATTGTGTGGATGCATAAAAACACCCTCCCCACTGCAAAAGCTGATACATATTCACTTGCCTTTAAATTGCATTCTTGTCTTTTTACTCTTTACTTGTAAATAGTAATGATCCGTGTAATAGGGCCACATTTCAGTTTGCGAATGATATGGGGCTGTGATGTAATCTGTTTCCCTGTGGCTCACCACTTGTTCCAAACTCACCCCCAATACAGTCCATCTTTTCCCCTCTGAGGACACTTTTATCAGAGTCTAAATGCTGATAACGACATTGGCTCTGGCCTCTTTCTGCCTGTAAATTGTTAAATTCTTTTTTTTTTTTTTTTTGAGACGGAGTCTCGCTCTGTTGCCGGGGTTGGAGTGCAGTGGCCGGATCTCAGCTCACTGCAAGCTCCGCCTCCCGGGTTTAGGCCATTCTCCTGCCTCAGCCTCCCGAGTAGCTGGGACTACAGGCGCCCGCCACCTCGCCCAGCTAGTTTTTTGTATTTTTTAGTAGAGACGGGGTTTCACTGGGTTAGCCAGGATGGTCTCGATCTCCTGACCTCGTGATCCACCTGTCTTGGCCTCCCAAAGTGCTGGGATTACAGGCTTGAGCCACCGCGCCCGGCCTGTTAAATTCTTTTTATTTAACTGTTTAAATTGTTGTTGTTTTATAGGTTCTCATAATGTCTAGTAAAATAAACTTTCCCTTCTTTTTTCTTTTTTTTCAAAGCAAGATCTTTCAGGTAAACATTAAAAATATTTTGTCAAGTTCCCAAATAGAAATTCCACTAGGATTTTGGAACAACATTAAATGTGTAGATCAATTCACGACAAATTGACATTTTTACACTATCAAGTCAACACATTATCGTCTCATTTGCTTAAGTTGCTTTTTTATGTCCCTCAGCAATGTTCACATTAAACAATTTCTGAAGTCCTTTCAAGTCCCATGAGTTTAGAGTTAGACACACACACACACACACACACACACACACACACACACACACACAGTCTAATGCTTTAGACTTGATGTCCAGGTACATTAGTAAAGTGAGCTTTGGAAGAGACTGAAAGAAAGCAGTGAATTGCTTCAAGTCTCCATTTTGCAGGTAGTGGGGTCCGGCAACTGGGAGTCAAAACTGGGAGCCCCCACTTGCTGTAAAGCCCTCCCTCTCAGCCATTATGAGACTCAGTTGCTCTAAGGTCAGAGGATGGACTGACATGGACGGTCTCAGCCTCCAGGTCCCTCACGTCCACACCACCTGATTGACAGACACAGTGTGGGCGATAGTAAGAGATGTCTTCCTTTACAAACAAACCAAAAGGTGGTCTGGGTGCAGTGGCTCACGCCTGAAATCCCAGCACTTTAGGAAGCCAAGGCAGGAGGATTGCTTGAGGCCAGGAATTTCAAACCAGCCTGGGCAACAACATAGTGAGACCCCCACTCTACCAAAAAAGATTTTTAAAAATTAGCCAGGCGTGTTGGCGCACACCTATAGTCCCAGCTACTTGGGAGGCTGAGGCAGAAAGATCCCCTTAGCCCAGGAATTTGAGGCTGCAGTGAGCTATAATCATGCCATTGCACTCCAGCCTGGGTGACAGAGTGAGACCTTGTCTCTGGAAAAAAAAAAAAAAAAAAAAAAAAAAAAAAAAGCCTGCCTTTCTTCAATATTAAAATATTTAGGTTCCAGTAGCCTCCACTGACAGTTAAAAAAAAAAAAGCTAAACAAATTTGCAGCCTAAAGACTGTCGGAAAAATCCAGCAAGCTTTCATTAATTTCTTGAATTATACAGGAAGACTCACAGCCACAGAACCCCTGGTTTCTAGAACTAATGAAGCAAAAGTGCAAAAAAAAAAAAATTTTAACAGCATTTTGCTCCCTCAAGTCCTTGTTAGAGCCAGCCAAGCGCCGGGCTGCAGCTCCTGGAAACAGCAAACATCTACAGACATGAGCAACACCAGCAGAACCAGGAGACGGAGCGTCTGAGAGCTTCCTTGCAGTTCTGGAAGCCGAACCAACATTTTCTGAACTTTAGCTAAATTCATACCCCCTTATTTTTCCTTTATTTGGACGGGAAGGAATTGGGAGCCCATTGATTGCTGCTGCTAGTACAAGGGCTGGTAATTCTGTTTTGAGTCCCTTTTTGAAGCTGGAAGGTTGGAACTCTGTCTTTGCTCGGCACTGAGAAAGGCCTCTGCTTTTAATATTGCATTACTGAGCAATCATTATAATCTCGCCCACAAATTTGCAGCAGGTATCAGTATGTGGTCCAAAGCTTTTAGAACTATTCAGGGGAACAGCTCTCACTGACTTTTCACTGGAGAAAGCGGGACTTCCAATTACACAGGAAAAGTGCAGCAAAATGAGGAACATCTCCCTAATTAGCCTGGCCTCACTGGAGTGTCATTCTGGTGCAGATGTGAAAATCTACAAGGAAGAAGGTGGGGGGCTCTGGAGTGAGCCCTAGGCCACCAGCTCTCCAGGTCTGCTCTTTCTGAGTTGGGGAAATGGTACGATCACCTGGGGACTAAGAAACAAGGTCCCCGAGGAAGCCCTCGAGCAGCACCCAGGCCCCATTAGAGCCGCCCCCCACCGTACGGAGAAGGCGGCCGTGGAGGCTCTTCCTCCCTGTGCCAGCCCACGCTGGTCCACACTGGTCCACCTGGAAGGGAGGGCGCCTTGACCAAACCTCTGTGGAAGGCAGGTCTACCCTACAGCATCCTCATGATGAAAGCTGCAGGCTGGGTGCTCAGAAAAGATCTTTCCCAGAGCTCTTGCTAAGGCGTTATTTGCCCAGCTGCAAAATGGGCTGCACGTTCACAGGGAAGCAGCAATTTTGGCTGGGAGGACTTTAATGGCTGCAAATTCTGGCAAAGCAAGAAGTCATAAATCAGTAAATAGCACCCGACAACTGCCACGAGGGGACATTAAGACATTCCCAATAAGCCTGCGTTTCGAGGTTCGCGGGTCTCACGTCCAGGAGTGGCTGGATGTGGAGGTATCAGTCAATCCCTAATTAGAATACATTATCCATCTTCCTGACACTTCAGTGAAATGTCTATTCCACTCTGAGCTGCAGCTTTGTTCAGAGCAGGTTAATTGATATTCTGATGCCTTCGCTCACCATACCCCCGTGGCTCGGTTCTGTTTTATCACACATCAAAAAGGCCGTATGCTCAGGGCACTCCAGGCACCAGTGCAGAGCTGGAGGTCTGCACAGCTGCGAGGGGTATGGTATCACAGGAGGGACAAGCACTGAGCAGATGTCACAGATGAAAAAAAAAGGAAAGAAAAGAAGCCAGCCAGCCTGGGGAACTTGGCGAGGCCCAACAGAGCACGGCCTGATGCGGTACGAGCCGTCCGGCTTTGTGCGAACACTGGCCTCTTTTGCCCTCCTGACTATTATTAAAGCGCAATTAGCAACTTCACATGGGAAGGCTCTGTTGCCCTCTGGGCCTCTGCCTGTTTGATGCGTTGCCTTTCTGCTCCTCCACTCTCCTCCCAGGACCAGAGCATGGGGCTCCCCTGGGTGCTTCCCCCAGTCCTGCCCCTGATCTGGCTCCCAGCTCCGACTGCAGACTCCACCGCAGGCATTCCCTGGAGCCGCATGCTCAATCTCTGCAGTCCCAAGGAGGCAAGCTGAGGCTGAAGACTTGCACTCAATAAATCAGTTTTGCTGAGCTCCAAGTCTGAACCAGGGCAAGCCTCACAAGAGGCACCGAAAGCCCAACGTTGCCTAATGAAATACCGCGTGGTTCCCCCACGTAGAGGAGAGAGACTCTGTCAGCCAGGAAGGAAATGCATCTTAAAAGTTCCAGTTTGGGACAGTGATATGTTCTAAAGACAATCGGTGAGAACAATGAGACTACTTTGAGGAACACAAAAATGTTGACAGTTACTTTGGTTTACACAAAAACATAGTAGCAGTTACTTACTATGTAGCAGTAACTTTGGTAACACAGTAGCAGTAACTTTGGTAACACAGTAGCAGTTACTTTGGTTTATACAAAAACATAAAAACCTTAGCCTGCCATAGAACCCTAGCATGCCTTCCATATTCAACTCACCTGAAAGATGACTAGCAAGAATTTTTATCTCAAAGTTGAATCCCAAACAACATGCGCCCCCTGTTAGCACTGAACATGGAATGCATTGAACACGGAATGTTAGTATTCCACATTCCACGTGTATGACTGTAGCAGGACCCCGTTACCCCTCAACTTGCTCTGATTCCTCCACCTGGGCGAGGTGAGGTGTGCCCAGGGCTTTGCCTGACCTTTTTCTGGGCACAGCCTAACAGTGATTATGCTCTTACAACGCTGAAATATGCAGGAGTGATTTTTCTTTTTTTTTTTTTTTTTTTGAGACGGAGTCTCGCTTAGTCGCCCAGGCTGGGGTGCAGTGGCGCGATCTCGGCTCACTGCAAGCTCCGCCTCCCGGGTTCACGCCATTCTCCTGCCTCAGCCTCCCGAGTAGCTGGGACTACAGGCGCCCGCCGCTTCGCCCGGCTAATTTTTTGCATTTTTAGTAGAGACGGGGTTTCACCATGTTAGCCAGGATGGTCTCGATCTCCTGACCTCGTGATCCGCCCGCCTCGGCCTCCCAAAGTGCTGGGATTACAGGCGTGAGCCACCGCGCCCGGCCGAGGAGTGATTTTTCTAAACAACAGTGTTGAATTCCACCCTTGATAATCAATGATACATGCGTGGTGTTTTTATACCAACGTGCAGATGCGGGGAGATCATTACTCCTAGATGCGTAGCCTACAGGCCAGTGATCTCTAGGGTATGAAAACCTGGTAAAGCCCAAATGCAGGCATTCAAGAGATGCCTTTTTTTTTTTTTTTTTGACTGAGTCTCACTCTGTCGCCCAGGCTGCTGGAGTGCAATGGCATGATCTCGGCTCACTGCGACCTTCTCCTCCCAGGTTCAAGTGATTCTCCTGCCTCAGCCTCCCGAGTAGCGGGGACTACAGGCACGTGCCACCATGCCCGGCTAATGTTTTGTATTTTTTAGTAGAGATGGGGTTTCACCGTGTTAGCCAGGATGGTCTTGATCTCCTGATCTCATGATCCGCCCGCCTCCGCTGCCCCAGGTGCTGGGATTACAGGCATGAGCCACCGCGCCCGACCTCAAGAGGCTTTTTACTAGTTCCTAAATAGTTTTAAAACAATTAAATCAAATTCATATCAAATGTCTATGGTGCCCCTGAAGCCACTCCATGGAAGGAGACACAGTTTGAAGAACAAATTGTTCTGTCTCCAGATGGAGCAGCTACCCCAGTTCTGAGGCTGGGACGGCCCCAAGACAGCCCCCTGCAGAGATAACTCACTTTGGAGGTTCACATTTAGCTCTCCAGGTCAGACATAATGTGCTTTAGATGAAAGTAACGGACATGGATAACCCAGCACCCAGGGCCCTTTCCCCTCAAACACTTTAGACCATGTCTGTGATGTAGACCCACCTCTCTAGAAACAAGATTAGCCCTGGAAAGGATCCGTTTATTGTGATAGCGGAAAGCAGTGGCTTTGGAACCAGATGACCTGTGCCACAGCCAGCATGTGACTTTCAACCAGTCACTTCATCCCCTCTGGCCTCACTCTCCTCTGCACAATGGGAATAATCAAAATCTAGCTCACTGTTGATGAAATAATTAAACGAGGATTATAAACAAACAGGCCAGGCACTGTGGCTCATACCCATTAAGAGCACTTTAGGAGGCCAAGGTGGGAAGACTGCTTGAGGCCAGGAGTTCTAGACTAGCCTGGACAACACAGCGAGACCCCACTTCTACAAAAAAAGTAAAAAATTAGGCCAGGTGCGGTGGCTCACGCCTATAACCCCTGCCCTTTAGGAGGCCAAGGTGGGCGGATCACCTGAGGCTGAGAGTTCGAGACCAGCCTGATCAACATGGAGAAACCCCGTCTACTAAAAATACAAAATTAGCTGGGCATGGTGGCGCATGACTGTAATCCCAGCTACTCGGGAGGCTGAGGCAGGAGAATTGCTTGAACCTGGGAGGTGGAGGTTGCGGTGAGCTGGGATCGTGTACTCCAGCAACAAGAGCAAAACTCGATCTCAAAAAAAAAAAAAAAAAAAGTTAGCCGGGCACAGTGACATGCACCTGTAGTCCCAGCTACTCGGGAGGCTGAGGTGGAAGGATCACTTGAGTCCAGGAGTTCGAGGCTGCAGGGAGCTATAATTGTGCCACAGCACTCCATCCAGCCTGGGTGACAGAGTGGACCCCATCTCTGAAAAAACAAACAACAAAACAAGTGTAGCGCCTGGCAACAAAGAAATGACCCAAAGTTAACTAATCTTATCATTATAATTTTGAGAAAGGTGAACGATCTTTTTCTCTACCTACTTCCAAAGAGTCCCACTTAAGTTTGTAGAACTTAATATAAAAAAATTGTTTGAAAAGGCAAATCTCGGGAAAATAGGAGCAAATGGCATTCCAGATATGAACTGAGGGAAGATCTTTAATTAAGGAGGACTTGGGGCAGACACATTTCTCGTTTTTTGAAACTGGGGTCTCGCTATATTGCCCAGGCTGCTCTCAAACTCCTGGCCTCAAATCATCCTCCTGCCTCGGCCTCCTAAAGTGCTGGGATTACAGGTGCGCCACCACACCCAGCTGGGACAGACACATTTCAATTAGAATGCGGGGGTCTAGTGAGTTGACAGCTACAGTGGATTCGCCCCAAGGTGGGCTCACGCCATTTGCCATCACTCGGCCAGCGGCCCTCCCTGAGGGGAGTTTGCTCATCCTCTACCCACGTGACTGTTTCCTTATCTGTATAACAGGAATGATGAAAATAGTGTCTGCACTTCATAGTGTTTAGGGTTACATGCAACGATGCACCTAAAGTGGTGGTACAATGTCTGGCAGACAGTAGGTGCTTAATAAATGTCTCCTGGCATACACAGGCTATTCATAGTTGACAACTCATTTGAAAAACAGACCAAACTCAGCCTAAGAATGGGAGAATGGGCCAGGCACGGTGGTTCACGCCTATAATCCCAGCACTTTGGGAGGCTGAGGCAGGCGGATCATGAGGTCAAGAGATCGAGACCATCCTGGCCAACATGGTGAAACCCCATCTCTACTAAAAATACAAAAATTAGCTGGGTGTGGTGGTGCACGCCTGTAGTCCCAGCTACTCGGGAGGCTGAGGCAGGAGAATGGCGTAAACCTGGGAGGCGGAGCTTGCAGTGAGCTGAGATCCGGCCACTGCACTCCAGCCTGGGCGACAGAGCTAGACTCCGTCTCAAAAAAAAAAAAAAAAAAAAAAAAAAAAAAAAGAATGGAAGAATGTGGAGTTGGCCCCCTTCTGCTCTGCCCTTCTGCTGGTGGATGCCCTGCTAGCTCTCGGGAGCAGGCCTGGCACCTCTGACTCTCTGCTCAGCCTGCGAAGAGAAGGGTGATGTGGTCGGTGCTTCTGGGTCCAGTCCCGTTCCCAGCATCTCCGTGCCTCTCCAATACTCTCTCCTGCTCCAAGGTCCACTTGCGTCTGCTCAAACCTCAGGCCCTGTCCTGCATCTGATCATCCCTTTTTCCTCTTCTACTGCAGTGAGAGGGATCATCTGAGGCATCACGCACCCACAGAGCCTATCGGAACACGCGTTCCTCTCCACATGGAGTGCTGTGGCTCTGTATACAGACACGTGGTCAACACGTGCCCTTAACAAGCCCGTATCACACCAACCAACCAACCACAGCCTCAGCATCAGGGTCTCTTACAGAAACACCCACAAATAAGGGGGCGTGGGGGATGTGATCACTGATCACTGTGCTCTGCCCGGCACCTCACCAAGCCCTCAGAAGCCCTGCCTCACTGTGATGCGGGCCACAAGTTTCCTGAGTGGAACTCAGACCTCCCCTTCCAATCCTCTGCAAACCTAACTGTATCTGTATTTGAGGAACACACAGTTACGGCCTCAGCAGAGCTGTGGATCAATAAAACCACACTCCTTGGAGGAGGCAAGTGACATCTATAAACCCGTGAGTGTCAAAACAATGGCAAGAAAATCCTGTGTTCCTACTGTCAGTGGGATGAAAGCGGTGTAATTAATGCCAGCCCAATGACACCACAAGGAGAAATAAAACAAACAGCTGGTGGTTCTATGGACCAGCATCTAGCTCCTCCACTCCGTTACCGTTTCTACTATAAAATACTGACTCATGTTATGGGCAGGGAAGCATAAATCTATGACCAAAGAGGAGGAAACAAAGACTATAGAAATCCAACATGTAAATTCTAAACGTTTGGTTCCACAGTCAAAAGTGTGCTACATCCTCTCCCCACTTATAGTGAAAGAACCAAGTTTCCATGATATTACATGAGCTCTAAGAGGAGTCAACCTGGGAACACAGAAAAGAAGTTTGCATTTTGTGTACAGTAAAGAAAACACCCCCAGCTGGTACAGTCACTTTTAGGGCTGAGGGCCTGAACTCGCCTCCCACGTGCATCAGAGACCTGACTCCAGGGATCTGCGGACATGGTCAAGTTCAACAGAACGGTCCAAGTGTTGCATCTGATGATGGCATTCTTTCTGTAGCTCCAGGAGGAAGATAATGCAGAAGCAGACATTTGGAACCTGATGCATTTCGAGAAGGTCAGTTTTTCTTTCAGGTTATGTATTTATCCTTCCTTTGGGTCAGTGGGTGGGGCTCCTGTGCTACGGCCTCATCTGTAGAATGACAGCAGCTCTAGGAACCTGCCTGCTCCTGCCAGCCCTCTGTTTTGAGCCACCTAGAACATTTGCTGGTGCACAGCAGGTGCCCCAGAAGTCTTGGCTGTTGAAAAACATCATAGGACAGTCGTGCCGTTTCAATGGGAAAATGCAGCACAGTGTGACGTGGTATTTGGCACATATCAGGTGCCAGGAAATGCTAGCTGAGTATTTTGTGTACCTTATTTTTTATTTTTTTGTTGAGATCGAGTCTCCATCTGTCACCTAGATGGAGAGTGCAGTGGCGTGATCTCGGCTCATTGCAACCTCCGCCTCCTGGGTTCAAGCGATTCTCCTGCCTCAGCCTCCTGAGTAGTAGGATTACAGGCGCCTGCCACCACACCTGGCTAATTTTTGTATTTTTACTAGACATAGGGTTTCACCATGTTGGCCAGGCTTGTCTCAAACTCCTGACCTCAAAAGATCCACCCACCTAGGCCTCCCACAGCTGGAATTACAGGCGTGAGCCACCACGTACGGCCGATGTGTACCCTTATCTTGATGGACCATTTCTGCTCTTCACCAACTGTGTGTGGGCTTAACTCGGGCCTTCATTGTCCTTCTTCCTTGTCTTTACTGTAACATGATCACAGGCTCAATGAGTCATGGGGCAAGGTAACATTCCTTTAACACACTGAAGCAGAGACTTGTTCATATCCCATTTAACTGCTCATGGGTCCTGGTGGACAGGCTCCGTGTTTCCTTCCTTTGCTTTTGATGAGAGAATAAGGAAGACTTCTCGAAGAGGTGCTGGGGAATAAGAGGCGATGTCTAGAATGCATTAGCGGGATGCAGATGGGGGCAGCATCCCTCCGCAGGCTCCTGCTCAGCAGCACCGGGGAGGATGCAGTGGGCCTAGCTTTTGTTAGTCACAGTGTGGCTTTGACTCCGCAGGGGCTGTGAGCCTCACAGTTAAGGAAGAAGAAAGAGGAGACGCTGTGAACAGAATGCAGACTGAGGAGGCACCGCCCACCAGTTGAGCACTGTCTTAGTCCATTTTTTGCTGCTTATGACAGAATACTGAAACTGTGTAAATTGTAAAGAAAACATTTTTTTTTGCAAGGGGGATGGAGCCTTGCTCTGTCACCCAGGCTGGAGCGCAGTGGCGCGATCTCGGCTCACTGCAACCTCTGCCTCTCAGGTTCAAGCCAACTTCTTGCCTCAGCCTCCCAAGTAGCTGAGATTACAGGTGCCCACCAGCACGCCCGGCTAATTTTTTTATTTTTAGTAGAGATGGGGTTTCGCCATGTTGCTCAGGCTGGTCTCGAACTCCTGATCTCAGGTGATCTGCCTGCCTCGGCCTCCCACAGTGCTGGGATTACAGGCATGAGCCACTGAGCCCGGCCCCAATCACCTCTTAAAGGCAGTACTGTGACTCTCAATGCTGCCACATTGGGGATTAAAGTTCAACATGAGTTTTGGAGGGGACGAACATTCAAACCAAAGCAAGCATCAAGAAAGCAAATTCCTGCTGCAGTCACACTGAAGGTCCTTCCCTCACGGCCCAGCTCCATTTCCAAAGGAGCGAACCAAGCATCCCACATGCTTGGCTTCCTGCATTACACTCGCGCTTGGCAACCTTTCGAACCATTCCTAACCTCCAGAGTGGTGGGACTCAATCCCAAGTGGAAACACACACACACATACACACACACATGTGCGTGCGCGCATACACAAACACACACACACACACACACACACACACACAAACCAAGGCAAGTGAACAGGCATGAGGAAGGCAGGCTGCAGCTGGCTGCGAAATTTCATTGATTTTTTTTCCTCAGGCACTACACTGAAAAGTCTGCTCACTCTCATCCACCCAGGTGTGGGGATGTAATAGAACTCACTTGAGTTGTGGTTTCAAAAGTGTACCACAGGCCAGGCGCGGTGGCTCACGCCTGTAATCCCAGGAATCTGGGTGGCTGAGGCAGGTGGGTCACCTGAGGTCAGGAAATCGAGACCAGCCTGGTCAACATGGTGAAACCCCGTCTCTACTAAAAATACAAAAATTAGCCAGTTGTGGTGGCACACACCTGCAATCCCAGCTACTTGGGAGGCTGAGGTGGGAGAATCACTTGAACCCAGGAGGCGGAGTTTGCAGTGAGCCGAGATACCTCCAAAAAAAAAGTACACTGTGATGTTGCTGGTAGATCATAAACCTATCCAGAAAGTGTCCAGGACTGTTGTCTAACACAAAGCCAGGTATGAAGAAGCAGTGGACTTCTACTCATAAGGGATCCTCAAATGGCCTTCACCCAGGTCATCTGGCATGTAAAAAGCATCTTAACTCCAAGTGGACCTCCGGGCCTGGCACGGTGCTAACTGCTATGCTTGGATCGTCTCATTTAATCAGAGACAGCGAGACAGCTGTTACTTCAGGACATGCGCCACAGCACCTAAGGCCATGCTGCTTGTCTATGAATTACAGGGCACTCTACGAAGAAAAGCACTGCGGCCCGAGCAGGCTGTCCGCACCAGTCCCTGTCTGAGTGTCCCTCGCTGCTGTCTGCCAGCCCAGATATTTGAGGGACGGCTCAGGCCAGCAGATATGAACACGAGCCACGTGTGCAGCCCATAAAAATCACATTCCCGGTGCGGGAAGGCCTCTGCCTTTTGATAAATAATAAAATTCTCTGCACATGACGAGCCGTCATAATTGGGCACAAGTCTTTCCTTTGCCCCTGCAGCAGCGTGGGGGTGGCATCCGTACGCGAAAACATTTCTTTTTTTGTTTGCCAGATATTTTCCAGTCTGTGATATTCTAAATGTCTGGTGCTGGTGACATACAAACGCCTTTGTCATAAGGCCTGGCACAAACTTGCCGAGTCCAGCTGAAGCCTGACCTGCCAGTCAGGTAGCCAGGAGCCTCTGCATGGTGGCCTGTAAAATGCCACACTGACCCGGCCTGTGGGGCATCAACCAAATTCCTTCATCCATCTGGGCCTCAGTTTCCCTTTTCATAAGAGGTTTTGGTGGGATGATTTCTGTAGATGGCTTTTTAAAAGACATTGATGAGACAAACTGGGATTCATCCGCCAGGCGTGATCACTTTCATGTTACACATTTATTTAATGTTTTAAAATCAAGCACCCTGGTGCTTGATTCTTGTTACAGTTGATTGCAGGAATAAAGGAGGTGGAGACAGGAAAATCTCCTGGCATAGGACATCAGCTTGGAAGACTGGTTCTCAAAAACTTGAACCCGGGGTCCCACGGGGGCACCTCTAGCCTTAGGGTGCAGTGCTTGAACTTTCTCAAGGTGCAGGAGTCCAAGGCCAAACGGGAAACTTGAAAGCATTAATGATGGAAATAATTTTAGAATACAAGGAAGAAGTTGCTAAACGGATCCAAAATTCACAGAAAACAAAGCTAGCACACTGGCCAAAACAATCTCCCCAGAGAAGCCTGAAGACAGATGTGTTCCTGGTGTTGAAATCATTATTAGGACATTCGGACATGACTGGATAGGGCTGTTGGATTTTAAACACCTTTCCCTCCTTGGGCCACGAGCATGTTGGGATAGGAATTCACTGCCATGGTGGTGCAGAACTGGGGAATTCTCCAAATGGCATTCATTGATTCATTGATTGACTCGTTGATTGACTAACTGATTGATTGATTGATTCATTCATCCTATAAGTATTTACCCAGCATGGAGTCTGTGCCAGGTACCACACGAAAGATCTTGCATTTCTAACTATGACAGTGCAGAGCTGGAGAGCAGAATGCTGTGAGCACGTGTAACAGGCAGGTCGGCCTCATGTGGGGCCGGACAAGGTTAGGGGAGGCCTCCCTGAAGAAGTGACTTGAAGCTAAGGCTGAGGAATGAGAGCAGTTTTCTAGCTAAGGGGTGGGGTTAAGAGCACTGCGTATTCCTTTTCTATTGCTGCATAACAATCTTAGCGACTTTAGACAATATAATTATTATCACATGGTTTCCAAGGGGCAGGAGTCTAAGCACAGCTCAGCTGGGCCATCTACTCAGTCTCAAAGGCTGCAGTCAAGGTGTTGACTGGGCTGTGTTCTCATCTGGAGGCTTGACTAAGGGAGAACCCTCTTCCCAGCTCATCTGGATTGTTGACAGGATCCATTTCCCTGCTGCCGTATGACTGAGGGCTCTGGTTTCTTGCTTGCTGGGAGCTGGAGGCCCCTGCAGTTCCTAGAGACCAGTCATGTGGGCTTCTCCAACATGGCTGCATACTTCATCATGCCAGCAAGGAGGATCTCTCTCTGGTCTGCTAAGGCACATTCTTACATAAAGCAATGTAGCACAGGAGTGACATCCCCTCACCTTTGCCATATTCAGCTGGTCCTGCTCCCACTCAAGGCGAGGGGATTACATAGCATGGACACAAGGGGGTGGGAAATCATTGAGAGCTGCTTAGTGATATAGTTTGGATATGTGTTCCCACCCAAATCTCATATTAAAATGTAATCCCCATTGTTAGATGTGGAGCCTGGTGGGAAGTGTTTGGATCATGGGGGCACCAAACCAAACTCATGGTTTGGTGCTGTCTTCACAATAGTGAGTTCTCACGAGATCTGGTTGCTTAAAAGTGTGTGGCGCCTCCCCCTCCCACTCTCTCTCTCTTGCTCCTGCTCTGGCCACGTGATATGCCTGCTCCCCCTACACCTTCTGCCATGATGGGAAACTTCCTAAGGCCTCCCCAAAGCTGAGCAGATGCCAGCACAATGCTTCCCACACAGCCTGCGGAATCGTGAGCCAATTAAACCTCTTTTTATAAATTACTCAGTCTCAGGTATTTCTTTATGGAATTGCAAGAATGCATATGGCCTAATGCAATTAGGGCCTGCCAGCTGCACACAAAGGCCTGAGCAGGGTGGGTGCAGGTTGAGCTGGGGAAAGGTGGCGGGTACTGAACGGGTATATGAGAGAAGTCCAGGGATGAAGCTGAGCCGCAGGCAGGCCCAGGACACACAGGTCTCCCGGAAGCAGTGGAGGGTCACAACCACACTTATTTTAAAATAACAAATGTTTCTCTATGTTTAAAATCATCCTCAGAAGGGTGCACTTTCAAGAAAGTGTGAACGTCAGTTGCCTCCAGGGAAGGAAACTGGGTGGCTAAGGAACAGGAGTGACGGGGGACTTTGGTGCCTTTGGAACCATAGGAATGAATATATCGTGGTTATGAAATAAATTCATTCATTCTTTAAAAAGCCATCCTTCCAGCAGCAATGTGAAGAAAGGACTGGGAAGAAACCAGGGTAGCTGCGGGGAGATGGATCAGGTTCCAAATAAAGGAAAGGGATTCTTAGCAATTTAAAGAAAATGGAGCACCCATGGTGACTATGGGCAAGGTAAAATTTAGAATCTCTTTGGTACTGAGCCTTTCCCTCCAAGTTTCCAGAACTTACTGCCTTATGTCTTGCCTTTTCTTTGCCCTACAGGGGTAGTCTGAAGATTCGGGCACATTCTCTTGATTGTCCCTAACAAATGGCTAATGGGTATCCAACAGGTAGAGCCAACAGCGCCTTTTGATTGTTCCAATACAGAGTGCTAATTTTTCTTTCTCTAATGCATTTGATGGTCACTTCAAAAAAAAAATTCTTCAAAGAGATTGCACTAGACCAAAAAAGAAAAAAGAAAAAGAAAAAGAAACCACTCCCCTGCATTAATACAGAATCCTGATGGGTTATGATTGCGTTATTTTTCCCTGAACACTATTCCCTGCATTCTTTTTGTGCTCTAAATTACCAATTCTAGTCCCTGTGTAGCTAAATAATAATAATTACCATATAAATGAATATGCATATGTGTCATTTTTCTCCCTAAAAGCAAGAAAGCCTGTTTATTTTGGATGAGGGTTGGTTTTGTTTTTGCACAACCAAAGCACATAATTAGAAGCCTAACCTCTTACTCTTGAAATCCTGTCTCCAGCGGGAAGAGATGAAACGGCACTGGATGCCCCTTGAAGGTTAGAAGAAAGTTTAAAACAAATTGAAGGAGATATTTCTTTACTCTGCAGGTAACAACAGCGTGGACATGATCAGAATCACAGAACTATAAGGCTAGACGGGATTTCCATGCTCAGGTCCAACCCCATGATTGTATAGATGGGAAAACTGTGGCCTAAGGAAGTGAAGCTCTCACCAAAATAACACTCACTGCCTTTTTGAGATGCAACCTTTGAAACAAGAACAGAGTAGCCAATAGTACAACACCATGTTTGCATCTCAGTTCTGAGACTTAATTGTGGGATCTTCAGCAAGATACACAACCTCTTCAGGGCCTGGATTCTGCATCTGTGAAATAGGGTAGCCAATAGTGCCACCTCCGCAGGGCTACTGTAAGGACTCCACAGCACAGAGTCCTGCTGCCGATGCTACACTCCCAGTCAAGGGGAGTCACCCAGAATATAATTGCAACCTCTTGCATAGTGCAAGGTGCGCCTGAAATGTCACATAGCAGATAACATGCCAAACCAGGCGTGTAGACGACAGCTACCACCATCATCAAAATAATCACAATAATAACACACATTATAAATACTCATATAGTCAATATATTATTTACAATACAATATAATCACATGTAGTGTAATGCAACTAATAACGATGTCAATAATTGAGATTTTAATTTATAATATTAACAACAGATATCATCATTTTTATGATGGTGACTTGGGATGCATGATCTCGTACTCTGTCCACACTGCAGGTGCACTATGCAAACAGGTTATGCAGACCAAGCTTTTAAATAAGCTCAGGAAGAATTCACAGAATTTGAATGCGCATTTGAAAGACTATTCTAGGCCGGGTGCAGTGGCTCACGCCTGTAATCCCAGCACTTTGGGAGGCCGAGGCAAGGGGATCACTTGGAAGTCAGGAGTTCGAGACCAGCCTGACCAACGGCGTGAAACCCCATCTCTACTAAAAATGTAAAAATTACCCAGTGTGGTGGCAGGCGCCTGTAATCGCAGCTACTCAGGAGGCTGAGGCAGGAGAATTGCTTGAACCTGGGAGGCGGAGGTTGCAGTGAGCCAAGATCACGCCACTGCACTCCAGCCTGGGCAACAGAATGAGACTCTGTCTCAAAAAAAACAACAAAAAAAGGCTATTCTAGATCACTGAGGGCAGGTTTGGGATATCCAGTTGCAATCATAGAGAGAATCACCATATCTTCCCCAGAAACTATCACTCAGTGAGGTAGAGATTTTTTTAAAAATCACGGAAACAAACCTGTCCAGGCCAGGTGGATCCTGTGTGAAAACTGTGCAGCCTTGTTAGATTCTGGAATGGGGGAAGAAGCACAGTGCGGCTTCAAGGGGGTGTACGTAGCCAGTGGGACACACAGACGACTGTTGGCAGTCCACCCCGAGGCCCTGCATCTCTGGATTCTAGATTTCCACCTAGAATCCAGAATGCTTACCCACCAGAAGCATTTCCATTGGAATGCTGTAACTTGCAAAAATTACTTACACGAAATAGTACTGCTCCGTATGTTTTGAGGTTGGAAAGGAGAGAGACTTCAAGAGTTGCTTGGTGGTATCCAGACACCCACCGTGGGCCTTCTGCAGTGGTTGTGTGGGGTGGATGGGGCAGAGGGGCCCACAGACGCCTTGGCCCCATGCCAAGCCTCTCTTCCCGCTATGAAGTTCAGATCCATCTCTAGCTGACATAACACCTTTGCTTGTTTATCTGGTTCACACTGTCTGTCTCTCCATGACTAGAACTTCTGTTTCTTAAGAGCAGACGTTTAACTTTCTTATTCACTGCTTTGGCCCCTGTGCCTAGCAAAGTGATTTGTTGCATAAGAGAATAGATGAATGAATGAATGAATGAATGAATGAATGAGTACTTTTAGGAAACACTGGCTGGGGAGCCGGGTAGGCCAACAAACCATGACAAGGCTTTTGGTCGTGACTCCAGTTGAGGAACACATCAGGTGGCATGGGGACACATGGGGGCCTGTGAATGGCACAAAACACGACAGGGAGTAGGTAGGTAGGCTTTGCCCAGCCTTTGAGCTTCTGTCCTGGGCTGCACGGCACAGCCCTGGAGCCCCCGGGTCACAGCGCTGGTCCTGTGTACCACATGCCTGGTCCACCCTGGCCAGCCCTGCTGCTTCCCACTGTGTGGCTCTGGGCGTGCCTCAGGCCCTGCAGCTATAAAATGGGCACAATAATAGTAACATTGACCATGTAGGGTCCCATGAAGCTGGAGAAGCTGCTGGGCGTAGTGCCTGATGCCAGGCTCAGACGCATGCTCAGTTCAGGTCTCTAGCTTCTCCTGGGGTGAGATGGAGCGCTGGAGCAGAGGCTCTGGGCCTGTCCTGCTCTCCTGCCTGCCTGGACCCCAGAGACTTCTGCCTTCCAGTGGTCAGCAGGCCAGCTCCCGGCTTCCGCTGCACCAAGGCAGCTGGTTGAACAAACACTCTTGACCAGGAGAGAGGGCCGGGGGAAGAGCGGCCCGGACACAGCAGTTCCTGCTCGAGTTCCTGGGTCACAGGTGGTTTGGGGACCATAGCATCTTCAAAGGAAATCTGAAAAGGGAAAGGCGGGTCTTCCACCACCAGGCACAGGGAAGTCCTGCTGCCTTTGCTGACTGAGAGAGACTGTGGCGCCATCTCCACTGGGCCTTTCGTTTGCCAAGGGTGGTGATGGTGGCTCATGAGTAGGCCACAGTTTTTAGGTGCATGTTATTCCTGAGGATAGGAACTACACAATTTCTCCCTTCCTGTGTGCTTAGAACGAATGCTCATCACACTGAGAGTCCTGGTTCCAGGAACTCTTGGCATATTGAATTTGAAACACCGCCTGATGGCTAAGACCGTATCCAGCTGTGCTTTCACAGACAGCCCCCACCCCTGCTGAGGGTGTCCAGTCCTGGGCAACTTAAGCCAAAGAAGTACCACCCCCCTATATTTGACCAAATTTGATGAGTAGCTATCATGATGAAAAAGAGAAAACGGCTTAGCCTTAAAGATCAAAGAGAGCCAGGCACGGTGGCTCATGCCTATAATCCCAGCATTTCAGGAGGCCAAGACATGTGGTTCACTTGAGCCTAGGAGTTTGAGACCAGCCTGGGCAACATGGTGAGACCCTGTCGCTACAAAAAATATAAAAATTAGCCAGGCAAGGTGGTGCACGCCTGTGGCCCCAGCTCCTCAGGAAGCTGAGGCAGGAAAACTGCTTCAGCCCAGTTTAAGATCAGCCTGGGCAACACTGGGAGACCAGGTCTCACAAAAAATAAAAATGAAAAATAGACGGGCACGGTGGCACGTGCCTGTAGTCCCAGCTACTCAGGAAGCTGAGGTGGGAGGATCGCTTGAGCCCAGGAGGTTGAGGCTGCAGCGAGCCATGACTGTGCCATTGCACTCCAGCCTGGGTGACAGAGCAACACCTTGTTTCAAAAAAAAAAAAAAAAAAGACTGAAGAGAAGAAAGGAAGACTCCCTTGAATGCTTCCAGCCTGGTGATCTGCTATGCAAGAATCTAATCCAACTTGGCAAATGCATAAAAAATAATGGATTAAAGCACACAGCATTTTGTATGGGAAAATGCTGGCCCATTTCCAGTCACTCGGGCCATCTTTCCCTCCCTTTTAATTCTCTGCCAAAAGATTGTTTGGCATGTCCTAGAGAAAAGAGGTGGGAAACCTTAAACATAGTGACCGACCGATGGGTCAGTTTTAGGAAAAGTTCCCGTGAGGTTGGTTGGACACTCTGAGTGAAGCGTGTGAAGTTGGGGTAAAGGGCTGGGTTTTCTGGTCCCTGCCTCCCTTCTGGCCGCCATTCCCTCCAGCCTAAGACGGCCCCTCCACAGTCCACTCCAGTCCCCTTCACTAGAGACTTCAGGAATAACTTGACTCCCCAGGCCATGGTTTTTCCATCACAACCCTTCTCACCATCTGCCATGCCTTGGTCATGTTTGACTCTGTCTCCAATTGCAAATGGTGAGCCCAAGGCAGGCAACATCATCTTGCTAGAAGTGGGGGGTGCTGAGGAGGAGGGTCTCGGGTGTGGGGAAGGGTCCTAGCAGCGAAAACAACTCAGGGCCTGCAGGGGGCACTCAACTGGAGACGCAGAATCAAGCCACGGAGCTTGGAAGTCGGGTGACTGGGAGGGAACTTAGTGAAAATGAAAGTCTGTGGTGAAGCTGGCCTTTCTTCTAACACTCCTGGAAGGTGGAAGTTTGCCTTTTTTTTTTTTTTTCTTTTTTGAGATGGAGTCTTGCTCTGTTGCCCAGGCTGGAGTGCAGTAGCGCGATCTTGGCTCACTGGAACATCTGCCTCCCAGGTTCAAGCAATTCTCCTACCTCAGCCTCCCGAGTAGCTGGGACTACAGGCACATGCTACCGTGCCTGGCTAGTTTTTTAATATTTTTAGTAGGGACGAGGTTTCATCGTGTTAGCCAGGATGGTCTCAATCTCCTGACCTCATGATCTGCCTGTCTCAGCCTCTCAAAGTGCTGGGATTACAGGTGTGAGCCACTGCGCCCGGCTGGAAGTTTGCTTTCTATTGAGAGCTCAAGAGAAAGGACAGAAATGTTTTTGTGATCAATGTGAAAGTGTTACTTAGAACAGGGGTTGGCAAGCTACAGCCCCCGGGCCAAATCTGGCCTGCTGCCTGCTTCTAAGATAAAAGTCTTTCTAGAGCACAGCCATGTCCTTTCGTGTCTGTGTTGTGTGCGGCTGCCTTTGTATTACATCAGAGCTGGTCATTGTGATAGAGGCCGTATAGCCTGCAAAGCCTCGACGAGTGTCTCTCCAGCCTTTTCAGAAAACATGTGTCCACCTCCGATTTAGAACAGCCTCTGGGCTCTGGATATCTGCCTACACCTGGGCAGAAGACCATCCACTCACAGTGAACAATTTGAGGTCAGATGTAAACACACTGTTCAGAGTCAGCTTTGCAGCCCGGCCTGCAGCGTGTTTGTGATGTAGATCCCATGGCTGAGGGCCATGCAGAACAAGCTCGTGAGAACTGCTACTCCAACACCAGCATGCTGGAAAGATTCCTGGGTACTGCTTCAGATTTGGGACTTCCCAATCAATATATATATATTTTTGAGACAGGGTCTTGCTCTGTCACTCAGGCTGGAGTGCCGAGATGCATGTTGGCTCACTGCAACCTCCTCCTCCCAGGCTCAAGCGATTCTCCTGCCTCAGCCTCCCGAGTAGCTGGGATTACCAGTGCATGCCACCATGCCTATCAGATTTTTTGTGTATTTAGTAGAGACAGGGTTTTGCCATGTTGGCCAGGCTGGTCTTGAACTCCTGGGCTTAAGCGATCCTCCTGCCTCAGCCTCCCAAAGTGCTGGGATTACAGGCATGAACCACTTCATTCAACCATAATATCTTTTTTTTTTTTTTTTTTGGAGACAGGGTCTCACTCTGTCACCCAGGCTGGAGCACAGTGGCATGATGTCAGCTCACTGCTACCTCCACCTCCTGGGTTAAAGCGATTCTCCCACCTCAGCCTCCCAAGTAAATGGGATTACAGGCGTGTGCCACCATGCCCAGCTAATTTTTATTTATTTATTATTTATTTATTTTTTTGAGACAGAGTCTTGCTCTGTCACCCAGGCTGGACTGCAATGGTGCCATCTCAGCTCACTGCAACCTCTGCCTCCTGGGTTCAAGCGATTGTCCCTGCCTCAGCCTCTCAAGTAGCTGGGATTACAGGTGCCCACTACCATGCCCAGCTAATTTTTGTATTTTTAGTAGAGACAGGGTTTCGCCATGTGGGCCAGGCTGGTCTTGAACTCCTGACCTCAGGTGATCCGCCCACCTCGGCCTCCCAAAGTACTGGGACTACAGGCATGGGCCACCATGCCCAGCCAATTTTTTGTATTTTTAGTAGAGACGGGGTTTTGCCATGTTGGCCAGGCTGGTCTAGAACTCCTGGCCTCAAGCAATCCTCCTGCCTTGGCCTCCCAAAGTGCTGGGATTACAGGCGTGAGCCACCACGCCCGGCCTGGCCCTAATACATTTTCAAGTGAGAGACAGATGGAGAGAGAGAGAGAGTCTGTATGTGCATATATATATATTTTAAAAGGACACAATTTCCGATTCTGGGGGACATGAAATGCGCGCCACCCCCCTTATCACCCCCAGTGAAAGTAGCTGTAATACATGCATAAAACACACAGGGCAGCTATTCAAGGACTCAGAAAGTTATCCAGTAGTAGGCAAGTTGGGGGAAAAGACTAGAATCCTAAATACCACCAAACCAGTATCTCCTGGCCTGGTCTTAAGGCAACCTGAAGGCTGAAGGTGGGCAGCAGATGGGAGAAGAGTGAGCTGGAAGGGGAGTGGGAAAAGGGGCTCCTAGCACTCGGAGTGGGGGTGCCTCTGTGGGGTTTTTCTTTCCTCTGTTTTCTCACACTCCTGCCTCCAGGCAGTCCTGCGTTGGCTGTGGTGGCACGGCTGTGCCAAAGGGGCCCGCAGGTACCTGAAACACTGAAAGAGGGGACCCTTCTCCAGTCCCAAGAGAACAGGGCAAAGCCCCATCAATCCTTCTTCTCTCTGTCCTCCCACCACTTGACCCTGGTCATGGGTGCAGTTTCCTGGCCAAAATACCAAAAAGAGGAGCACCAGGGAACTAGGAATTACTGGGAGATGCCAGAGAGGGGAGCTCAGGGAAGTAACTAAACACAGCATGTGATGAGATCAAAGGCTCACCCCCAAGCTGTGCGTGTGTGGGCCTGACCCTAAACGGCATTTCAGAGACACTGAGATGTGAACTGTGGCCAACTCACTGCCAAGTCCCCAGGTGCCCCAGGGTGATATGCGCGCAGCAGAGCTGCACGGTCAGTCACTGCACGGCACTGCAAAGGGGCTGAACACAGGACTGACATGGAAACCACACCCTGAGAAGCCTGGTTTGAATGTGCAACCTGAACCCAACTGAATCAGTCATCTCCTTAGGCAAAAAAATGACATTTGCCATAGGATTTAAACAAGACCCAGAGCCTCATAACAATATTTAAAATGTCCAGGATACAAAATTACTTAGCGCAGGGAGAACCAGGAACATCTCTACTCACATGAGAGCAGATACAGATGTCACCACCACATAACTCAGATGTTGGAATTAGCGGATGAAGACTCAAAAGCGGCTATTACAAGAAAGTTCCAACTGGTAAACACATGGAAAGATAGAGTCTCAGCAAAGACACAGAAGGCAGAAAGAATCGATGCAATAAAAAATTCACAGGACAAGCTCAATAGTGGAATAAAAAAATAAAGGGAAGATTCAGTGACCCTGACAATAGTTCAATACAAATTATCACATCTGATTGACAGAGAGTAAAAACAACAGGGGCTGGGCGTGGTGGCTCATGTCTGTAATCTCAGCACTTTGGGAGGCCGAGGCGGGCGGATCACTTGAGGTCAGGAATTCCAGACCAGCCTGGCCAACATGGTGAAATCCTGTCTCTATTAAAAATATAAAACTTAGGCCAGGCGCAGTGGCTCACGCCAGTAATCCCAGCACTTTGGGAGGTCGAGGCGGGCGGATCACGAGGTCAGGAGATCAAGACCATCCTGGCTAACACGGTGAAACCTCATCTCTACTAAAAAATACAAAAAATTAGCAGGGGATGGTGGCACAGGCCTGTGATCCCAGCTACTCAGGAGGATGAGGCAGGAGAATAGCTTGAACCTGGGAAGCGGAGGTTGCAGTGAGCTGAGATCGCGCCACTGCACTCCAGCCTGGGTGACAGAGTGAGACCCTGTCTCAAACATACATATGTACATACATACAATAAAATAAAATAAAGAGACAGAAGTAATGACGTGACCCAATAGAGTTCCTGTGAGGACACACGAGTCGGTGTGCAAAGCACTTCTGTGGCGCCCATCACTGCCCAGTAGACGGGTGCTACGCTGCTGTCCTCCTGAGCCCTCCCCTGCCCTCTCCACTCTCCTCGTGCCCCAGGAGGCCGGCCTCAGTGTATTGCTCACCTGGATTCCTACCCTTTGGCTTCACTGGGTCTGGCAGGAGATCAAAGGATGGGAGGTAAGAGTCTGGGGTACCCCTAATTCTGTCTCCTGCTGATGCCAGTCCCTGGCGCCTCGCCATCACTCGCCGGTTGCCTTACCCTCCCCCATGCTTCTGAGACTGTCCTGTCATTAAATGCTTTCCTGTGACCCCTCTGGGTGGGCTGGCTATTTCCTACGGGAACCTTGACCGATACAACGAATTCCACACTCTTCCTTTTCCTTTGACAAAAGCAAAATCCATGTCTGTAGACTGACCTTCACGGAGCTCCCGTTTGCCTGCCTTACCTTCTCTCATGCCTCTGGTCATCTCTGGTCTTGGAGATGAACACACGCCCTTCACCCTCCCCTTTATGTTGGCACTGAAAACCCCAGCTCACTGGAGTCTTACCCGCTTGACGCAATCCTCTTCAGCCAGGCGTTCCTGAATCAGTTGGACGAGCAGCGCGCTGGGAATTGTCTGAAGGAAAAAGGACACACAGAATGATGGCCCGAACCTGCATCCTGCAGCTCAGGACACAGACCAGCACACATCCCTCGCCAACGCCCTGGCCTCAGGAAAGCTCTGGCCACCATCCGGCCCCGCCCTTCCTCCACCCACCGCACCCCCTTCCTTGAACTCTCTTCTACCCCCAGCATCTCTGAGGACCTCCCTCACACGTGTACTCACCTTATCCTGTGCCCAAGCCCCAACATGCCCTCGCCCACCTCCACCTGAATAACTCCTGGGCTCCCTCAGAGCCTCCGCCCCAACTGCCAGCCTGCAGGAAGCCCTGCCAGATCCTCCCAGGCCAGGCTGGTGCTACTTCCCGTGCTCCATCGTCCTGGATGGAGAACTCTGTCACTGCACTAACCACCACACATTCTAATGGCCCGCCCGTGTGGCTGTGTCCCCAGTAAGTTGTAAAGCTCTTCGAAGAAAGGGACAGTGTCCTGCTGACTCTGGACCCCAGACAGTGGCAGGTGGGAGGGGATTGGCTCCAAGACCCAGCAGAGGCGAGTGTGTCCATCTCTTCCCAAGTCCACGGTCAGTGACCTCATGCTGGTAACAAAATTGGCCACGGTGGGAGTGTCTACACCACAGAAATGGCAAAGGCTACATACAATAAGGACTCCCTGCCCTGCCCCCAGTGCTAGTTGTTAAATGTTGACCAGCAGACCACCACCCCGGCACCAAAGGGTATCAAGGATATAGGAAGCCCTGTCGGCCATAATGAAACTTCAAATTCCTTGATTCATTCAACAAGTAGCAGTCACGACGGCTAGCGTGTGTTAAGCATATGCTATGTGCCAGGCCCTGGGCCAAGCACTCCATCCTCCGCTCTGTGTAACAACTCTGTGCCATCTGTACCACTGTCACCCTTTTCACAGAGGAGGAAGCTGAGCCTCAGAGAGGTGAAGCCACTTCTCTAGGGTTACACCGCCAGGGAGCAGAAGGCAGGGCTTGAACTCACGCCAGTCTACCCAGAGCCAGGCATGGGAGTGACAGACAAGCCCAGATGGGTGAGCGAGGGGAGGCGGCTGGAGGCTGCCTTCCTTCTGCCTTCTCTCTTCCGAACTTTCTGACCAGCATCCATACTCCACTTTTTTCTTTTTTTTTTTTTTTGAGACAGAGTCTTGCTCTGTCGCCCAGGCTGGGGTGCAGTGGCCGGATCTCAGCTCACTGCAAGCTCCGCCTCCCGGGTTTAGACCATTCTCCTGCCTCAGCCTCCCGAGTAGCTGGGACTACAGGCGCCCGCCACCTCGCCCGGCTAGTTTTTTGTATTTTTTAGTAGAGACGGGGTTTCACCGTGTTAGCCAGGATGGTCTCGATCTCCTGACCTCGTGATCCGCCCGTCTCGGCCTCCCAAAGTGCTGGGATTACAGGCTTGAGCCACCGCGCCCGGCCATACTCCACTTTTTATAATAAAGTCTGATCTAACTTACAAAGCCTCAAATGGCCCAGGGCCAATGCCCCTGGAAAACCCACTCCCAAGAGTCCCCTTGCCCTGGGGTCACTGAGAGCTGGGAGTTCTTCCCAGTCCCCCAAACATTCTGCCATGGGAGACTCCCAGGCCAGCCCCAAACCACACATCTCAACATCAGGGCAAAACCAGCCTCCCAGGAATGGCAAGGAGGGGCTTCTGTCTGGGGCTGGCCATAGCCCTTGGCCACAGCTGGCTGCCCAGGTGTGCAGTTGGGTTCACACAAAAGTGCCCAGCTGAGGGGGTGAGGGCAGGGGAAATCCACCTTACACTCCTTTGTCCAAGCGGGAAGGTGCTGACGTGGGGCCAGGCAGCCCAGGTGGATGAGCACCTGTTCCTAATCTCTCAGTGTCCTGGGGCTGGTGGTGACCCTGGCAACATTCCAGTGAGCTAGACAAACATCTAGATCTTTACATTTAGAACCAACATTTGTGAGGGCTCGGGGTGACCACCAGACCCTGCCTTTGGAATGCCATGGCATCTGCCTTGACTGCTGTTGGCGCACTTAAGGGGACAGAGAGCTAGGCCATCACAGAGCCACTCCAGCAGGCTGCGTGAACCCGCTGGGGCCTGCTGACTCGCAAGGGTACTTTCCTAAGGGCTCTGTGCATGGCAGAGTGGGTCCAGGCTTTGCTCTATTATGTCCTGGTGGTGAGGTGGGGAGAATGGATAGCCCTCAATCATCTCTAACTAGTGAGGTTTGCCATTTTTCTACCCCAAATTTAATATCGTCTGTGCTCAGTGAACTGGCTTAGGTCAGCCCAAACACTGAACAACTGATAGGAAGGACCTGGAGAGACAGCAGCTGGGTGGGGTGGACAGTTCCTGCAGGGGCTCAGTTCCTACACATTCAGATGCTCTCCTGGATTCTCATGAGGCAGCCTCCTGCCTGCCTTTTCCTTGGGCTATTTGAATGGGTTCCTGACAAGAGCAGGCTGGACCTGGACATATGAGGGTAAAGGGAGGAGATGTCCTCAGGGATCCAGGCATTCAGGGTAACTGGCTTATGGTGGGAGTGGGAGGTGGGGGGAGGGGAGACAGGCCCTGGAGGGACAGCAGGGAGGGCAGGCATGGGATCCTGATTGGGGGAAGTTAATGACGGCTTCAAGAGGAGAACCGGGTGGAAGTGGGGGGAATCTGGCCCCAGGGAGGTCCTTTGGGGACTCAGCTGCTTGTGGTCTGTACCCTGGCTGCCCACTGAGTGACCTGGATGAGTGGCTTTAATGCTCTAAGCCTCAGTTTCCTCATTTGTAAATGGGCCAAAGATAACATGTTTCAGAGAGTTTCTGTAGCAGTTAAATGAAATGATACATGTGACAAGCGTGGGGCATTGCTGGCCCTCAGCAAGGGCTCAGCACTGTGGCAATCACTGCCCCCTGAGCACCCTCGATGTCCATCTCTTCCCAAGTCCATGGTCAGTGACCTCATGTTGGTAACAAAATTGGCCACAGTGGGAGTGTCGACACCATAGAAATGGCAGAGGCTACAATAAGGACTCCCCACCCTGCCCCCAGCGCTGGTTGTTAAATATTGACCAGCAGGCCACTGCCCCAGCACCAAATGGTGTCAAGGATACAGGAAGCCCTGCTGACTGATGAACTAATGAAACTTAATTCATTCAACAAGTAGCAATCACAAATCACGTCAGCTAGTGCTTGTTGAGAACATGCTAGTGCCAGGCACTGGGCCAAGCATTCCATTCTTCGCTTTGTGTAACAACTCTGTGCCATCTACACTCCACTTACAGTAACACAGGCTCCCAAAGAGAAGTCGCCGTCTTGCCCTTCTGCCTGTATGGTCTGAGTGTGCTCAACTCCATCCTCAGATCCAGAGGAGGGCCCTGACTGGCCCAAGCCAATCCGCATACCCCACTCTTGGCCATCGTGATTCATTGAGAGGCTGCCTGGGACCCAGTCCCAGCCAATGAAAGTCAGGCCCAGGACATCAGTGCAATCATTAGGGGCATGAACCCCTGCTTTCCACCAGATCAGAAGCTGAGAAAACGTAAGAGCAGGAGCTGCAGCAGTCACTTCACGGGCATGATGGGTGTGGAATGGAATGAAATCAGCACAAAGGGAAAGAGAGAAGCCAGACCCAGCCGCAGATTGGCTTTTCCAGGGATGGGGAATGGGAAGAAAAAAGGGCAGATAGTGAGAGAATGAGGGAGGGGCACCTCTGCTGGGAACTGGATGAATGTGTTCGCTTGAAAGTTATGGGGCCACCATGTTTCTATGAGGTAGACAGCCAAAGTCAAGACCGAGAGCAAGAGGGAGACACAGAATGAATGGATGGTGCACAGAGAAAAAAGGAGACCACAGAGGCAAGAAGGAGGCGAGCCAGCATCCAGTCCCTGGCTCCAACATCTGCTGACACAGCCCTGTGTCCTTATCCTATCGCCCCCTACACCTACCCTTCTTCCCTAAGCCAGTGGTTCTCAACTTGATTGTGCAACAGAATGCTGGCAAAGCTTCTGGAAACACAAATTGCTGGGCCCCACCCCGGGAGCTCTGATTCGGTAGCTCTGGGATAGAGCTGAGAATGTGCATTTGTAGCACGTTTTCAAGTGACACGGATGCTGCTGGTCAGGGCATCACACCCGGAGAACCACTGGCACAAGCCCACCCACACGGGCCCCGGGGTCTGGGGAAAGCTGCTAGAGAAGGAGGGTGTCCTTCCGCCAGTGCCCGTTTCCCCCAGGTCTCCAGGGGAGCTTCCCCAGGCTGGCAAGGGAGGGGGTGGGCAGGAAGCAGCACTGTCCCTTCCCTCTGCATCTCCCCTCCGTCTCATCCTCTCCCCTCCCATCCCCTTTCATCCTTTCCCAGCCCCTCAGGTCCTCTCCCAACCCCAGACACAGCCAGTATCCATCCTGGGGCTGTTTTTCCCAGATTCCTCTGCCCTCCCTGACAACACCCATGCAGGAGGCAGTGTTCAAACAGGTACAGGAAGCAGAGGAGGGTGCCAACCAGGACACAGGGGGTGCCAGCCAGTCAAAGAGCACCGGCTGAAAGGCGGCCAGCCCCGGTGGGGCACAGCGCCACCTGCAGCCTGCCCAGCAGGGGATAGGCCGGTGGGTTTGAGCGCAGCTACTCCTGAGCGCCCCCCGCCGCTCCCCGCCACTGTGCTGTCTCCACACCAGCTTTGATGTGTCACGTCAGTAGCAGGGCTTTCAGGAGCTGCTTCTCGAAGCCCTGCCAAACTGTCTTAGCAGGAATCAGCCTCCCTCCTTGCAGAGCGCTGTGATGCTCTCCCACCCCAGCCCCCAAAGCCTGGCGTTTGGGGAGAATCAGGGAGAAGCTGACAGAGTGCAGTGATGCTGCTCCTGGCCACAGAGAAGGCTCAGCCCCCGCTCAGGCCCCTGGCCCCAGGTCTCCCTGCTCAGTGGCACCGCAGCACCCAACTAGCTGCTCCCATGCTGCTTCCATGCACTTAAGGGCAGGACAGGCTGCGTTTGCTGCAATTTGGATTTTTCTCTCTTTCCCTTCCAGCACCCAGTGCAGCTTTGGTGGCTTTCCGGGCCTGGGGGCAGACTGGCTGACCTCCTAGCCCTCCAAGGTGCCGCCCCGCTGTTTTGCGGTTCTGAGGCAGCCAAGTACGCAGGTGCCACCCTGGCTCTGTCCCTGGGGCGCCACCTGACTTCTCCCCAGTGGGCTTTCTCACACTACGATGACATGAGCCTGCATCTCCCTGTCCTACCTCCAGGCCCCACTCTCAGGGACCCTAATGTCCCTGTGTCACCATGGTGAGTGATGTCTGCTCTGAATTTGTGGGCATTTTGAGCTACAGTGTGAGCTTGGGAAGTAAAGCAGGGAGAGGAACAGGTGAGATGCCCTGATCTGACCCCCACACCCCACTTCTCCATAAAGGGGCTTCTCCTGGCAGAGGAGGGAAACCCAGTAGTCGGACTGAGCTCCCCTCAGAACTGACAGAACATCCTTTAAAGACAATTCCCATTCCAAAGTTACCGCTGCTGCTCGGAGCTGTCAGAGCAGGTTAGGAGACAGCAGGAACTGCCTCCTAGAGTCTGGGAGGGGGAGGGTTGGGGGACCAGAGACAAGAGGAGGGAGAGGAGAGGAGAAGAGGCTTCAAAGGAAGAGAGCAGACCTCACAGCGCGGCACCCAGATAGGCGCATGGAAGAAAGTGGCAGCAAAAGAAACCCTGAACTGGACAAAGGCCAGGGAATTTTCAAAGGAGCGACAGAACCTGGTGCTCCGGCTTCCCTGGGCTGCAGTCACCTCCTCTACCCAAAGCCTTCAAAAAAGGCCCGCTCCACGCCGCTGCCTGGAGTGGTTGACTCCGGAAAGGGAGGGAGAGACTGAGGGCGTTCCCACCGTGTCTCAGTTCAGCCTCCAGAAATGAGAGCAGCAAGGCCAGCTGGAGATGGAGTGGCCAGAAGTGAAGGAGACACCCAGCAGGACTCGGAAGCAACATCTGTGGGCTATTTCCCAGAAATCCTCAGAACTATTTGGAGGGGACTATGTTTCTTGTGTGCAGACAGAGGTAGGATGAGGGCTCACGTTGTTTCCTTTCTCTGAGACAGGGTCTCACTCTGTCATCCACGCTGGAGTGCAGTGGATCCATCATGGCTCACTGCAGTCTCGACCTCCCAGGCTCAGCCTCCTGGGCAGCGGGGACTACAGGCGTCCATGCCTAGCTAAATTTTCTTTTCTTTTTTGTAGAGACAGAGAAAAAAAAGAAAGGTGGCGATCCTCCCGCCTCAGCCTCCCAAAGTTCTGGGATTATAGGTGTGAGCCACTGCACCCAGCCAGACTTTTTTTTTTTAAACAGTAGAAATTTAAGGCTCATAAGTACAGGATCAGCACCTGAGAGTGGCTCCTCAGTGGCCTCCCCTGATTCCCCCCTCTCCTCCCTGTCTCTCCCTGTCCCCCCCACCTCCTCCTCCTCGCCCTGGGTCTTCCTCACCTGAGCCTTTTTGTGGTGTTTATGATGTTGAGTCAGATTGTGGGCTTAGAGATAGGGCCAGAGAAAGCAGATGAAGGAAAAAAGACTTGGCCAAAAAGATGAATTCAATTAACTTAATAAATAAGAAGAACGGGAGGCAAAGGTGGCCTCGGGCTGGGGTCCCAGGAGCAGCCTTTCAGGGGAACGGGCCTGTGAAGAAGGTGCTAGAGCCACTACTGTGGGAAGAAAAGGTGGGGGTTTCTGCAGTATTACTGGAAACCATGTCCCTTTCATGGTGTTCAGTGAGAGGACTCACGCCATTTTGACATTCATTTCGATGGCTCTCACCATGTCTTTGGGTCCCTGATCCCCTCCAGGAAGAGCTGTGGGGTCAGCATCTAGACAAAATCACTCAGGGGAGCCGGTCACCAGCCAATGACCTTGGCTGGTGTCCAGTGACAGCCAGCATCTTCAGGGCATCGAACGTCTCTTCCGGCCCGGCCTGGACCCAGAAGCATCACATGTCCCTGATGGTCCAGTGAGGGAGGGGCCCGAGCTGGAGAGGGCCCAGGAACCATAGAATACTGTCTCCTCAGGGAGATTTCTAACCCTGGCTGGGCCCTGGTGGAATCCTCAGTGAGACTTCTAGGTGTATCACGTGTCCCTATGCGTTTACTAAAAAAGGGCCCTTATCTTTGGGGTGTGGAATAAATGAAGACCACCCAAAGGAGACAAGCCAAGGCTGTTTACTCAGAGCTTGCTGGAGCAAGGGAGTCGGCCAGCATCGTTCACATCTGGCGGATTCGAAGGCAGGGAGAGGACAGGGAGAGTTCTAGAGGAAAAGGGAAGGCTCCAGGCATGTCTGCTGGAGGCTGCTGCTGGGGAGCTGGAGGCGTCTCTCCAGAGGTGGGCATTCCACAGGACTGGACAGGGGAGCACATTTGGCTTTCTCTGGCTGGTCCTAGGTTGGAAGCAGGAACAAACACTAGAGACACTGCCAGTTATTAATGATGCCCTGGCCATTTGGGATAGGCGGCTATAGGGGTGACTTAGTTCAGCTTCCTGGACTATTGGAGGAGAGAGCAGCCTGGCTTCCTGCAAGCCTGGCACAGCAGGCGGCTTCCCGGGCGGGCTCCCGCAGGTCATGGTTTGGTCTCCTGGGTGGGCTGCCGCAGACTGTGGGGCAGAGTCCTGTGTTTACGGGAAGTCTGGCCATTGTCCACACTGAATATTCAGTCTCAGGAGATCTGGACTAAGACATCCATGGGGAAAGTCAAATGCTGTCTGAGTTTGCTTTAAAATAACCCAGGGCAGGGGGAGCAGGTGAGGGTGCAACGCGAGCCTAGACCACCATGAGCTGACCTCTGTCGAAGCAGGGGATGGATCCATGGGGGTTCTCAGACTATCCTCAGTGCTCCTGGATATTTTTATGAGATTTCATAACAATCAGTTAAAAACAAACAAAAATCCCTGGCCACTGTGAACCCCCAGCATCCTGGGGTACCATCCCGGTGGGCCTCGTGACACTGCCCGATTCCAGACCCTTCCATGCTGGAGGACCCTTCCATTCCTTCCACTGGAACATCACAGTGTGCCCTTTGGGAAGGCTTTGCTTAGTGTAACTGTGGTTATGGCTCCAGGGAGTCCCTAAATCTTGCAGCCTATACCCCCTTCCCAGCTCAGAGCCAGTGCCTAGGACTTAGTAGGTCCTCAGGACTAATGTAAATGAATTAGTAAATGAATTGAGTCAAACAAGCCACCGATTAATTGCTTTACTGAAGGTTCCCCGGCTCCCATACCCTGGCTTGTGCTTAGTTTTATGGGACCATCAGTTCAGTCTCCTCACTGGCTGGAAGCTTCTGGGGTAAGGAGAAGAAACTCATCTTCAGCTCTCCCACAGCACTGCAGAATAGTGCTTGGCAAAAAGGCAGTTAGGAAGTATTTTGGAAACCACTGGGAAATGCCTAAGATGGAGATGTCTTGGTTAACAGTGGCAATGTAAGAGAATTCTGCTTAAGACGGCAAAGCCAAGACTAGCAGGAGAAAATCAGATATTTGAAGGCATCATTACCACTCGCAAAAAGAGCCATAAGGACTCCAAATCAGCAGACAATTTAAAGAGGACATTTAATGAGAGGCCTTGACTGGCAGGCACTGTCTGCAGACAAGGCCACGCATGGCCGAGCCTGCCACGCGCCCACTCGCTCTTCAGAACATTTTACTCCTCGACGAGGCCTGACACCCAGGCCTTTCATCTTCCCTCCACCCGAGTTTCCGTGCCAAGGACCCCAACAAGACACAACTGAAAGCACTTCAGTGTGGTCTGAAATATGCTGATAATTAGCAAAATGAAACCCAGAAGGAATTTCCTTAAACTCCCTCCTCTCTGTTGAATTTTATAAAGCTACTAAAAACATTTTTATCCTACGAAAAAGCCTTCCCCCAAAAAGCTTATCTTCTGCAGGAAATGAGATAAGCACTTTCTTTCTCAAATCATGTTCCCAGCCCGAAAGGCTGGTGTCCCCACAAGCTGAAGCCACACAGTCCAACTCTTGCAAGACCACAGGGGCGGCTGGGGGACTGAGTCGCCGTGGGGGCGGCCGCCTTGCTGAGGCGGGCTTTCCTTCTCCATCGGACTGCTGTCATAGGCAGACTTGGGGCTGGGGCTCTGTCGAAGTCATACCCCTCTCCCTCTCTCTCTTTTTTTTCTTTTTTTTGTTAACACAGAGTCTCATTCTGTCGCTCAAGCTGGAGTGCAGTGATATGATCTTGGCTCACTGCAACCTCTGCCTCCTGGGTTTGAGCAATTCTCCCGCCTCAGTCTCCCGGGTAGCTAGGAATATAGGCACCCACCACCATGCCCAGCTAATTTTTTTGTGCTTTTTGTAGACATAGGGTTTCACCATGTTGGCCAGGCTGGTCTCGAACTCCTGACTTCAAGTGATCTGCCACCTCAGCCTCCCAAACAGCTGGGATCATAGGTGTGAGCCATCGCGCCTGGCCCATACCCCTCATCTCTGAGAACTGCCATCCCCGCCAACCAGGAGTCTTCATGGCCACGTCTGAGCTCTGTGGCCTCACTGAGCCCTCACAGCACACCCCTCAACAGAGCTGACTGCGCCTGGGACACCTGACCAGCTAGCCTGGGCAGATCCCCCTTCCTGAGGATTTGGCTTTGAAGCTGCCTTTGTGGGTGGTCTGAACCGAGGACACAGGAGACAAGAATGGATTGGTAGTCACGAGTGGCTGGGAGCATGACAAGAAAGACAGAAGAGAGGAGGAAGGGTCCCCACCTCAGCCTCCCAAGTAGCGGGGACTACAGGCAGGTGCCACCATGCTCAGTCAGAGGTAATTTTGAAGAAATATTTTGAGTTTCTATTTGTATTAAAGAGAAAAAATGTGATCGAGTCTTATATTTCCTTTTAGATGTCTTTCAAATATCGAGCTGCTGGTCTTTTAGAAACAGAACACCCACACCTCCTGCAATGCTCCCCAACGTGTGTGAGAGGGACAGGGTGAATGGGCACTGCCCGGACCAGAGAGTGGGCTGTGCAGCAGGGTGCCCAGGGCTATGGGAGGGAGACGCCTCTAAGGTACAGGACATGGGGGCTTTCCACTCTGGGGACAGCTGGACAGCTGCCCTTTCAACTGCTGGTGCAGCCCAGCCCGCCATCCCCTGGCACGGGCCACCGGGTTCAGCACTTGCCTCCATGCCTTCACTCGGCTGAGCCTAAGAAGAAAAGAAGCAAGCCTGGACCATTCCACCAGGCGCTTGGACAAAACAGCCTCCTTCACTCGACTTGCGATCCTTTCCCATTGCAAAAACTCACCTCGGTACCCAGCGGGACGTGGGCCCAGTAAGGAATTATCTTCTTCCTTCCTTCACATCCTGCCTATGTCTATTTTACTCTAGCATTTTCTTTTACTCAATCAAAAATGAAATGGAACAAACCAAGCAATGGCTGGGTGGCAGTGGGGGTGGCGGTGGGCACTGCCACTGTGTGCCTACCCCTGTCCCCGGGGCCAGTCCTACCTTCCTTTGCAGATAAAGCCTTTTGGCTTTGGTGGCCGTAAGGGAAAACTCGTTTAAGACCAGGTTCTCCAGGGTGAGGAGACTGCTGTTCAGATGTTTGCAGAGCCACATTGCCTGAAGAAAGGAAAGAAGAAAAGAGCATTTTCATAAAAACAATAAATACACAAATAACTCCATTAAAATGCTCAGGTCCTTCCCTCTCCTACGGGAAAAGGTTGGCCATGGGAAAGCACAATTATTTCCAGCTGGAGGAAGGCCACCAAGGGAGATCCACCCAGAAAGCACCTGCCGGCCTAAGAGCCCTGCTCGCAGCATCTCTTCTTCTACCAGCATGGACTTAAATCAAGTGGGAAGACCTACAGGCGGGCTACGTTTTAGCTGCCCTCGACATGCTTTCCAAGCTCTGTGGACCATGAGTTTCATCTCAAGGAAGATTTAGAACAGGAACTTTGAGGACAGAACCTAAGGATGGGTAACAGCCCACACTCAGTATTCTTTTTTTTCTTAAAGATTGGGAGCTGGCATGTGCTGGTCAATGGGATGTTTAGTTCATTGATAATTACTCTATAGTCTGTAACAGAAGAGTAAATTTTAAGGAAGAATAATGAACTAAAACAATCTTGACACCAAAATTGTGCTGATGACCCTTCCAGCCTCGAGATGGTTCTGAAGGCCCTTCCAGGACCCAGGGCTGGTGTGAACCTTCATTCTTCCTGTTTCTGTTGCTGAGACAGAACCTCAGTGACAGCACTGGGAAGAAGCCCTTTTTGACTGTACATCGTCTTATCAGAACTGTGTGTCTCCAAAGGGCACTCAGGAGTGGGGACAGCAATTCACCAAAAGGCTTGCTGTTGAAACACCAGCTGCCAGGGCCTGACCTCAACAGGGAGGACAAACTCGATCACTTCAACCATGTCGGGATGTGCCGAAAGCAAGTCTCTGCCCTCTGAATCTGCTCTGCCCGGCAGATTCCTACCAGGGACCAGAGAAGAGCTAGGACAGGACGAATTCAAATGTCAAAGACAAAAGGAGAGCCTCCCACTGAGCAACCAGACTCTTCCAGAAAAGCGAGTTCAACGAGCTTGTCTGTCTAAATGCAGAATCTGTCATCCTCACTCCCAATGTCAGAATTACCTGGTGAGTGTGTTCTAACTACTAGTTTTTCGGGGCTCTGCTCCAGGAGATTCTGATGAGGTTGGTCTGCAGGGGACTCCAGGAACCTGCATTTTTCATAGCACCCTGGAAATGCCAATGATCAGCAGGTCTGGGAGTCCCTGGCTTCTAATTGTGAAACAGCAAAATGGTTGGACTCAGGTGGGTTAAATGCAGAAACGCATGGAACCCTACAGTCTGATATGGAGGAATCACATAGAAAAACTATAGACCAACAGGATGAGCAGATGGACAGATGAGTAGAACAGCTATACTAACTCCAAAAGCATAGCCCATGCAGGTTAGTTGAGGCAAGGATCAGTCATTTTAACTCCTTTTCAGAAGAAAGCAAGGTGCCAGTTAAACAGGGGAGCAGCCTGCCCCATCCCGTCCATGACACATGCTCACAGCGATTATATAGTCACGGAAGAAGGGTTTGCTGATGTTCACCGACCAGGTTTTTAAAAGGTAAAAAGGGTCTCATCTTGGATGAATGAAACTTTAACACGTTTCTGGCACTTAAAAATGGACTTTAGGCCGGGTACAGTGGCTCATGCCTGTAATTCTAGCACTCTGGAAGGCCGAGGCAGGCGGATCACGAGGTCAAGAGATTGAGACCGTCCTGGCCAACATGGTGAAACACTGTCTCTACTGAAAATACAAAAATTAGCTGGGTGTGGTGGCACACGTCTGCAGTCCCAGCTACTCAGGAGGCGGAGGCAGAAGAATCGCTGGAACCCAGGAGGAGAAGGTCACAGTGAGCTAAGATCGCGCCACTGCACTCCAGCCTAGCGACAGAGCGAGACTCCATCACAAAAAATAAAAATAAAAAAATAAAAAGTAAAAAGGGTTCCATCTCAGATGAATGAAATTTTAACACATTTTTGGCACTTAAAAGTGGACCTTAGGCCAGGCGTGGTGGCTCACGTCTGTAATCCCAGCTCTTTGGGAGGCTGAGGTGGGCAGATCACCTGAGGTCAGTTCAATACCAGCCTGGACAACATGGTGAAGCCCCATTTCTACTAAAAATACATAAATTCCCTGGGTGTGGTGGTGCACGCCTGTAGTCCCAGCTAGTCGGGAGGTTGAGGCATGAGAATCGCTTGAACCTAGGAGGCAGAGGTTGCAGTGAGCCCAGATTGCACCACTGTACTCCAGCCTGTGTGACACAGTGAGACTTTGTCTGAAAAAACAAAAAAGGACCTTAAAGATTGAATGTCCTAGAGGCATTCACTGTCTAGAAAATGGCATTCACTGTCCAGAAACTGGTGGTATGTGAAAAAGGGTGGGCGAGGTGGGCCCAGGCATTGCTGTATCTTCAAAGATGCATTTTCTTTAAAATGGGAAAAGAACAAAGCAAATATGGCAACATGTTAAATTTGCATAACATCTGGGGGTTGGGTACATGAATATCGATGATATAGTTTGCTGTCCTTTTCTGACTCTTTTAAATATTTCACAATTAAAATGTTCAGAGGGAATCTTAAGATTCCAAGTCAAAGTCTGTGAAATGTGTGTACTGTTGGACCCAGCACTTCTACTTCCGGAAATGCATCCTAAGGACATAACGAACGGTGAGCGAGGAGAGCGTGTACACGGGCAAGAAAAAGCCCACAAAGGTGTCTCCAAGCAGGTTAAAGGAATGCTCATCTGTGGATCTCTGGATGGTCAGGGAATTCTATTTTTGGTCTTTTGTAGTTTCTAGGTTTTCTGCTACAAATACACACTACCTTTTGTAATAAGAAGAAAATAAGAAGGAGGAGAAGGAAAAGAAGCAAAGCTCAGTTATGCTGCAAATTCATGGAGGTGCAGTCTCATTCTAGCTCTGGAGGATAAATGAGATATTACAGCATCACAACACTTAATATGATACACTTACTATCGTTGTTTTCCCCGAGGCAGGTGGACCTAATATTACAATCCTGGGCACTGTGGAATAAAAAGATTTGAATGTCACCACTCAACATGACAAGCAGCCTCCCAGGTCTGCGGTACTCGGGGTGTACTCATTTCTTTCCTCCCCAGATTTCATTTTCTGCCAGTGACACGGCCATTTGTAACCCAGCAGCTCAGAGACACTCTTGCCATGGAACGCATTCTCTGTGTTTAGAGAGGTAAGTGATCACCGAGATGGTTTATTCTTCTACCTCCAAGGGGACATGGACACGGTAACTTGTTTACCAAACTCATAAATATCAAGAACAATTGGGATTTCAAACACCATAAAGCATTTTAAACAGGGACTTTGTCTCCAGTCGCTCTCTCCAATAAGGCTGTAATTTATGCAAATCAACCTTAGAAGCTTTTCTTTATGTTTATGCCTTTTTATTTAGCAAATTGTATTCCCCACGATTTTACAGAGGGAAGTAATGGGGAAAGCCCACTACTTCCCTCTGCATGGGGAAGTGTATGGACCAGATTTCTAAAACCCGAGGAAGGAAAGTCTGCTTTCAAAGATGGACTTTTCTATGCAAATGGAAAACACTGGCAGCTTGTTTGATTTGAGTCCTGGCTGGTTTTGGTCCCACAGAATTCCCAACCCAGGCTACTGACAAGAGTGTGATATGAACCAAGGGCTCCTGAACCTGTGACCGAGAGTCTGGGCTCACCCGGCAGGTGAAGCTCTGGTGGCAGACCCAGGCCCTGGCCATCACGGAAGCTGAGAAGGTATTTTCAGCTTCTGGGGTGGGAGCCAGGGCAGAGATTCAGCAGCCCTTTCTCTGTTCTAGGCCTGTAACCTGGGGCAAGGCTTCCCAGGGCCCTCCCCATGGGGAGAGAAGCCACTGCAGGTGGAAAAACGGCTTGCAGGACAAGTCTGGAAACAAGGTGGCTTTGAGAACACGTGGTCAGGTGAGAGGATGAGGTGAGACAGAGCTAGAGTGGCTGCTGGCGACGGGAAAAGAGCTGACCGGCACGGGGAGAAGGGTGTTGGAAGGTATCACCTTGGGTTGAAATGAAGGGAACAGCAGTGGGGTCTGGACAGATGCATCCACACTGCCTTCCTGCTCAACACCATCTTGACTGGGCCAGCTGTCCCTCTCCTCGTGGGGAGCCGGTAACCTTGGCCTGGCCCCTGACCCAAGGCGACAGATGAACGGATGTCCACTGCAACTCACATGAGCCTCTAACATCTGCATGAGAGCCTGTTCTGGCTGGGCTTCCGGGAGGGAATCTCGTCTCAGCAGAGGAGAGAGGTGTATGGCCTTCTAGTTTGGGGGCAGACACAGAAAAGGAACTAGACAGTGTCCTTTTGGCCAGCAATGTAATGGTCAGCACATCTACACCCAGCTGGCTGCTTGGGTTTAAATAGATCTTTGCCCAAAATCATGGCACCTTCTCATTTTTGGCGGAAGTCAAGGTAACTCACTGAATGATCCTCTCCTCTAACCTCAGAAGCTGTGGACCTTCTTATTCTCCCTATGGCTGTTCCTTCCACGTTCCTGCCTTGCCACCTGTCATTTCCCATCAGGAACGTCCTCCCTTCCCAGTGCCCAGCACCCCCAGCCTCCCACTCCCTCTCCCTCCCTGAGATCCTTGTTCTCGCTCCCTGTGGAGGCCCATGATCAAGTGGCGGGCTGCCGCAGCCTTCCACACTGGTGAATGTCAGCCCGCTACTGAGAAACAGGTGGAGTCACTGTCCCCACAGAAAGAGAAGCTCCCAAGGGCAGAGACCGAGTCTCATCCTCCTGGATCACCCCCATGGCAGCCAGAACTGTGAGGAGCCACATACAGCGACCTTCAGGGCCAACTCCTTGGCTGTCCCCATCTCGTCCTATGGTCACTGTTTGTCACCTGTGTCACCACCATTACTACTGCCTTACAGAGGGCCCCCTCTGCCAGTCAGCATGTTTGGGTACAAGTGCAGAAACTGGATGCAGCTCAAGAAGAAAAGGGGGTTGCCTGCTCACACCTGTAATCCCAGCACTTTGGGAGGCTGAGATGGATGGATCACTTGAGGTCAGGAGTTCGAGACCAGCCTGGTCAACATGGTGAAACCCCATTTCTACTGAAAATACAAAAAATTAGACAGGTGTGGTGGCACACACCTGTAATCCCAGCTACTCTGGAGGCTGACGCAGGAGAATCACTTGAACCTGGGAGGTGGAGGTTGCAGTGAGCCGAGATTGCGCCACTGCACTCCAGCCTGGGCAACACAGCAAGACTCCGTTTCAAAATATCTATATCTATATCTATATCTATCTCTCCATCCCAGCGTGGCTCACAGAGTCCTACACAGGCTGGGAAGCCAGGCCCTCAGGGCTACCCCACAGGAACAACACCCCAAGCAAGGCCACCCAATGGGCTGGGAAGACACCACACAGTGCAGCCCGTGCCCATGATGCTGCTGTCACATGTGGGCACCGTGCCACCATCAACCACGCTGCCCTTCCACCCAGGAAGCAGGCCCTGCAGAGCTTCCAGGTAGTGCTCTGGGTCCTGCCTGTGACTGAGTCTGGACTCCCCTGGCAGGTGAAGCACTGGTGGCGGGCCCAGCCCTGACTGTCATGGAAGCTGGGAAGGTGTTTTTAGCTTCTGGGGTGGGAGCCAGGGTGGGCATTCAGCGGCCCTTTCTCTGTTCCAGGCCTAGGGCCTGGGGCAAGGCCTCCCAGGGCCCTCCCTGTGGGTGAGAGAAGCCATCATAGGAAACAGTGTGGGAAACACTCCTTGCAGGACAAGTGTGGAAACGAGGTGGCTTTGAGGACACATGGTCAGGTGAGAGGATGAGGTGAGATGGGAGCCAGGGTGCCATGGGAGGTTTTGGGGAGGGGTGGCAGGGAGGGTGGTCAAGGGTGGAGGATCCTTGGGCCATGAGGCAGAGCTCCCACTTGGACCATGGGGAGAGCGCCTGCTTGGCCAAAGTCAGATGAGGGAGCAGTGGGGAACCTGGGTCTGCTCAAAGTCAGATGAGGGAGCAGTGGGGAACCTGGGTCCGCTCATGCACCATCGCCTGCTGCCTCTCCAGGGCTCTGACCACAGGCCCTGCTGAAGCTCTCCAGACACAGACGAGACCCAACAGGGCTCAGGGCGCACAGAGCCCGAGAAGTGGGGAGACGCAGCTCGGCAAGGGCCTTTGGGGAGCAAACCTGACTCCTGAGTCACGCATTCGCCTGAGAGTTCCCGGGCTGGGGGCTGCAGGGGAAACCCTCCCCTTCCAGGTTCCTGTAAGTGGCACCCAAATGGTACACATCTATGAACAGACTTTAAAAGGGGAACATCCACGGCCTTTCTCCCCACCTAACTTCTCCCACACATTTATGTGATTAATTTCAGTTTCTTAAAATCTAACACCTTGAAACTCCAGCCCTGCTCATGAGTAATTATTTATAAACAGTGTCATAAAAGGCTGCTTGACTGCCAAGAGTAATCAACTTCTTCCAACCACTTCAAAGGAAATCAAAAAACCTTTCCATCCACAGATCCTTTTGAGGTTTAACTAGGAGCATGATTTAAAATTCACAAGAAAACCCTTAGGTATTGGAGCTCTAATACACAGCTTTCTTGGACAAACGTTTGATAAAAAACGAAACATACCATTATATACACCATCGCCTGCTTTAATATTGCCCAGGGCTACTGTAAATGCTCACTTTGTACTAAATCTGCTTTTCTGGCGGCCCATGTACCGGGGCTCTCTCTGCTCCCTCGTGTGCTTGCTCACCGGGATGAGCCCGGGGCCTTCTTTCCCTCTACACCAGTCACCGGGCATGTCACTGTGTGTGGCAGTTAACCCCAGGCCCAGGAAGAGGAAGGGCTGAGGTCCTAGCTACAGTTACCATAGGCCGCTGCATGGCTGGAAGGGGGCACAATGATCTGATACACCACCAGCCCAGGGGAATAAAACACACATTGGATGTCACGGGCCCCTCCAAGCCTCCCGCACTCTTCTAGGACACATGAGGATTGGGCTTAGCTGATTCGAGGCTTCTCCCACTCCTAGAAAAGTCACCAAGGCGGCCGGGCGCAGTAGCTCATGACTGGTAATCCCAGCACTTTGGGAGGCCAAGGTGGGTGGATCATCTGAGGTCAGGAGTTTGAGACCAGCCTGGCCAACATGGTGAAACCCCGTCTCTACTAAAAATACAAAAGTTAGCTGGGCATGGTGGCGGGTGCCTGTAATCCCAGCTAGTCAGGAGGCTGAGGCAGAAGAATCGCTTGAACCTGGGAGGCGGAGGTTGCAGTGAGCCGAGATTGCGCCATTGCATTCCAGTCTGGGCGACAGAGTGAGACTCCGTCTCCAAAACAAACAAACAAAAACAGAAAAAGAAAAGAAAAGTCACGAAGGCAGGGTAGTCTCCCTTCCTCCTTCCCATTTTTGCTCCACAAGCGTGGGCAGAGAGAGAGAAACCCATGGGTATCACTCTCTCCTTTCCATTTCAGTGGTTGGGACTTGAGCCAAAGGACAAAATGTTCCAACATCCGTAAAAGCTGCCAGCTGAGGGCCTGCGGTGGAGTGCAGGGCTGTGGGAAACAAATGAACTCTCCAAAACAGTGGTTCCTGGGACCCAGCGACTCTACTTCCTGAGAGCATCTGGCCAAAAGCTGGACTCAGCTGTTCAGGAGGACAGACCCCCAGCTAGAGGCTGGCCCCCAGCTAGAGACTGCATGAGGCAGGTCTGGATCCAAGCCCCTGCTCGAGAACAACGGAGCAGGTGCAGTGCAAAGAAAGGAGCAAGGACTCCACGGAGGGAGCTTCGGGAAAGCCCCAGACCTTCGGATGAAGGGAAAGGGGCACTAAGGAGGGTGGGAGGAGGAGACAAAGGGAGGGAGGCAGCAGCGGAGGTGGCTGTCCAGCCAACATCAACTACACTCCATCCAAACCAGAAAGATGATGTTTAAACTTTAAAATCCTGATGAAGTGGACAGTTTGACATTGAAAATTAAAGCTGTACACAGAGGAGTAAGATCAAAACATAAAGAGATTATTGAATCTGCCTCAAATTTCTTGAAATTCAAGGCTCTTGAGTTTCTGGGCTGGGGAACTAGGTAAGCCTTGAAGTAGTGGTTTAAGAACACACAGGGCCGGGCATAGTGGCCCATGCCTGTAATCTCAGTGCTTTGGGAGGCCAAGGCAAGAGGATCACTTGAGCCTAGGAGCAGGGACCAGCCTGGGCAACATAGTGAAACCCTGTCTCTACAAAAAAATTTTAAAATTAGCCAGATGCAATAGCATGTACCTGTAGTCCCAGCTACTCAGGAGGCTGAGGCAGGAGGATCACTTGAGCCCAGGAGGTCAAGGCTATAGTGGGCTGTAATCACCCCACTGTACTCCAGTGTGAGCAACAGAGTGAGACCCTGTTTCTAAAAAGAAAAATAAGAGGGAGGAAAGAAAAAAGAGAAGAACACAGGGCATGCCGCAAGCAGGATTTTCAAATTAACAGCAGAAAATGTCAGTGCAATCTAATTTATGAGAGTTCAAGTGGTTACATTATTATCAAGCACTTTTTTTTTAGACAGAGTCTTACTATATTGCCCAAGTTGGAATGCAGTGGGTATTCAAGATGCAGTTGTGGCACTGTGGTCTCGAACTCCTGGCCTCAAGCGATCCTCCTGTCTCAGCCTCCCAAGTAGCTGGAGCTACAGGTGCACTACCACACCCAGCTTTCAAGCACTTTTTGTTTTTGTTTTTTTAGATAGGGTCTCACTCTGTTGCCCAGGCTGGAGTGCAGTGGTGCGATTTCGGCCCACTGCAACCTCCACCCCTGGGTTCAAGCGATTCTCCTGCCTCAGCCTCCTGAGTAGCTGGGATTACAGGCATGTGCCACCACGCCCAGTTAATTTTTGTATTTTGTTTTTGTTTTTGAGACGGAGTCTCGCTCTGTCGCCCAGGCTGAGGTGCAGCGGCGCAATCTCGGCTCACTGCAAGCTCCACCTCCCGGGTTCACACCATTCTCCTGCCTCAGCCTCCCCAGTAGCTACTATAGGCACCCGCCACCACGCCTGGCTAATTTTTTTTATTTTTAGTAGAGATGGGATTTCACCATGTTAGCCAGGATGTCTCGATCTCCTGACCTCATGATCTGCTCGCCTCGGCCTCCCAAAGTGCTGGGATTACAGGCATGAGCCACCACACCGAGCCAATTTTTGTATTTTTAGTAGAGATGGGGTTTCGCCATGTTGGCCAGGCTGATAAGCACAATTTTTAATTTAGAAAAATCTATCAAGCTTTTTACTACTGGAAACTCGACATCGTATCCCTGGAAGCCGCTACCCATGGTGCATCAGGGATTTCCCATTCCTTCAGCCACCACTGACCAGACCAGAGTTTCACGGCTTCCATCTGGTTTAACCAAACATGTCCATTTCACAAATGAGGAAAGTAAGGCCAAAGACAGCCACGATCTCTCACATCTCTACATTTTAAGATGAGTGAGCTGCAGGGTACCTGACAGCGGGGAGGGAGGTGGGGGGTGGCAGGACAGAGGATTGTGCTGCACCACACTCTCCACTCGCTCTTGGTTGACTTTTAGTCTGACTTTGTTTTCGCTTTACTTTTACTTTAGCTTTTACTTGGCTCTTACTTCACTTTTACTTTGTGTTTCCTTCTGCTTTGCTTTCCCTTTGCTGTCCATTCTCTCGCTGGTGGCGGGGTGAGATACCTGCGTGGGGGCAGAGTTGCTGTCCGCAGCCCTGGAACAACAGAGCTTCCAGGGCTTCCAGCACCCACTCGGTCTCAGGGTGGGGGCGGGGGCGAATGCAGGAACTTCTTCCTCTGGCAGATGGAGCCAGTGGGGCCTGGGGGCGAGCCTAGGTCTGCAGCAGTAAGGGCCACGCAGGAGGGCAGGGTAGGCTTAACTCCCACCCTAACAGCAGGTGAATCTGGAGAGACAGAACCTCCCACCTGGGCCATGTAATAAACAGCCAACCAGAGAAAGACGGTCTCTAAGAGTCGCTGCAGGGCAGAGTAAACTGCACCAGGAAGGTGGGGTTGGGGAGAAGGCAAATCGGACATGGGGAAGGGGGTCTCAAGGCCACCCCAGCACCACACCACCCACGCCTGGGCACACAGGACTCTCAGTCAACATCCGCTGAACAAGGGAACGTCCAGTGAATCAGCCATTTGCACCTAACCAGAGGCTCAGAAAAGGGACTCTTTCTTGGCCCTTTGTGGGGTCTCTCTTTGAACCTGCCTGCCTAGGTCCATGCAGTGGCATTGGGAGCCAAGACTCCCTTCCTCTGCTGCTCCGCAGCCAGACCTGGATGCGCCAGGACCTGCATGCAGGGCACGAGGAAAAGGCTTGGAACCTCCTCTCTCACCATTTTTTTTTTCTTTTAACTACCTAGTGTCATTTCTCACCTTGGGCCTTCTGAACCTCCACACAGGGCATCTCTGGCCTCTGTCCTCAGCTGCACCAAGTGCTAATTTCACTGGTGCGCTGGTAGCTCCTTCAAAGCAGCTAATTCTCCAATGAAAGAAACATAAAAGCTCCAAGACATCAGTCCTACCCAACAGCCCACACAGGACAGGACTGACCCTCCACTTGGCAAAGGGACTGTGGAGTAGAGTGAGGGGCCTTCCTTGTGTGAGCGCCTCCCTCCTCCTCGCTCCTGTGCTCTGGCCTTGGGTCGGCTGACCTGCACCGGCCAACTGCAAAGGTTTGGGGAGCTCAGAAACTCATTAACAGGCTCTGATAATGAAACCGTCGGAAAAGCCCAAGAGCTTGCCTGTCTAGGTAGACCAGAGACCAAACTTACACCTGACAAGTGGAGTGATCAGAGAGCTGAAACCCAACAGGCGACATCAGCTAGGGCAGGCGAAAGCATTAATAATTGATTCCATGGGTCATTCTGGGGTTTTCATTTTAGTAACTTGGCAAGAGAATTTTTATAAGTTGTGCTCCAAAAGAAATTAAGGCATTTTCAATGAACCACCACCTCAAGTTGTCGAAACCCCTCCCTTCTGACCTCCCTTCAGACACAGGTAGGACAGGACAGTGCTCAGCTATTCTCGGGGTGGGGCAGGATCCCTGGAGAGGATGAGGAGAAGAAGGAGGAGACAGAGGAGTCAGGAAAGAAGGGGAAGGAGGAGGCGAGGGGAAGATGGGGAGGGGAAGAGCCCCAGCCAGTGCTCACCATTGTCGTTGTCTTTATGCAAGTGCTGGATCATGAAGGGGATGGGGTCCTCAGGCTGATGGATCAGGAGTTGCTCCAGCATGTTCTGTGGGTGCAGGGCAGACACCCAGGTGGTTAATACCTGCAGGGGCACCTGGTCACCATAGATACCAGCTACGGGGCCTGCTCTCTCCACTGCACCCCACCAAATGTGACTTCAACCTGGGACCCAGCCTCTGCCCCAGCTGGCATCTGCTTGGGTCCCCAGGAGCAGAGGTATGAGGGGGGCCACGTGGTACTGCTGCAGAGGCACCTGAGGGAGGCAGAAGTGGGGCACCCTGCCCCTGATTCAGAGCAGGCAGTCCAGGGCTCTCTCCCCTGGGGTTCTCTGGGCTTCCCAGACGAGCCTTCTCCAAGTTCTCAAGCATCACTGTTCCCCTCAGAGCCTTAGCGGATGCTGTCCCCTTAGCTAGGAAGCTTCTTCCTCATCCTCATCCTGGCTAACTTCTGCTCAGTTTCAGATCTCAATGGGAACATACCTTCTTGAGTATGTGCACTAGGCAAACACGTCAGATGCTCCTGCACTTGCCTGCGGGCATTGCCCTGTTCCATGCCTCACCCTGTTCCTACTCACCAGGCCACCATCCTCCCGGCAGGCCATGGGTTCTTTGGGCCTCCTTGTCTGCCTAGAGCCCTTGGCACCCCAATGCCTGGCAGTCATAGCAGATGGCCGGCACAGATGTTTGCTGGGGAACATGACCATCACCACTCCATGTGTCCCTCCAGAATGGAACAGAATATTACCGGCCAGATTTCTAAATAGTCCTGGGATATTCTGGCCATTTCATCCAATCAGGCAAGCATATCAAGGGAAAGCAGATTCTGGGGTTGCAGAATCCTAGGCACAGAAATGAGGAAGAGCTCATAGCAGCTGTGCTGCTGCAATAAGAGGCATCCTTCAGCCCCAGGGACAAGGAGGGAAGGGCTGTAGCCCTCTTGGAGTGAAGGGAGTGTGGGGCAGGAAAAAGAGCACCGAGCCATGAGAAGTCTTGGTTCCAGCCCCACTGTATCTCACCAGCAAGTCCCTTCCCTTCTCTGGGCCTCAGCTTCTCCGCCTGTTCAGTAGCACAGCTGGAGTGAACTCACGTTTGTATACCACTGGTGTAATAGAATGAGATGATTTTTGATGGTTCACACATAAATATTTTACATTTCATGTTTAAATCATTGTGTATTTAACATATTGGAAAAATAAGTACATCAAATCAATAATTTTAAGGATATCACTTAGGATGAGGCAAAAGCGGCTATTTAATTTTTTTGAAGGTGAGTTGATTAAAACAAGTGATTAGTTTAAATGGAGGTGCATTAGTGGTTATGCAGATCTGTCCATGTGATATAACTGCACAGAACTGTATGCACAACAAAAACATCAATGCAGGTAAAAATGGAGGAAATCCAAATAAGGCCTACAGTTCAGGTAACCCTCTTGTACCAATGCCAGTTTCCTGGTTTCGACAATGTGCTACAGTTATGTTAGATGTTATCACTGGGGCAATGGGGGAGGGGAGACCAGAAATCCATACTATTTTTTAACTTCCTGTGAATCTAAAATTATTTTAAAGTCAAAAGTATAAAAAATGGCAATGGTCAAAACCATGGAGGGAATACACAGATGACTAAGGACTGGAAATATAGGACTGAAAGCTTTCTTGTTGGGAGGCAGAGGCAGAAGGACTGTTTGAGCCCAGGAGTTCAAGACCAGTCCGGGCAACATAGCAAGACCTCGTCTCTACTAAAATTAAAAAAAAAGATTAGCCAGGTATGGTGGCCTGCACCTGTAGTTTCAGCTACTCTGGAGGGGCTGAGGCAGAAGGATTGCTTGAGCCTAGGAGTTCAAGGCTGCCGTAAGCCATAACTGCATCTCTGCACTCCAGCCTGGGCAACAGTGCAAGACCCTGTTTCAAAATCAGGAAAAGCTTTCCTGGGCAACTCCTCCAACAATCACTGTGGAAAACACACCAGGTTCTCTAGAGTAGACAGCAGGGCTCCAGATGCTCCCCCATCCTGCCCTGACCTGCTGACTTCTAACCCAGCTAGCTACTTCTAACCCAGCTATATTTGTGATTGGCCACTCAAGCAGTTTTCGGAATCTCTTGCTCTCCCTCTATCAGTTAACACTTTCCAAGGGGAATGTGTTTGATGGAGGTACAGACACGGGTTTCTCTGTCTGGGCTCAGCTATCTAGTGGGCAGGGCAGAGTCTCAAATGACCACAGACACCACTATGCCCTCCATGCCATGCCCCTGGGGACGGGGTGTACCCTGGTGAGCAGACAAATGTTCTGGAAACTGAGCTCCAGCTTCCCTTTGCCTCCCAGAACCTTTGAGTGGCTGAGAGTTCATCCCCTCCAGCTCCTGAAAGCCTTGACCTCCACCAAGTGCAGAAGGGAAAACTGGGGCCCCGGCGGGGGCGGGGCCCCGCCCAAAGTCACACGGTGAGCTAGTGGCCCAGTCAGGCCTGGAGCCAGGATGAGAGCTTCGGAGCTGCAGGGCACATCCGGCCCTGAGGGGGAGGGACCAGGGTGGGAGACGCTGCTGTCCCCGAGGCAGTCTTCTCCGAGGATGGAGATGCCAGCTTGAACTCGGACAATGCCCACCTCAGAAACCTGGGCCGAGAGGCTCCCCACAAATTCGACAGATGGGAACTGTCAGAGCCAGGAGAGCCCCTAGGAGACCACCTCTTCCAAGCTGGCATTTCACAGGTGGGGAAACCGAGACAAGGAAAGGACTGGTTCCAGATCTTAAGGCCCGCTGGCGGCCCAGCCAGGACCAAATCTCGGCTCAAGTGGCCCCCTTCCTCCCCCTGGGTCCGCCTGAGGCAAACCCTGGCAGGGCCAGGGGCGTCCCCAGCTCGAGGGCCCCCTCGGGGTCACGGCGACACACGAATCGGACACCTCGAGTTGGGCTGCTTTGTGGACGCACGACTCGGTCCCAGCTACGGGTCCCGGCCGCGCACCCGACGTCGCAGTGGAGGCTCCCGAGCCGCCGCCAGCGTCGCGACAGGCAGGGGTGTCCGGTCACCTGCATCAACTCGAAGATGTGGTTCTCCTCCCCGTACTGGGGCATCTCGGGGGGGATACGGTGCGGGGCGCTGGCCGAGTCCATGCAGCCGTGGCGGCGCGCCGCTCCCTAGTAACCGCGTCGCCAGGGCCGCCGCGCCGTCTGCGTCATCAGCACGCGCCGCAGCCCCGCCCTGCAGGCTCCGCGCCGGGCCCAGATCCCCGAGCCTTGGTCGCGCGGGTCACCCCCGCCCCGACCTCTTCTGCTGACGCGCTCTGCAGCTCGGGCAAGTTCTTTCCCCAACCCCGACCCCGCTTTCCCCATTTGCGCATCTTAGCGGGGGACACCCTCAGGTGGCTTCCAGCTGGGCCTCCTCGTATCTGAGACCCTCGACGAAACCCTGAAGGGGGCAGGTCGGCCCTCCGAGACGGACCCTGCTTCTGGTTCTGTCAGTGCTCCCTGGCCCCGCTCTCTGTGCCTCAGTTTCCCCATCTTTAAAATAGAGATGCGGGAATAAATGTGGGGGAGGGCGTTTGAAGAGGGAGGGGCGTCTATGGGATGGGCCGGAGGTTCGAGGATCGGGTGGAAATCCTCAGCCCAACTCCTAGCGTCCAGCCCGGGGAGACCCCACCTCCGGCTCCCCGGCTCTGGCCCAGCCGCCACGTGACCCGATTGCTATGGCACCGGCGGTAACAATCAGGCCCGCGGCCCCGCCCCTTCTCGCCCGACCTCCCCACCCACGCTCGCCTCCCAAGACCTGGGACGGGCCTCCCCCACCCTCCGGGACACCGACACTCACGGAGTGACTTCAGCTTCTGGGTGCTCCGTGGAGCGAAGAGCGCTCTAGGACAAGCAAGGGTAAACAGCGATGACCGTGGGTGGGCCCACTCAGACCCCATCCCGGCCTCTGGGTCAGAAACTGGAAGCTGAGGTGGAGGATGGAAAGATGGAGGGGTCCAGAGGATGGAGGGGCCTGCATAGCTGTCTGGGTGGGTGGCGAGGGGAAGGTTCGCGCTGGAGACGGAGCTTTTCGAGTCATGTGAATTCCCAGCGGTACGGGGCAGCTTGATATTTTATTAGTCGCAACACTGAATAGGGAGCTCTAGCTCTTGTCTGTTGCCATTAACAGTAGGAACTGTAAGAGTTTGTTGAACTCTTAACTTTGTGCTCTCGGCGAAACTCTGTTGTCTCTGTACCTTATGGAGAGGGAAAATGGCACAGTCAGTGCAGACAGCCCCAGATTCCAGTCTTGGCTCCACTTCTTACTGTGTGAGCTTGGCAAACTCTTTACTTGCTCCGTGCCTCACTTTCCTCGCCTGTGAAGCAGGAACTGCTGAAGGATTTCAGGAGCTAATGGATTGGAGAGTAACTGGCATGCAGTAAGCACACAATATATGGGGCTACTATTAGTAGTAGTATTTCATTTAATCGTTCCAACAACCCTGTGAAATAGGCACCTTCATTCCCATTTTACAGATGAGAAATTGGAGGATTAGAACAATGAGGAGTGGTTGGCTGGGTAACTTTGGGCGAGTCACTTCCCCTTTCTGGGCTTCTTTCCTCATCAGTTGTTGATCATACAGCCTTAGAACCAGAAGGCCTCTTAAAGAAGAGGCTAATCCAAACTCGCTCGTTTGACAGATGGATAAATTGAGGCCCAGAAAAGGGAGAAATCTTGGCTAGGGTCACTGATGAAATCGGGCAGAGCCAGGGCATGAACTCCACATCCAGGCTCCAGCTAAAGCCTTTTTCTACCAGCCACCAGCCCAGAGACGTGCCCAATGTAAAAGCCAGCACTGTTGCCTCCTCACCTCCAAACCGCTTCCTCAAAGTGTGCACACCTTGGTAGGCTTGTCAAACCCAACTGTAAAGATAGCTGGGGAAGAAAAGGAAGCTGCCTCCCCCTGAACAAAGTACACAACAGCCATGCCTGCCATTTGCACTGGAGAGGTTTGGTTTGCTTCCTGGACATTTCTGAAATGACTTGCCTTTCTCCTCATTTATTTTAAGCCCTAGGCGCTTTTCCTACCATGATTTAATCTTCTTTACCAGCCTGGAAAAATACAAATCAATTAAAGCCTAAAACCTATGGGTAATCATTTTTTCCTCCCTCCTCCCCCAGATCGAGAAGTGCCCATACCCTGTGCCTTTCATCCACACTAATTTGGCTGCAGTGGCTCTCGTTCAAGGGACGATCACTTCGGATAGCTTATTACAGCTCCTCTCATGACATTCCTGGCATGCATGTCACAAGTTGCTAGGATCAAGAACGGAGTCAGTTTTGCTCTCAGCGGCTCTTGGGGCCACCAGCCAAGGTAGTGCTGTATCCCTGGAGAACTTGACAACCCCAGGAAGCCCTGAGAGGGTGACAGGGAGCTGGGCACACAAAGGGCAGCCCCCTGAATGTTTAGTCCTCCTTGCTTTGGGTCAAGGAAAAGGGAAAGTCTAGTGGTCATGGCAGTGAGGCCTAGGGCTAGGGCTCTAGTCAGTGGCTGAACCCTGGAGACGTCAGGCAGCTCTTCAGGCCCTTCGCATTCCCTATCCTCACCTCCACAGTCAGTCCGATGTCTGGTGTGTTTGTCTCTAAGTACTACCAAGGAGAAGGGGAGGAGGAAGGAGGAAGGGAGGAAGAAGGGAGGGATCCAAGTGAAGAGCCCAGACTTTATAAAGCCAGGCAGAGCTGAGCAGGAAGTCCTGACTTGCCCATTCCTTATCTGGCCTCAGTTTCCTAATCTATCCTGTGAGGATAACCATGGTACCTGGCTCTAAGGCCGTGGTGAGGACTTGAGCTAACATGTCCTAGAGCCGCATCCCATGACCCGCGCTGTTCTTAGGAGGACTGGAGTGAGCCACCCTTCTTCAGGCCAGGATCTCCTTGAGGGCTGGAGCACAGCCCCAGCTGTCCTGGCACCGTACCCACCCTCCTCCTGCAAATGTCCCTCCAGCAGACAGTGGCCCTTCGTTCTCCAGGTTCCCACCTGCTTCCCTGCTTTATTTCCTCCTTATCTAAAATGCTGTTCATTTCGCTCTTCCGCATGGTCTGCCTTCCCCTGTGACAGACGAGCTCCTCCAGGGCGGGGAGTCTTGAATAGTGCCTGGCACACAGTAGGAACGCACAAGTGAATGAATGCATGAAGTGCTTTTCACCCCCTTGGCTTAGAAGCCTTCTGCTGTTCTTTCAAATGCCTCACCTGACACTGGGGTCCCTCAGCCTGACCCTGTCCACTGTCCTCTTCTGCACAGTCCCACGTCCCCACACACCAACCTCCAGCCCAGGGTCCCACCCCCACTGCACACCTGTCTCACCTCTCCACAGCCTCCTCCTTCTCAAGTCCGGGTCCAAACATCCCTTCCTCCGGGAGGTCAAGCCCTTAGCAGTTCCTGCTTCTTTTGAGGTACACACCATGCCTGTGATGGTGTCCCCTGCCATTGCACACACACACGCTTCAGCCACAGTCGCGTTGATGATTCTGATGATACACCACCACATTCTGGGCCCCATGGCCCACGCCGTACACCTCTGGTCTCGTGTCAGCTCACCCCAGGCTGGGAGGCTGCTGCACACTGAGGCTCAGGGAAGATGGGCAGCTTGCCCAAGGTCAGCAAGAAGGGGTGGAGCCAGGATTTGAATCCAGGCCTCTGTGATTCCAGGGCTCCAGCTCCTCTCATGACATTCCTGGCGTGCATGTCACAAGTTGCTAGGATCAAGAACAGAGTCAGTTCCTCTCAACCTCTACCAACCACAGCTCTCACCATGATGGGGGAAAAGCCAGGCCAAAAGGGCACATGCCCCTTCTCCCTGGAGCTCCACCTATGTGCTCTCTCTAACTTTCCTGGAGCTTCACCTTTGAGTCATTTGTAAGCCCTGGGCCAAGATTAGGGCAAGGCAGGTGACGCACTGTCAGCACAAAACTTAAGGGAATGCCAACAGTTCAATCACTGAGGTGGACATTTTTCACATTTTAATGCAATATTTTTAAAAAATCAAAAATAATGCCTAAAATCCATTTAGAGTAACATGTCAAAAATTTTAAGTAAAGGTAGGCTCAGTATTACTGATTTCTCCTCTTGCCTCAGATTTCAATATGGCAAGGTGCAGCCATCTTTTCTTTACAAATTCTGACACTGCCAGCTCATGCTCCTAATCCCAGCACATTGGGAGGCTGAGGCGGGAGGATCGCTGGAGCCCAGGAGTTCGAGACCAGCCTGAGCAACATAGGGAGACCCCATCTCTACAAAAAAAAGAAGAAAAAAAAAAGAAAACAAGTAGTCAGGCACGGTGGCACGTACCTGATGTCCTAGCTACTCAAGAGGCTGAGGCGGAAGCCCAGGAGGTCAAGGTTGCAGTGAGTCATGATCACACCACCACACTCCAGCCTGCGTGAAAGAGCAAGACCCCTTCTTTAACAAACGTTTTTGGGGCTGGGTACAGTGGCTCTTGCCTGTCATCCCAGCACTTTTGGAGGCTGAGAAAGGTGGTTCACTTGAGGCCAGGAGTTCAAGACCAGCCTAGCTGACATGGTGAAATTCCATCTCTACTAAAAATACAAAAAATAATTTCTTTTGGAGACACGGTCTCACTGTGTCACCCAGGTTGGAGTGCAATACTGCGATCATGGCTCACTGCAGCTTTGACCTCCTGGGTTCAAGCGATCCTCCTGCCTCAGCCTCCCAAAGTGCTGGGATTACAGGTGTGAGCCACTGTGCCTGGCCTATTTTTATCCTGATTGCTGAGTTTTTTGGCACCTCCTTAAGTTTTGCACAGAGGCAAGTGCCTTCCTCATCTCGCCCTAGTTGGGCCTGGGTGAGCCGGACACCATGGGAGGCGCAACAGGAAACCACTGTGCGTGAGTCAGCATGTCTGCTCCATGTGGTGGGGACCAGCCAAGGATGTGGCAGGTGTCAGTAAACCATGGCAGGCGTCATTAACCCCCACCTCATTCCCTACCCTCGGCTCTCCTTTCCATAGGAGGTTGAGCTGGAAAGAGGCTCCTGCCCTAGCCCTGGCCCCAGCCCACCCCCAGGGGAACTGCAGCTGCTCCTGTGTCTGTTGATAGTCACAGCCCTGTGGCTCTGCTGCAGAAGCATACTCTTGTCTTTCCAGGAGACCCACTCAGTGGCTCTTAAGGTGGCTCCTCTAAGGCAGCCTTGCTGGCTTTTGGCTCCAGGGATAGAGGCTCCGTGGCTGGGCTCCATCTTGCTAAAGGGCCTCTTCCCCAGCCTCCTCCAAGTTCCCTGATTTACCACACCCATCATCTGGCAGAGGCCATCTCCTGGTTTGTTCCTGTGTTTCCTTTCATTCCTCTGATGTCGTCTTCTCTTGCATCAACTGGGGATACTCCCCCTACCCCGCCTCTGTGGTTTTTTTTGTTTTTTGTTTTTTTGTTTGTTTGTTTGTTTTTAGACAGGGTCTCACTGTGTCCCCCAGGCTGGAGTGCAGTACTGCGATCATGGCTCACTGCAGCCTTGACCTCCTGGGTTCAAGCTGGACCCCCAGCTCCAGCCCTGCTCTGGACACAGCAGAAAGAAATATTTCCCAGCCTCGTCTTGTTCTCATTCCTATCCACCTGGAACCTGCTTGGAAGCTTGGAATGTGCCTTCCCTGCCCCAGTCCATGCTAAATGTTCTGGCCCAACGTCTCCCTTGGACTGGACCTGACCTCAGCACAGCCTTCTCTGACCCCTGCTCATGTGGTGACACATTCGAGCCTGGACTTTGTTCTGGAGGCAGTGGAGGGACAGCCGAGTGTGGCAGTACTGACGATGCTGGTTAGACGTAAGGAAGCCTAGGACCCAGGGTGTCTTGGGCACAAATTTGCTGTGACACCCTGGGCAAAACCTTTCCCTCTGAGCCTCACTTTCCCTGTAGCAGCTCAAGGGAGTTGGTTTTCGGAGTCCCTTCCCGCTCTAATGTGATAGAAATCTGTGGTTTGGAGCATTTTGCATGCACTTAGCAGAATTGTGATGTCGTAGAGCACACACCCACAGACTCTTCTGCCCACAGGAGGACTGTAGATGCTCTGACCACCCAAATCACAGCAGGGACAGTCTGAGAGGTGCCAAGAGAGAGCCCTCCCCACAGCCTCCGTGTTACTGATCACAGCATTCTAGCAATTAACAGGGTCAGAGAGCAGTCCACTAGCCACCAGCCCTGCCCTGAGAATGCGCAAACCTGAGACCAAGGCTCCTGCCCCCAGCCCAGAGCAGGCAGACTCACATCTTCTCAAACTAGACAGTCTAGTATTGATTCTTCTCCCCGCTTAATTCATGGGAAGGAATTCCCAGACTTTCCCACCAATTGCAGAGCAGCAGATACTTTAAAATAATTTGATCCACACTGATAATCTCCTGGTTTTATATCCTTTGGTATATCCCTTGATCCCTGACACCACAGTGAGGGATTGGAGGCTGTGTGTGTACACACGTGCGTGTGTGTGTGTATGCATGTGCTTGTGTGTGTGCACATGTATGTGTGTGCGTGCATGTACGTGTGTGCGTGCGTGTGTGTAGATACCCACATCTGGAGAAACAGAACCAGAGAAACTCGGTCCACAGCTGATGGAAGAAGTCACATTTCATGGCAAAGAATGTGTTCATGGAGGGTAAATTTCGAGGTCAGGCTCAGCTCTGTCATGGACAGCTTGGGGGGTCCAGACACGTGTGCAGCCTCCCAGGGCGGCGCTTTCTTCTGTGGGGAGGCGCTCACAGGTGCTCCGGTGAGAGTGACCTGACAGTCATTCCCTCCAGAGCCGGATCCGAGCACTGGGTCCCGGGACTTCATCACTAGCCTCTTTCTCCCCACAGATTCCTCCTCTCCTGTAAATGACCACAGAGGAAGACAATGAATGAGGTGAAAGAATCGCTTCGCGGCATCGAGCAGAAGTACAAGCTCTTCCAGCAGCAGCAGCTCACCTTCACCGCCGCTCTGGAGCACTGCAGGGAGAACGCCCACGACAAGATCCGGCCCATCTCCAGCATCGGGCAGGTGGGGCTCCCGACCCCCACGCCGGCCGAGGGGCAACAAGCCCAGCCCCCTCTCATGAAAGATGAAACCACTGGGGCCCAGAGAGGGGAAGCACATTTGTGCCAGAATCAGGACCCAGACCCAGAACCTAAATGGTGGAATGAGTCCTTCATTTGTTTCTCCACCAAATATGTAAGTGAATAACACAGCAGTTAAAGAGGCGGACTTAAGACTCAGCCAGCTGGGGTTTACGTCCTACCTCTACCATGTGCCACTGCTGTGACCTCCGGCCAGTGACTTCACCTTTCTGTGCCTCAGTGTCCTCATCTGTGACGCAGGTTCGGTGGTCACCCATAGAAAACTGGGGATTTATTGGTGACCAGAGGGATCTTGTCCCTGCCATCAGATTCCACTGGGGATTGAGGAACTGTGGGATGCCAAGCACACTGCCAGGTGCTTTCGCAGGCGTTTTTTTTTTTTTTTTTTTTTTTTTTTTTTGAGACGGAGTCTCGCTCTGTCACCCAGGCTAGAGTGCAGTGGCCGGATCTCAGCTCACTGCAAGCTCCGCCTCCCGGGTTCACGCCATTCTCCGGCCTCAGCCTCCCGAGTAGCTGGGACCACAGGCGCCCGCCACCTCGCCCGGCTAGTTTTTTGTATTTCTTAATAGAGACGGGGTTTCAACGTGTTAGCCAGGATGGTCTCGATCTCCTGACCTCATGATCCGCCCGTCTCGGCCTCCCAAAGTGCTGGGATTACAGGCTTGAGCCACCGGCAGGCGTTTTTATTTAACCTGCATCTCCTCCAAGGTTAGCTGCTGTCCAGGTTTGCTCTGCAGGACTTGGAGGCCTCAAGACCAAATGAGCCTTCCAGGAAGTTAGGGGCTGGAGCTGCAGTGCGGTTAGGAACACACACAGGCCGGCCCTTCGCAGCTTGGAGGGAGTCAGCCTGTGAAAGGGTAACTGCCCCAAGATGGGTGGGAACAGGCACAGGGCTCAGAACTGCAGAGGAGAAACAGGCTCGGGAGGAACAAGCGACCCCCTCGCTGGCAGCATCCTTTAAAAACTTTTTTTCTGGCCAGGCGTGGTGGCTGATGCCTGTAATCCCAGCACTTTGAGAGGCCGAGGCAGGTGGATCACGAGGTCAGGAGTTTGAGACCAGCCTGACCAACATGGTGAAACCCCATCTCTACTAAAAATACAAAAATTAGCCGGGTGTGGTGGCGGGTGCCTGTAATCCCAGCTACTCAGGAGGCTGAGGCAGGAGAATTGCTTGAATCTGGGAGGCGGAGGTTGCAGTGAGCTGAGATTGTGCCATTGCACTCCAGCCTGGGCCACAGAGCAAGACTGCGTCTCAAAAAACAAAAAAAAAAAAAAAAAGAAAAAAAATCTTTTTTTCTAATTTTGGTAAAATGTTTCCTCAATTTTTTAACTCAAAAAAATGTTAAATGTAGAGGCCAGATGCAGCGGCTCATGCTGGTAATCCCAGCACTTTGGGAGGCCAAGGTGGGTGGATCACCTGAGGCCAGGAGTTTGAGACCATCCTGGCCAACATGGTGAAACCCCATCTTTACTAAAAATCCAAAAATTAACCAGGTGTGGTGGCGCGCCCCTGTAGTCCCAGTGACTCGGGAGGCTGAGGCATGAGAATCACATGAACCCTGGAGGCAGAGGCTGCAGTGAGCCAAGATCATACCACTGCACTCCAGCCTGGGCAACACAGCAAGACCCTCTCTCTCTCAAAAAAAAACCAGTTAAATGTACAGAAAAGCAGCACCCATATAACCGTCACCCAGATTCAGCGACTTGTGACATTTAGCCAGTTTAGCCATATTTGCCCATGCACGCAGCCCCTGAGCTACTGGAAAATAAACTTCCTCTTCTGTAAACCTGGACTTCGGGGGAAGAAAGGAAAGAAACTGGCTACATCCTTTTTCGTCCATCCTCCAGAAGCTTCAAAAGTCAACAAGTGTCCCTTCCCAGAATCTCTATCAATGCATAAGGGAGTGGCCTTCTTGCTTTAGGTTCAACTGAAGGCTATTGGTAAATAGTGGCCTTGTGTTCTGAGTTGCCTCTTACCCCTCCCCTGCCCTCCCTGAACCAGAAGTGTCCAAAGGTTCCCTGCACACCGTGCCCCGCCCCCCGGCCCCCCCACCAGTGCTCTGTTGTAGTTACATCTTGGGGCAGGTTCCTCCTCCTCGACCCCCACAGGTGCCCTTGTGGGTATGTGTGTCAAAACCCTCTCGCCCTTACAAAGCTGCTGTGTGCCTGGCAATCCTTGAGAAGGAAGCACTTCAGATTGTTTGGGGAAACATCCCTTAGCAACAAAAAGGCAAACGGTTACCGCAAGAAAACCCTGATTTAGATGTAGACCTTTGTGGGTGCTGGAGGAGGTGATACCTGCATCTGTCATCAGATTGTGGAGAGTAGAACCATCTGACCGTGAAATGGGTCTGTTAACCTGGCCTGGACCACAGCCAATTCCTCCCTAGCACAAGATCAGACCTCCGGCTCTGGCTCAACCTCGGATGCAGTCACTTGGTAACCCAATAAGCTCCACTTACTCGCCTGCCCCTCCTTCCTCCAGCTTGTGAACATAGTACAGCTGAAGCCCAAAGGATTCCAGTCCCTGCTGTTTCCTCCTCAGTATGGGTGGCCCACGCTGGCATTTCTCACCATGAACTCTCTAAGTGGGATGACAAGCACTGTGGCATTAAGTCAGGGGGCAGCCCTGACTTAATTTTTTAACTTAATTTTTTGCTTTAGGTGGTGGTTGGTTCAGGTGGCATGGGGACAGGTGAGGGGTAAGGCACGGAGCCACTGAGCTGGGGACAATATCCAACTAAGCCACTGGTGCCCTGGGCAGGTTATTTCACCTCTCCAGACCTCCAGTGCTCATGTCATGGTACTCATCTGTAAGATGAGAATTTAAAAAGGTACCTACTCAGTGTGTAGGGTTTAGATGAAGACAAGTGAGAGCAGGCCTGTAAAGCATTTTGCATGGTGCTGGAACACTTGATTTTATATCCATTTATCTATCTACCCATCCATCCATCCATTTAATTTAATGAGATGGCGTCTTGCTCTGTTACCCAGGCTGGAGTGCAGTGGCGTGATCTCGGCTCACTGCAGCCTCCGCCTCCCGGGTTCAAGTGGTTTTCCTGCCTTAGCCTCCTGAGTAGCTGGGACTACAGGCATGTGCCACCACGCCTGGCTAATTTTTTTTTTCCTAGTAGAGATGGGGTTTTACCATGTTGACCAGGCTGGTCTCAAACTCCTGACCTCAAGTGATGCCTGCCCACCTCAGCCTCCCAAAGTGCTGGGATTACATGTGTGAGCCACTGTGCCCAGCCAATCCATTAATTTCATATCATCTATCTATCCATCCATCCATCCATCCATCCATCCATCCATCCATCCATCAATAGAGAGAGATACCACTCTATAGAGTGGTCTGTACCTTAAAATGCTTACACGTTACTTGCATCTCCCCCATGAATCATGGAGGGTGGGAGGGAGTAGGGTGGGTGCTCCTGGACATCTGCACCATAAGCCAGCCAGGACCTGGGTTGGCATGTCCCCAGCTCATGTGGCGGTGGCCTTTGCAGGTGCAGAGCTACATGGAACACTACTGCAACAACTCCACAGACCGGCGGATTCTGCTCATGTTCCTGGACATCTGTTCAGAGCTGAGTAAGCTCTGCCAGCACTTTGAGGCCGTGCACTCTGGCACCCCAGTCACCAACAACCTCCTCGAGAAATGCAAAACCCTCGTTAGCCAAAGCAATGATTTAAGCAGCCTCAGAGCAAAGTAAGTCCCTCTGGTGCTGCTTTTGAGGCCCCGTGTGTGCCTGTGGGGAGGCCTCTGTCCTGATTCTTTCCTGTTGTCTGGGTCATGTGGCTCCTGTTAGACCACCCTGGGCAGGAAATCCCAGTCTCCTCTCATTTACTGGAATGACTCGGATTCAACGAAACCTTTTCTTTACAAGCATCATAGACATGGCAGGATACCAAATGTCTCACGGGTGTTAGCACCAGGCAGGTGGAGAAGCGGATGTAGAGCCCAGAGCAGTTGCCCCCGGAAGCCCACAGAGATCCTCACTGACATGCAAAGAAGTGGACGCTAGCGCTGCCTCCCAGGGGCAGCAGCACCGCCACTGAGGGCTCCTCATCCTGACAGCCTGGGAGCCCGCAGGACAGTGGGCCAGAGCCTGGGGAAGCTCTGTAGATACCAGGGTGAGACGAGCCAGAGGGATGAGCCAGCCAGTTCCTCACCCCCAACCCAGGTTCCTGCAGACCATGGGGCAGTGGTTTGCACCTCCTGTCTTTCACACCAGAATTACCTGGGGCCTGTGGCACCCCAGGCCGGGTCTGCCAGAATCTCTGGGGACAGAGAGCCTGAGCATGCTGTGTGTCCAGTTCTAAAGCCTCCCCAGGTGACTCTGCTGTGCCTGAGGTCTGGCAGCTGCTTGCCACGGCATGGCAAGTCCCGGGAGCATGGGCTCACCCGGCCCCCTGCCATTCTGCAGATACCCTCATGACGTGGTGAACCACCTCAGCTGTGACGAGGCCCGGAACCACTACGGAGGCGTGGTCAGCCTCATCCCCCTCGTGCTAGACTTAATGAAAGAATGGATCGCCCACTCTGAGAAGTTGCCACGCAAGGTGCTGCAGCACGTGAGTGAGCCCCAGGCACGCCAGGAGAGCACCAGGGGAGCCGCTCGTCCTGCCCAGGCCATAGGCACCCAGCCCGGGGCCACTAAACACAAGTGTAGACAGCTCACCAAAGTCAGCCTCAAACCCAGGGGATGTTCAAAACCGCCCTGGAGGCCTCCTGGTGGGAAACTGTAACTCAGAGCCAGGGAGCTACATCGGTGGAGAGCTTTGCTATTTAATTTGGATTTTACTGGTTGGTCCTTTTTTCATTGGTACCCACGGCCCCTGCCACTTACTAACCCCAAAGGGAATCAGCCAATATATTACTGAGACTTCCTCTCTCTCTCTTGCTTTAACTTTTTTTTTTTTTTTTTTGAGACAGAGTTTCACTCTGTTGCCCAGGCTGGAGTGCAGTGGCGCGACCTCTGCTCACTGCAAGCTCCGCCTCCGGGGTCCACGCCATTCTTCTGCCTCAGCCTCCCAAGTAGGTGGGACTACAGGCGCCCACCACCACGCCTGGCTAATTTTTTGTATTTTTAGTAGAGACGGGGTTTCACCGTGTTAGCCAAGACGGTCTCAATCTCCTGACCTCGTGATCCGCCCTTGTGATCAGCCTCCCAAAGTGTTGGGATTATAGGCGTGAGCCACTGTGCCCGGCCCTCTTGCTTTAACTTCTAATGTTTCCGCTTCTAAGCATCAGGCTCCGTGCTGATGAAGAGGAAACCCACTTACAGGAGTTGCCCAAACAGGATGGCGTGGTAGAGGGTCCAAGGAGGGCACTGAACTGTCACCTAGGTCCTCTTTGAGCCACATCCGGCTCCAGTGCCAGGCCTGTCCCTGCTGCGGGCTGCAGCTTTGCAGTGAGCCACCAAGCTGGAGACCATCTGCTCCTTGCCCCACCACCAGCCCCAACTATAGGCAAGGCACATGCTGTTTGCGAGCCAGGGATGCTCCCCTCCAGGATGGAGTGGGGGTGAGCATGTGGAACGCAGTGTGTTTATATTTTATTGTTATTGTTTGAAGTGGAGTCTCACTCTGCCTCCCAGGCTGGCATGCAGTGGCATGATCTCGGCTCACTGCAACCTCCACCTCCAGGTTCAAACGATTCTCCTGCCTCAGCCTCCTGAGTAGCTGGAATTACAGGCACCCATCACCCCACCTGGCTAATTTTTGTATTTTTTTTTTAGTAGAGACGGGGCTTCACCATGTCGGCCAGGCTGGTCTTGAACTCCTGACCTCAGCTGATCCACCCACCTCGGCCTCTCGAAGTGCTGGGATTACAGGTGTGAGCCACCGCATCTGGCCAGAACTCAGTGTGTTTAGTTCTCTGGACCACAGCCAAAGGGGAATAAATCCACCTTCCCTTCTCCTTTACTTGGGAGAGGGAGACCATGACCGAAGCCAGAATTCTGATTTTACGGCTCCTGAGCAAGGGCAGTGACCTGGTTTTCACAGCATAGTTGAACCCCAAACATTGTAAAATGTGTCCCTGGCTTCTGAGCTTGCCCAAAGTAATGTCTGACTGTTGGTTTTTCCCTTCACAGGGGACGACTTAGCTTCTGTATTGTTGCTTCCTCAGGGGGAGACAGTCGAGAATAAAAAGTATTCTACCACCTCTCTGCCTGGCTTGGTTTCCTGGGATTTATCCCTGAAAGAAAACCTCCATCTCCCCTAAGACATCAAAGGACACTGGGCAGTAGCCGCACATGCAGAGCCTCAGCAGACAGCAGAGAGAGGCTGCCCTAGGCAAGGGGCAAGGGGGCGTGCCTGTCTCCAGTCAGCTTCTAAGAGGTTCATGCCCAAGCTCCAGAGGGCGAGCCAGCATTCAGATCTTCCTCCAAGGGTGGGAAATCTAGTTAGAGATCTAGTCAGATAAGAAAACCTGAATTTTCCTGAGAAATTAAAAACTGCCACCTCCCAGTCTTAGTCTCAAAAGAGTTGCTTCAACCATTAAAATGGGCAGAGCAGGGTAGGTGCGGTGGCTCACACCTGTAATCCCAGCACTTTGGGAGGCCGAGGCAGGTGAATCACTTGAGCCCAGGAGTTTGAGACCAGCCTGGCCAACACAATGAAAACCCGTCTCTACTAAAAATACAAAAAAACTAGCCAGGTATGGTGGCAGGCGCCTGTAATCCCGGCAACTTGGGAGGCTGAGACAGGAGAATCACTTGAACCTGGGAGGCGGAGGTTGCAGTGAGTCGAGACTGGGCCACTGCACTCCAGCCTCGGCGACAGAGTGAGACTCTGTCTCAAACAAATAAACACATAAAAATAAAATGGGCAGAGCAATGCTGATTTCCAGACACAGCCAGGCAGAGGCAAGCAATTGAAAGCCACATCGCAAATGAAACTCATCCCTGGTCCTTATATGGAAGTCCAGGCCAAGAGACCATTAGCCAGGGTGGATGTCAAAATTGTGTAAAGGCAGTTTCTGGCCTTCTTGCGAAGCCCATGAAGAGCATGGAGAAGGGAGTGTTGGGAGCGGCACTGTCTCCTTGGCACACTCACATTAACACAACCTGCAAGGCTCAAGAGGGCAAGCTCTGGAGCACTGACGTGTCAGTGCAGTGCCACCAAAAGGACTCCGAGACACCCAGCATGCCAGCATAGAGGAACAACACACCCCTGCAGACAGCCTGGCTCTGGGGGTTTCTCTGTAGACAGGATTCGAGTCACCCCCTCCCACACTATGCCCCTTGGCCACTCTTTGAGGAAGAACATGAATTTGAGGCAGATACAGGTAAGATGTGTGGCTGTGCACCAGATAATTTGCCAGAACAAAAAGAGTCTTCTTAGAGACAAAAGCCCAAATCCATTATTCGTCAGGTTCCTCCTCCAGTCACCCAAGGTAGCCAAACCAGACCCTAAGGCTTCGTATCTTTGGACCAGTCCCCTGCTTGACCTATAAGCCTGCCAAGGCCAGTGTAAGCCACTCCATGTCCACACAGCAGAGTAGTGCAAAACAATAAATTTTTATTTGTTCACAGTTAAACACAAGCAACTGCCTTGACGTTTTAGAACATTCTAAGAAGGACAGCAAACCCTTTTGATTCCAATTCCCATTCACTAAGATTGTACCATTTTATCTTGCAGTTCATTTTTATGGCATCTGATGTGGATTGTTGACATGCTTTTAGGATTGAGGCGGGAAAGTTGAGACCTTTTGACAAGAGCTGACTTTCTTCAATTTAACTAAAAGCAGTCCGTTAAAAACAATCAGTTTCTTTTCACTGATGGGACCCCTTTAAACTGCAAGTTTGCCACACATGGTTCATCCATGATTGAGTTATAAAACTAGATTATGTCTTAGCAAAATCTGTTCCTCCGTAATATATTTGTGGTCCATAGAAGTCTTCTGAAAAGTGATTACTGATTCTTCCTAGTGCAAAATGCATGGCTGCCTCTTTCATAAGCCAAAGTATTTGCTACACAGAGCAGCACCATACCCTCCTGTCCAAACACTGTAAGAGGTGGGGAAAGGGAGGGAGGGGTTGGTCTGGGGGTTCTCAGACTCTCAGGATCTCCCCTGAAAGGTCCATTCCCATGGTTAAACCAGCCTAGTTATCTCAGAGGGTGGGTAATGTGGCGCTGGGAAGCGAGGAGGAAACTCCTCTGCCTTCATTAACTCGTTTCATGACCAGAAGCCGTGGGCACAGGTGCTCGGCTCTTCCAGGCAGGCTTCCCTTGTAGCTACAGCTACTCTTCCCTCAGACGAGCAGATACGGACTGCAGGACGGCATGGAGGAGACAGGAACATGCTCCCCTGGGCACATCGAAGAGTTCCGGACAGAGAAGCCACGTGGGACAAGGGTCACAGCAGCAGCCTAGGGGCCAGTCCTCGACCTAAACTTGTTTTTACCTACAGACAAAAGCTTAATCGAGTGCAATCAATGCCTTGGGGATCTTTGCAGCAATCTGGGGGACATGTGTCACAGAACTCTGGATGTAAACAGACACACAAACATCTTCAGACTGGATACATTTTTCCAACGCTTGTGGCAGGTCAGTTTTAAAGCATGTACCCTGGAGAGTGAAGGTGCAGCAGATAAGGTGTACTGATCTGAGTCACTCCACACAAGGCAGCTTTCTTCTCCAGGTGGGGCAGAGCCCCCTGGGGGGACCACTCTCCAAGAGTATCCGCAGGAGGTGGGCGGCACTCCATCTCACCAAGGTCCTGGCCGGGCCTTCGCTCTGCCCAAACCCTCCTCCAGCCTGTACAGGCCTGCTCCCACCTCTTAGTGCTTTCAGTGAGATAAGGTGAGTCTCGCTGTGGAGAACTTCTGTTTGCTCTTCAGTTCCTTCTTCAAGTGGTATGCTCTACTATTTGGTAGAAATTCACATTGGCTTGTCACAGCACACTTCGGTTCTGCTGGCTACATGACACACATACCCAGTTTTCTATTCTTAACAGCGAGTCTGAGCCTCTGTGGTCTCACAGATCCTTTCATCCCCAGGACCATTTTATACATCCTCCTCTGAACAACGGCTAGAGTTTTATCTTTCTCAACAACTATACCAGAAACTACATGTGCTGTTGCAAATGGGGACGGCCCAAGAGTCTGGAGTTTTGTTCCCTGCTGCTCTGCTTTTACCCAGTAATGTGCGGCATGGTGGGTGAATTTTTCTAATTGTCAGTGGCTTCCAGGACCTGTTCCTGGGTTGTAACAGTTCACCTTCTCAGAACAATTTGGACTGTTTCCCCCAACCACGTCACATAAGCTTTGGCTCACAAAGTAGCTCACCTCTCGCCTCTCCACTCATCAAACTTAGTAAGAAGATTCTGCAGCTTAGTCCCAAAGGTCGGGCAGTTTTCCCTCCTGAAAAACTCTGTGGGCACCTAGAGAGGCCACTGTCTGCCCACCTGCCTTAGCAATGCTGGTCCTAACACTCCTCTCCAAGGACATCTTTCACAACGTCTCCATCGAAGAAGTGACCTTGACCTTCCTACCTTTGGGTTTCAGTTTTTTTATATTCATGACCACGTGTTTCTTCCAATCCCATAACAACAATTTTTATAGACTTTATGGCAGAGTCTTGTCAATGGCTTTTTGAAAATCCATTGAAGTTCTATCAGATGCAGATCTGTGTGTTTATTCACCTGCAGGGACTCGGGAGCTCATCTGCTCTGCGTCTTCCTATCCCCCTCCCCGCTAAAGCTGTAGTGCACCTTTTTAAAGGAATTCCATGCTGCACAGCAGCAGACTTTGGGCTCTTCGGGGCCTGTGCTGACTCTGGTTAGTGTCAGGTGGGGATCCGAGTAGGTTACGCACATTGGCCAAACAGCTGAGACAGGTATGCTCACCCATAGTGATTCCTGGATGGAGGCCATCCAATCTCAATATTTATAAATACCAAGCTGCTTAATTGGTTTCAAGATAGACTCTGCCCTGAACGCTTACTGTACTAATACCTTTGCCCAGGACTGAATTGCCTCTCCAGAGTCCTACTGTCACCTTTCCCATCCTTAAAACTACTCACTGCAGCATGACCAAGTGACTCTCGGCAGGTTTACCACTTCCAAAACCAAACCAAACCTAACTACTGACTCGAGTTCTTTGCAACATGAAAGCCTACAGTTTTAGGCTGGGCCCCTTCACCATGACTCCAGGTCTCATTCTCCCATCCGTGGTTGAGTGAAACCCACAGCCTCCTGGAACTCAGAGGCACCTGAGCTTGGAGCCACCTTTGTTATAAAGCTGAGGAAAGGGACACCCAGGCTGGATGGACGAGCTGAGGGCCCTGCACAGACATGTCCATGGAGCTTCAGGCCTAGGCCTCTGTCCATGCTGCCCCCTTTCTTCCCTTTATTTTGACAACCCGTCCATTTCTAAAATGTGTTTTCTTTTTCACCTGGGCCTCTTTTCCTTTGCCAATTAAGGAAAAAGCTTTAAGTGCCTGGTATCTTGTTCTGTGGCACAGATCTCTAGAAGGAAAGTACTTAAAACCAGTTTCAGGATTCACTGATGGGATTTCCTTCCCTTTCTAAATTTGTTCACGTTTTCCTTTTCTAAAACTGGACCAGGAAACTAGACTATACTGGATTTTAAGCTTTCCTTTGGACAAAGCTGAATTAAACGTGTGGTGTCACTAATACTCCACATCTGACAATTCAGGGCCAACTGCCAACCTGTGCTAGGCCGAGTAGTTGGGACCACGCCCTGCCACAGGCTGGGAATCAGTCACACCCAGAAAGCCTGCCTGAACAGGTTTTCTGCCGGTATAGCCAGGGTGACATAGAGTCTCCAACTGTCTACCTCCCTTTAGTTAGGAATGCTAGAATATTTATTGCCATGCTAAAAAAAAAAAAAAAAAAAAAAAAGACTTATTCTCTAGTGCTCGAAGCCTCCGTGTGCACTAAGATTTCGTACCATGACAGTTTTTTACCTCTTTATGACTGAATCCTTGTATTCTTTTTAATGAAAGAATAGAAACAGGAAAGCCAAGTTCACTGGCTCCTTCCTACCAGCTCTCCCCTGCCTCAGCTGGAACACCAGGCAACAATTCTTAGGATTCTAGCATTTCTTTCAGGAGCACTTGTTGAGTTTGGATTCTCTGCCACTGCCACTCTTCTGACTAGTGTCATCTCTCGTGAGCACGTGGGGCAGCCTAGTGGGCATACACAGCCAGCTTTTGCCAACATTCTCCCAGACTCTGCTTAGACTGCTCTGCCATTACTAACATGGACAGTGTGATGACATCGCTCCCTGGAGAGTCGGCCCCTCAAAGTTGGAATTGGTATGAAAAAGCTGCCCCCCTTCTGGTGGCCTAGAACCTGCTATAGTGAGGCAACCCTAACGGCCTGGGAAATGATGGTCACATACACTTTGCAGAAACTCTTTGGACCTTCAGAACCTTTCTGCTGCACTGTCACAAATAAGCTGACATGAACAAGAGGCGTGTGCACACAAAGGGAGGCCAGCAGACAGGAAGGTTTAACAAAAGGCCCAGCAAGCTGAGATGGACTGGAGGTGCAGTTCCTCATGCTCAAGTGCTTCTCGGGTAACCTCTCCCAGTGACTGCTCCTTGCCTCCTACGGAGAACAGGTTTTACCACCTACACACCAGCCTGTGGTCACAATAGTACCAACATTCAAGCAAACACCAAATAAATAAGAGGTAGTGGGGGAAGAGGGACAAGAGCTTTCCCAAAGGGTGTATGGTCTCCACAGTGCCAGCTCTAGATTTCTGAAACAGGCTTCTGTTTACACAGAACTTTCTAGGAAGCTTATTAGAACTGCCAAAAGAATTAAGTGTGAATAAACCATTGTTCTTCTAGACCTGCTGCTTTAGATGCTGAACTTCAGAATCAAAAAGCAGTGGAAAAGTCTCATGTGACAGCTTTCAAGTGAAGACAACCAGCTTTGCAGGCTATGTCCTCCTGGAAGGGACAAAACCAGACTTACCTGCAATGCAACAAACTACCTGGTCTAACTGAGAGCCAACCCAGTAATCTGAGCTTCAGGAAAGCAGAAAGTGGTGTGTTAGACTCAAAGATTAAATTTGGCCTCATATTGCACAGGTTCAAAGGACGCAACCATTCTCGGGGGAAAGGAAGAAAGTAAAGCTACTGAGGAACACCAACTGGCCCTTGGATTAGAACACACTGCGAGGTAAATGAGAGGGGTTAGGGCGGGTGGAGGGGAAGGCCAAGAGGCATTTCAATGCCAGATCCAAAAACCGTTCTGCATTCAGTCAGCTGTCCAAAGGACCTCCGCCCCATTTCCACACATGAACTTGCACTCAGACCCTGGAAACAGGAAAGCTTTGAAACGTGCATTCACACCTCCTGTTCTGTGCCAACAATATGCAAGTTAACACTGATTGACCACCATCCTTAGCTGTGTTCATGATGAGTCTCATTGTAGTCCATGATATGTAGCTGTCCAACACTGTCCGGGTTCGGGGGAGATGGGTGCGGGCCATCTAGGTTCAGGGGAGTCTTGGCTTCCACACCCAAGTCTTTGCTCAGTTCCGTCTTTAGGCTCTCAGAAAGGCTACTGGTCATGCCGTCCTCATCACACTGACTCTCGCTCTTATTACGAAATAACTCTCGGGCCTTCATACCCAGGAAGCTTTTTGAACTGGGAAGTGAGCCCACAGTGGTAGGGATGCTGGCAGACGGTTCTCCCGTCGTCGTCTCCCACCGACTGCTGAATGGGCCTGCCCTCTGGTGTGGGGGCTTCTCCGGGGTGGAAAGCTCGCTGCTGCTGCTGCTGCTGCCTCCACCTCCTCTGCTTCCACTACTGCCCCGGGTGCTGCTGGGCCTGGGGGTCTTGGTCTCACCGTTGTGGCCAGATGCCTCTTCATTGTGCCCTACCATGGAATCTGAGCACCCGTCATTACAACAGTCAAGCCTGTAAGAAAGCCCGGGAGGAAAGAAGGAGCTGGTGATTGAGGCATCCACATTTGGAAGATGTGGAATTACACTGACACTCACTCACACTGATGTTGAACTCTGCTAGCCCACTCTCTGTTTTATAATACTGGACTCAAGCAAGAGATCTCATCAAGAGAAACCTAAATCACAACTAGGGATACTAGGTGGCAGTCTTAAGTGTGAACACTTCCTGTGGCTGTATGGAGGGACTCGAGGCCAGGAAAAGGACCATGAAGGGATCACTGGACGTTTGGAGGAAAGGGAACGTCAGAGTGGGTCTCTGAAATGGAGTGAGCTGAGCGCTGCAGCCCTGTCTAATCAGCTATAACTGCTTCCCACTCCATGTGACACAGTCCTTCTGCTGTAATTGACAGCTTAATCCCAAGGTCATTAATCAGTTCTTTGTTCCTACCTTTCTTCTGCTGCTTCAGCTGCTTCGGCTTTTTCTTCTTCAAGTTTTTTCAGGAGGCCATCTTTCTCCAACCTGCCATATAAATCTAAGATCTCCAATTCAAACACCTGGGTTATCCTTTTCTGAGCCTCATACCTGCTCTCTGCAGCCTGCAGCTGTCCTCTGAAAGATACAGACCAGCCAGAATATAGGAAGTTCCACTTAATAAAAACACAAAAGCCTTTCCTGATGAAAGTTACCTTGCCTGGCCGGGCGCGGTGGCTCAAGCCTGTAATCCCAGCACTTTGGGAGGCCGAGACGGGCGGATCACGAGGTCAGGAGATCGAGACCATCCTGGCTAACACGGTGAAACCCCGTCTCTACTAAAAAATACAAAAACTAGCCGGGCGAAGTGGCGGGCGCCTGTGGTCCCAGCTACTCGGGAGGCTGAGGCAGGAGAATGGCGTGAACCCGGGAGGCGGAGCTTGCAGTGAGCTGAGATCCGGCCACCGCACTCCAGCCTGGGTGACAGAGCCAGACTCAGTCTCAAATAAAAAAAAAAAAAAAAAAAAAGAAAGTTACCTTGCCTGGAGTTTGACATCCTCTAAATATTTCTTCTGTTCCAAAAGAAGGTGGTCTTTCTTGGCCAGGTGAGATTCCAGTTCCAAAATCCGTTTCTGGGAGGTGTCAAGTCTCTGAGTCTGCTGGAGAACATGGCTTCTGTTTTTTTCTAGCTCTTTCCGATAGGCAGCTTTCATCATTTCTACTTCCTAAAAAAAAAAAAAAAAAAGACTAGAATTAGTACTTATAAAAAATAAACACGCTGTATCCATTTTGAAAAGACAATGTAAGAAGGACTGAGAAGGCACTTTAGTAAGCTGGTAGTATTATCCTAGTAACCCTTCCTTGAAATCGATCCCCAAGGAAAGCATGTGAAACATAGAGATTTTGCACAAAAATAATCATCACAGCATATTTATAAGAGCAAAAACCTGGAAACATCGTTTAAGTCTAATGTCAGGGGAACAGCTAAGTAAATTAAAATACATCCTATATTTCTAAGTCTTTTTAAAAAATGATATGGTGGCCGGGCGCGGTGGCTCACGCCTGTAATCCCAGCACTTTGGGAGGCCGAGACGGGTGGATCACGAGGTCAGGAGATCGAGACCATCCTGGCTAACACGGTGAAACCCCGTCTCTACTAAAAATACAAAAAACTAGCCGGGCGTGGTGGCGGGCGCCTGTAGTCCCAGCTACTTGGGAGGCTGACGCAGGAGAATGGCCTGAACCCAGGAGGCGGAGCTTGCAGTGAGCTGAGATCCGGCCACTGCACTCCAGCCTGGGCCACAGAGCAAGACTCCGTCTCAAAAAAAAAATGATATGGTATCAGTAAAAAGATTAAAAAGCAGACTACAAGACTGTGTGAATAGTACAATCAACTATGCGAACATATACGTATCCAAAACACCAAGTGAAAATCCGCCAGTATCCGGCTATCATTTCAGTCTAGTGGTACCGCAGGCCACTTGCTTTCTTTCTCCTTTTCTCCCCCTCCTGACAATAGCGCAGGTGGGGCTACAGAATGGAACGCCAGTGGAGCAGGTCTGCTCAAGCAAAGCAGCCTCTGCAGACTGGGTGCCCTGACAAGGTTTGTTGATCGTGCTAAGGCAGATGGCCTGCAGCCGACAGATTGGAACAGCTTGAAACCCAGAGCAAGTACACATTAATGCTCAGAAAGAAGGCGGAAAGGATATTTTTTTAAGCCTGTGTTACTTTTGTGTGTGTATGTTTACTGTGGTAAATTGTACAAAACATAAAATTTGCCATATATTTGTTTTTAAAAAAAGATAATAAACCATAAACAGCAAGGAGATGAGCTTTCACGAAGGCGCCCCTGCCTTGATGCTGTCTGGTGAGCCCAATGCTTCCTTGTTACAGAATGCAACTGATTTAAACTCAGAACTGGCTCTGATAATGTGGCTGTTCCAGCTGTGCTAAATGGCTCCAGACTTCAGCACAGGGTAGATGAACGCATCTATCTGGTCTTTGTCATAAACAATAGGACTTATTCATGGATAATCATGCAAAGCACTGAACCAGGAACATCCACGAGGAACATCCGTGCACTCTCACTAATCCTTACAGCTACCCCTACCAACTGTTCCCCCCTGATTCCCCACCACTCACTCTTCCTTCTCCTCTGGATGCAACAAGAGCAACCCTAGCTCCAGGTTCGGGGACAAATCCTGACTGGGTTGAGGCAATAACTAGGCTAGGGATGGGCACAGGACAGGCCTGGCCAACAGGGGAGATAAGTATGGTGGGAGCATCTGGGAAAGGTTTTCTTTCTTTCTTTTTTTTTTTTTTTGGAGACAAGAGTCTCGCTCTGTTGACCAGGCTGAAGTGCAGTAGCATGATCTCGGCTCACTGAAACCTCCGCCTCCAGGGTCAAGCGATTCCCCTGCCTCAGCCTCCCAAGTAGCTGGGACTACAAGTGTGGGCCACCACACCCGGCTAATTTTTTGTATTTTTAGTAGAGACGGGGTTTCATCATGTTGGCCAGGATGGTCTTGATCTCCTAACCTCGTGATTCACCCACGTCTGCCTCCCAAAGTGCTGGTATTACAGGAGTGAGCCACCACGCCCGGCCTGGGAAAGATTTTCTTGCTGAGGAATAGGAAGAGATGCTCTCCTCTTCTGTGGGACATTACTGTGTCTGCCTGTCATATCTGTGCCTGTGGCACACACCTGGCAACCGTGAGTGCAGCTAGCTGGAGGACCAGGCCTGCAGGATAAGCAAGGCAGTGCAGAAGAATGGAAAGAGTCTGGCTCCTTGATGCTGTCCCTGAATGGCCAACTTGACCAACCTGGAACTCACCTGCCTCACGACTTCTTGTCAAGTGAAATAATAAAATTCTCCACTGTTAAGCCAGTTGAGTGTTTTTTGTTTTTGTTGTTTTTTTGAGATGAAGTCTTGCTATGTTGCTAGGCTTGGTCTAGAACTTCTGAGTTCAAGCAATCCTATTTCAGCCTCCCAAATAGCACTATAGGCATGTGCCACCGTGCCCAGCCCTAGTTTGGTTTTTGTTGTCTACAATTGAAGGCATCCTGACTATCACAACTCAGCTGCATCACCCCTGTTTAATGAACTGGGAAACAGGGCTCCACGGACAGGAGGCTACTCAAGGTCCCAAAGAGCACAAGGGCTCCATGGAGGCCGCCCGTCTAGGCTTCGCTCAGGAGATGGCACGTGCGCGTTTCAGCAGCTTTTTCAGGAGCTCTCTTGTGCCACAGATCTGTTTCTCCCCCTTGCTGTTCCCAAAGTCATTACACCTCCAAAATAAGTGATAGATGCTTTCTAGAGAAAGTACCACATCTAACATCCTTCTAAGAAAGGGAGTCTGACTCTGAGAGCTGAGAGGAGCCAAGAAATAAAGAGTAATTCTATTAGGAAAATTACTCTCTCCAGTTCTAAGACTCCTCTCTACATCCGGCGACAAGGACTCTTTACAAAGCACATGCCCAAGAAACCTAAAAAGGAGGCCCATGTGTGATGGAGAAGTTAGTGACAGGAAGCAACTGAACAGCGACTATTAAAATTCAATTCCCACCTCATTCACTAACATTACCTGAGGCTATTTATAAAGTGACTTAAAACTTCTGCCTCGACACCACTGGTGAGGCACTAATTAACGTAAGATCATCCCAATGCTGGCCTTGTTGCCAGGACTGAACTACCATCTGCAGAAATCCAACATTAAAAGGAAAAAAACCTGGTATGTACGCCAGTCTATACCCACAGTCCTGAGAGGTATGTTAAACAGAATTGGTCCCCCACCCTTCTTTTTTTCTCTCCCTCTTTGAAAGGGGGCGTAGGGAAGAGAAAGGAAACACTTTACACCTACTCTGTACCAATTACCATTAGGTGCTTTCAGTGCGAGTTAACTTCAAAGCAACCCAACAGGAGAAACAAACTCACGCGGTGGCTGGAAAGTGCTTGTCTATCTGGACCAGGGGGAAGTGGGACTGCCACTCCGTCTTTTAGGAAACAAGTCATCAAGCCATTCTATATGACATGCCGGAGACATACTGTCTGGGTCTGAAATGCTTTCCCCACTAAGGTCTGGCTCCCTGAGCCCTGGCATACCTTTGTGGTATCTGAGTGCTTGTTCTGCAGTTGTTCCAAATATAGCTCGTTGACCTCCCCAAGAACCAACAGCTGCCTGTTCAAGAACTCCATCTGCTGCTGGACCGACTCACTGTTTGAGAGCTAGCCAAAAAACATAAGCAAAGTGAAAAATCCGACGACATAAAACTAGCACATGGACATGAAATAGGGAATCAGCTAGAAGCACACTATTTCAATGTTAAAGCAAAATAAACAAGTCCCATCGATTTACAGTCCCTGACATAATGGCAGGTGGGGAGGATGACACCCAAGGACAACAAAAATAGAAATGCACTTCAGAACTGTGCTTTGCAAAGGGGACAGCATGAATGCAGTCCATCAAAACTGGCCACCCACAGAACACCTGGAGAAGGTGGACAGGTATACCACCAAGGCCCAGTGGCATAAAGCCCTAGGGAAAACTCACCGTTCTTGACAAAATGATGTATGAAGTGCAGTGATTCCCAAAGAAGGAGGAATCACGCTCAAAAACCTGAACAAACTTTTGACACTTATGTAAACAAAGTGTGAAGAAAGGGTTCCATGGGATACACATAGACCAGGGTTTAGGATGGATACTTCTTTGCTGCAGGGGGCTGCCTGTGCATTGTAGGATATTTGGCAGCACCCTGGCTCCGACCCACTAGATGCCAGTAGCACCAAAAACATGAACCTAAAATGTCTCCAGACACTGCCAAATGTCAGGGAACATGGGGGCAGCAGAACTACTTCCCGTTGGGAACCCATGACACAGACACTCAAGTAATATATTTCTTTAACCTGTCTGAAGGAAGAATGTTAGCAAATGGTGTTTCAACAGATTCAGGTCTGCCTCATTTCTTCTTACCTTTTGGGAAACCTGACTGAGCAGCAGCTCAGTGTGACACACCTTGTTGTTGGCCTTCTTCAATTCTATCCGCAGCTCTGCAATCATGTTCCTGCAGTCCTCCAGTTTCGTCTACCCAAAGAGACGTGGACATGAAGTTTGAGGAGCACTGACAGGCCGGATCACAAGCCTACCTGGCCACCAGCCCACAGAGGACTGGGAATGCCTAGCTCAACGGCTCTACTTTCTTGGGCCCTCAGGATTTGATATCTTAGTTTTAAAAAGTAAGTTATGGTTGATTTCTGAGTTCCTTACTATTTAACAAAAGAAAAAAAGAGACCTAAGATTCTCAGTTCCCAAACTGTGCACCAAAGAGCCCTGAGGCTACCCAGCAAACTCAGAGAGGCCGCAGAAAGATTTTAAATTTTCGAGGGAGACGCAGTGCCATCTGTTGGACACCCTGTGAATTACCAACTAGCTGGAAATGATGCTGCGACTGTGGATGACGTCTTTGTGAAGCTGGGCTTTTTTGGGTGCAGTGATACAAAGCACCACAAGGAAAACCAGTGTGAAACAGGAAATGAGGGTGTCACTGTCCACTCTGATTTCAAGGTCTGAGATGCCATGCAGTGCCCAATAGGTGCACACGAGGCATTAGTAATTGCAGTTATTATTTTTTTAAATTTATGTGTATTATTTCTAAACACCTACTAAGTTCTTAGGACATTCATACTCACTAAGTTATTCAGATCGACTTAATGAGCAGAACTGTTAAGTGTTTCTTTTTGGCTGCAGAAAAAAAAATTGACTGAGACACTAAGGGAGCTACTATATGAACCAAGAAAGTTGGGGAACCTCTGCCCTAAGTAAGATTCACCTGCCATGGCCAGACGTGGTGGCTCAAGCCTGTAATCCCAGCACTTTGGGAGGCCGAGACAGGCGGATCACGAGGTCAGGAGATCGAGACCATCCTGGCTAACACAGTGAAACCCTGTCTCTACTAAAAAATACAAGAAACTAGCCGGGCGAGGTGGCGGGTGCCTGTAGTCCCAGTTACTCGGGAGGCTGAGGCAGGAGAATGGCGTGAACCCGGGAGGCGGAGCTTGCAGTGAGCTGAGATGCGGCCACTGCACTCCAGCCTGGGCGACAGAGTGAGACTCCGTCTCAAAAAAAAAAAAAAAAAAAAAAAAGATTCACCAGCCATGAAGAATCTCTGCCATGATTTGAGAGAGAAAAGCATTCAGCTTAATGAAGCTGAACAAGTCGAGGACACCCCAGGAAACCAGCTGCCTCCCTCCTCACTGCTCTCCAGCGTTCTCGCAGTTGGCTTTGCCTGGTGCTCCAGTTTATACCTGTAATTCCTGGCTCTGGTTGTAGAATTCCTCTCGGTCATGCTGCAGCTGTCTGATCTGGCTGTGGAGCTTGGTCACCATAGTGTCACGCTGCTCCTGAAGCTGACTGTATCTAGCTTGTTCTTTCTGCAGACTAACCTTCCACATCTGGATGTCTTTCTCTTGTAACTTCAACTGATCTTTCTAGCAGAGACCAGAAATGTCATCATTTTAGCTGTCTTCCAACACAGGCAATTTAACACACACTGCAAACATTTCACCTGAATAGTCACAAGCTACCCTGACAATGTAACTACAGACCCAAACTCTTAGAGCTCTCACTACTGTTTTACTTGGCTTTAGGTCAAGGTTTTCCAAATTTTACATTAAGCAAATGGATTTTAAGTTGCTTAAAGAAATCTTCTCAGGGATCAATTTGCTTCCAATACTTTCAAAAGTCTGACTACCAACACTGGAATAAAATCTCTCACACATGGTACTAAGTTCACTAAAATGATGAGCATTTACTGAATGCCTGCAGTGTGCTGGGCACTCAGCAAGTGCTACCGACATTTCTTTTAACCATCACAACTTAAAGAGCAGCTGCTGCTATTATTATTTCCATTTTATAGCATGGCTAACAGAGGCTTTAAGAGGCCAAGTTACTTTTCTAAGGTAACACTGGTAGAGCCGAGATTCAAACTCCAGGTCTGACTGGCTTCACACACACTGTACAATACACACTTCAGTTTTGTGCCATGAAATAGTTTTACAAGAGTTGGTTTTACATTTGGAAAAATAAAATCATCTTCTGACCCTTCATCACCATGGCCAATTACATGCAAACATACACACACAAAATCACTTGTCCCCACGGTTTCTGAGAATTATGAGGGAATTCTGAGACGTCACCATTCATGTCTTAATCTCGAGTGACCTGCCCGAAGGAGTGGGAGGGACTGGGAACTCTGACCTCCTCAGCTGCTGTGCTTTGTAAGCTATCATGCTGACCCAAAACAAAACAAACAGCAAGCTCCACCTGTCCCCTCCCCAGTCCTCACCATGGCAGCATTATGTTCCTCCAGAGCTGCTGCTTTGATCACCTTGCGGAGGAGCCGCCTGTTCCGCAGGGCATGCTGCTGCCTCTTAAAACGCTCGTAGAGTAACTGGTTGTGCAGTAAAAGCAACTGGTCTCGGAGGGTGCGGATCTCATCTGAAGGAGGAGAGCCTGATTTTAAAGCAGAGGGAGGGTGGCAGAAATGCCTTTTACAGATCGTTCAATCAAGCCCCCTTCCCATGTGTTGTTAGTTTAACAAACACAATTCTTTAAGAAACAAATCACCACTCTCTTTGCAAATGACCACTTGGCTCCCAGCAACAGCAGTGGGGAAAGTATGGACTATGTGTCTCCCTCGTGAAGGAATGCAAAGGGTCGTGTCACGTGGGATGACTCTTTCAGAGCCTGCTTTCCTTTCCCCACAAATCTAGACCACACATTTCAGGTGCCCTGTTTCTCAAGACCCTTCCTTCACTGTGTGTTCTCCTTCACTCTGGTCTTCTCTAGGGAAGCCTGGCAGGAAGTCTGTAGTTTTGCACTTCTACTCTCAAGTGCATGGTACTTGCCACTTTTCAAAAATAAGAAATGCTGACTTGGCAACACTTGAGATCCTTTAGCCAAGCAGATAGCCTGGCTGGAGCAATAGCCAAGGGGAGATCTGTTTCCCAGAGGGCACCTCCTTCAAGGACAGAAAGGGCAACAAGCAAGCAGGAACCTTGTGGGCTGGATTTGGAGCTAAAGTAACAACTTTACCTCCAAAGTGGGTCCAGTCGACAGACTTGCTGGGTAAAGGCAACCTAGGAAGAAAGTTTTTGAGTAACAAAGTTACGGATCTTACCAAGAAAAAAACTTATCTGGACTTTTATTTGCGGCAAAGTTAGATCACTTCTTTGTGGTCAAAATCTGCAATGGCATAAGAATGTTTCAAACTCCAGGGCCACAGAGAGTTAGAGAAGCCTACAGTGGACACAATGGGAGGCAGCCCCACGGCCTCTGACCTGGTCTGCAGAGCAGAGAGGGCCGCAGGCTGACCTCCACTGCATACACTGTGGCCTCCGTTTCTGGGGCCAGCTCTTCAGAGAAACTGAGTGGTCAAACACGCTGAGAGCCGCTTTCAACCCTGTCTGTTGAAATATACAGGGAGTACGCTCTGTTGTGAAGCTACTGTCACTTAAATTTAAGGAAAAAGTAGGTAATTTACCTGAGCCTATCATGCCAAATCTCGTTTAAAAATAGGGAGTTTAAATATTATAATCCCTGTCAAATTTCACCATAGCATAGTACATAAGAAGAAAAATAAAAATATTCCCCAAGCACCTGTAAAGTAGCTAATAAAAGAAGGATGGGAAACAGTTTCTCAGCTAGTCCTTTCTATGAAAACTTGGGTGCCTCAGCGGGTCTGGAGGGGACATCAGCCACCTGAACTTGCATAAAATGCTGGTGATTTTATCTCCACCTAATGAACTATACCAAAATAGAAAATAATAATAATCTGTAGCTAGAGAGGGAAACACTGTGACAAATATTCTTATATTCTTTGAAATACCACAACCTCGTTTTCAGCCTACAGTTTGCAGAGGGCACACATGAAAGCATTTGAGTGTCCTCATAGAACAGAGGCACAAAATGGCCTATATAAAAAGACTCATTTTGAAGTGGACTGCTAAGGAATCATCCCACTTTAGGTGCACAGAGGTCACACATGGTCACATATATGAAGACACAACAGCCTAGAAGGACATCTGACAAACAGCAGAGAACCAGCTGCCTCAGGGTGGGAGTGTGAAGAATGATTCTTGTTCCTCTCTCACACCTTCTGTACTTCACAATAAAATGGACCATTTAACACAGAAGAGAGGGCCCCAGTCCCTTACTTGTTCAGCTCCTTGCTGTGCGCGTCTGCTCCCTGCTGTATCAGTCTGTCCAGCACTTCCATTGGGGAGGTAGAGGGCACACCATCTTCCTCTGTGCTTCCTTTTGCTTTCTTTAAAAGCTCCTCAGTCTTCCCGATGACAAAATGATGGGCTGTCTTTGGCAATGCCACCTCAAAAAGATGATCGTACGGGGGAGGCTGCCCGCTTCCAAAGCCCACTCTCGTCGAAGGTGGAATTTTACAAGGACTGGGAGTGAGGATACTGGTCTCCAAAGAAGTCTGGCATTCCCTGTCTCCCGCAGGGCTTTCATCAGCACCACCGCAGGGCAGGTCTATGGGAGTAAAGGCTTGCTTTGGTGTTTCAGGCCCAAGCTTGTCCAGGGAGGAGTGTAAAGGCTCAGGGTTCACGCTGGCGCCCTGAGAACTGGAGGCTGCCGAGTGGGTCTTCCGCTGAGAACCTGGGAGACTCTCTCGGTAAAAGGGAGAGTCAAAGCCTCCTCGAGGAACCACAGGCTCAGCCTCTGCTGTGGTGATCTCAGAAAGTTCTCTAGATATTGCAGCTGAGAGGAAGAAAGGAAACAAAAGAAACGGCAGTCGATATTCCACCTGGGAAAGGCTAGGCAGTTTGGGTTGCATGCTGCCACGTGCCAGTGTCACTGAGAGGGAGGAGAAAAAGTGGCATCCGGCTGGGCATGGTAGCTCACGCCTGTAATGCCAGAACTTTGGGAGGCTGAGGCGGGAGGATCACTTGAGCCCAGGAGTTAGAGACCAGCCTGGACGACATAGGGAGATCCCATCTCTACAAAAAATACAGTAAAAATCAGCTGAGCATGGTGGTGCATGCCTGTGGTCCCAGCTACTCAGGAGGCTGAGGTGGGCGGATTGCTTGAGCCTGGGAGGTCAAGGCTGCAGTGAGCCATGATTGTGCCACTGCACTCCAGCCAGGGCGACAGAGCAAGACCCTGTCTCGAAAAAAAAAAAAAAAAGCGGCATCACTTTACCTGGCATAGGTCCCAAACTAAACCACCCATCTTGTTACCTCAAGAGAAGAAAAATCAAGCAAGCCTGTGAGCATTGGCACAAAGTCCCAGATTCACAGCAGAGCGAGGGTCAGGTTTTATCAATTCACAGCAATCCCCCATACATTACCTTCTTCTTTATCTTTTTCAATACTATCTTCTTCAGAGGCCAGATCACCTAAAAACCCTGGAAGATCACTTAGGGTGACAGAACCTTTGCTGCCAGGTGGCTCTTCTGAAGAGAAACAAAGACAACTGAAGTCAAAGAAACACAGTGTAATCCCTGTAAATGTAAAACTGCTTACACTGTACAGAATATGTCTGTAATAACTCTTCCTGCTGAACAGAGAAGGCTGGACATGGCTCTGTCCTATGGACATGGCTCTGTCCTAGGGATACTACAAAAGACTGACATATTAAAAATAATATAACTAAAAGTACCAAAAATAATCCCATAGCAAATAAAATGATCAGTTCTTAATGTTTCTGAAAAGAGACATAGTTTAACCAAGTCAAAATACAGGTACTTCATTGCAATAGCTTAAAAACTGTTTTTGATATTATTAGTTTAGCTTTTAGAATTCACTACTTGTTTCATTATCTTTAGGCCTCAGTAGTTTGGATATCCCAGAATTTCCTTGTTTCCAGTTAACTTTCTTTTCTTAAACACATATAACCCAATTAGAAGAGGCAAGCAAGGCCTGTGGTGATGCAGAAATTTTACCTGATCCTCTGTCATTCAGAAGATGGTGCTGTCTGTGTAGACATGGTCTTGCAGAATCCATTCTCTCTTCCTGAAAAGTGAAGTATCTTTATATCACAAGGCAAAAAATATGGCACATGTTCTCGAGCATATTGTAAGGTAGTTTAAAGGTCAGCCCAGTGCAGTGAATCTCAAATTGTTTGGATGCTTGCTTTCTTTTTTTTTTTTGGAGACTGAATTTCACTCGTTGCCCAGGCTGGAGTGCAATGGCGCAATCTTGGCTCACTGAAACCTTCACCTCCCGGGTTCAAGCCATTCTCCTGCCTCAGCCTCCCGAGTAGCTGGGATTACAGGCATGCGCCACCATGCCTGGCTAATTTTTGTATTTTTAGTAGAGAGGGGGTTTGTCCACATTGGTCAGGCTGGTCTCAAACTCCCAACCTCAGGTGATCTGCCTGCCTCGGCCTCTCAAAGTGCTGGGACTGTGCCTGGCAGCTTGCTTTATAGTCTTAATGTATGACTGCAGACTGGGCATGGTGGCCCATGCCTATAGTCCCAGCACTCTGGGAGGCCAAGGCCAGTGGATCCCTTGAGCTCAGGAGTTTGAGGCTAGCCTGGGGAACATGGCAAAACCCCACTGCTACAAAAAATTAAAAAGTTAGCCGGGCTTGGTGACTGGTGTTTGTAGTCCCAACTACCCAGGAGGCTGAGGTGGGAGGACCACCTGAGCCAGGGAGGTCAAGGCTGCAGTGAGCTGCAATTGTGCCACTACACTCCAGCCTGGGTGACAGAGTGAGACCACAAAAAAAAAAAAAATAAAATAAAATAATAATAATAAGAAGAATAAGACTGGAGAATCCCAAGAGCTTTTGTTTATGAGGTATAATTATTATATTAGAAAACTAAGAAAGTTTTTAAAATTTATTAATTCCCTTAAAAATAACAAGCCCATTACAAGTTAATGTAAATTACGTATTATTTAAAAACTATATTTCCCAAAATAAAAATAAATTTAATGAGACGAGTGGAACATTTTTGCCATCTCTTTAATATACAGCTTCATGAAAGACAGGGGGATTCTCGTATCTACCTCTACATTCAATCTGTTGCAATATGTTATTTTGACTGAAGTGTATAAAGAAAAATTTGGGGCCCCACAGATATGTAATTACAAAAGTAAACATATGTGTTGCTGTTTTTATTTTTGAGACAGGGTCTGGCTTTGTCACCTGGGCTGGAATGCAGTGGCATGATCATGGCTCACTGCAATCTCTGCCTCCTGGGCTCAAGCCACCCTCCATCAGCTCCCCAAGTAGCTGGGACTACAGATGTACACTACCACACCTGGCTTTTTCTTTTCTTTTTTTTTTTTTTTTTTTTGGTAGAGATGGGGTTTTGCATGTTGCCCAAGCTGGTCTTGAAGCAATCTACCTCCCTTAGACTCCCGAAGTGCTGGATACAGGAGCGAGCCACCATGCCCAGCCGCAAAAAGTAAACATATGTTGACAGACTTTTCAAATACTCGTCTTTGTTATTACACCAAAATTTGACAAGTGGTAGTTTCTTGAAGTTACAAAGTGAAATTTGAAACCACATCAATGAGATTTTCCTGTGTTAAAACCCACTAGTCTACCTTGTACTTTTTTTGCGTGTGTGTGATGGAGTCTTGTTCTGTTGCCCAGGCTGGAGTGCAGTGGTGTGATCTTGACTCACTGCAACCTCTGCCTCCTGGGTTCAAGTGATTCTCCTGCCTCAGTCTCCCGAGTAGCTGGGATTACAGGTGCCTGCACCATACCCAGCTAATGTCTGTATTTAGTAGAGATGGTGTTTCAGCACATAGGCCAGGCTGGTCTTGAACTCCTGACCTCAAGTGATCCACCCGCTTCAGTCTCCCAAAGTGCTAGGATTACAGGTGTAAGCCACTGTGCCCAGCCTGCTTTGTACTTTGAATGTGCTTTTTACCTATGCCTGATTCTGCAACATCATACATTGGACATTCTGAAAATATTGGCTCACCAAGTTATTCACATATTCCAAATGTTGAAACACTTCATTACACAATATCAAAAACTCAAATTACTAACTAAGCTTCCAAAGACTTTTCAATTTCATAAAAGTCTTGGGGCAGCTATCAAGTTCATGGTGGCATATACACGTTTTTTAATATCCTAATTTCCACCTGAGAGTTGAATTTTATTGTTGGCAACAAATACTGTCAGTTGTTTATCTTGAAGTTACATACTCAGCTCATCATTTAAGAAACTGCCTGCCATATATCCAAGTCTGAATAACCAGTTTGTAAGACAGCTGTTCTTTCGAATAAAACTGGCACTCCATGAAAAAAGACAGCTAGTTCACCTCTCAATTCAAATAATTGCATATGCAGTATATGTGCCTTATGCATATTTTCTATCTTGCCACAAAGAATATTACACATACATGTTCTCAAGGGCTAAGATGTAATAAAATTAATAATGGTTACTGCTTAATACAGAACACTCAACTTTTTAAATTTTTTTTTATTGTTTTTAATGGAGAGAAGATGTCAGGGAAGAATACAAGGCCTCCTAGGATAGGACACTTCAATGCCTGCCTTGATTCAGGCTAAGTTGCCACCATTTCGCCCCCCATCATATTTGTGCCATCAGTGCAGATGCCAACCCAGTGGGAAAGGCAAATGACAGCTTAGTGTTATGAAAGTGGGATTGGTCAGGTGTGGTGGCTCAAACCTGTAATCCCAGGATTTTGGGAGGCCCAGGTAGGAGGATCATTTTGAGCCCAGGAGTTTAAGACTAGCTTGGGCAACATAGTGAGACCTCACCTCTACCCAAAAAAAAAAGAGTTAGCCAGGCATCATGGCACATGCCTGTAGTCCCAGCTACTTGGGAGGCTGATGCAGGCGGATTGCATGAGTCTGGGAGGTCAAGGCTGCAGTGAGCCATGATCGTGCCACTACACTCCACCCTGGGCGACAGAGCAAGACTGTCTCAAAAAAAAAAAAAAAAAAAGGTAGGTTTGACCTGCTGGATTCCCTACAAGAGTTCTTCCAAAGCAGAGTTTTGGAACCACCCAGAGGTCAGCAGATCACACCTTGAGAGCAGCTTGTTAGTCTATTTTCAATTATTCTGATTCAAACCCATTGCATTTTAGGTTAGAATTCTATCTGGCATAATTAGGCTTCTCAAAGTGAGGCTTTCAAGTGAGTCACTGTGCCTTGGGCAGAGGGATAGCAGATGAGTTGGATCGCACCTTCCTGGGGGGTGTGGCTGTGGCCTGGGGGAGTGAAATGTGCACGTAGTCATCCGAATGACAGAGTGGGGCTGGAGGAGGAGAGGTTGCTGGGGTTCCCAGAGGAGTTCCTTTTCCACCTGCTTAGAGACAAGGGCAGAACATATATGAACACTGAGCCCAACTATTAGAAAAACTGCCAATTTTTTTTCAGCCTATTACTATAAATAAAGCTGTTAGAGTTAACTTTCTAGGGATCTAGATCAGTCTCTCTCTTTTTTCAGGTTCACTTTACACATTCTGAAAGCCCCAGGGATTTGCAATAAGTGTCAAAAACAAGTTTACAACTGCAAGTGGTCCCTTAGATCTGAAAGAGAGCTCCTCCTGCCATTAAAAGCAGGCCAAAACCAACCAATCAAATCCAACCTAAGACATACATACCAGTTGTACCAAAGACTTTACTGTAAGGGTGTGACAGATCAGGTGGGACATTTCCAGGAGAAGTTGGAGGAGTGGTCATACCACAAACCATAGATGGGCTCCAAAGAGTAGCCTGGGAAGTTAATAAAGTACATCAGCAGTGGCAAAGGAATGCTAAGTCATCCACAAGGTTTATATCCATGGCCAGTGTTCAGCTTAAATTTAGCTTTTTCAACTAGAAAAAGGCATCTTATTAAAAGTGTATCAAGAAACAAGTTGCATTTTATAAATCAAGACTTCAAGATGAATCTAAGAGGCAACAGTAACTTTCTTTGCTAATATGATGGATCCTTAAAAGTGACTCCTGAAATGAGCAGTGTGAAATTTTCCCAACCACATACTAAATCTGACCCAAAGGGTCAGCTTCACCAGAAAGCAGAGGAGAAAGCAGGCACACCAATTGACACCATACTTGTGGTGGTTCAGTCATCAGCCGTGTAGATGGGGAACTCAGAGTCTGAGGTAGCTGCCCTGGCGTATTTAACAACATAAGCCGAGACGTGGAGTAAGGGGTAGAAGTAGCACACCCTAAAATGGAAGGGAAGAACACGGGGGGTTAGTGTGTGGTTTTAGATTATTCTGATTAAAAAAAAAAAAAAAAAAAAAGGATGATCCTCTAGACCATTTGATAATATTCAATTCTCTGTACCTAAAAAATCTGAGGGACTTAACTGACATCCTTGGGGACAAAGTAACATTTCAGAGTTTCTTTAAATGCTCCTTTGAAATCAAGCTCAATAAGGTTTGATGTCTCATTAAGCCTCAAGATAACTTGAAAAAGCACAGTACAGATAACAACTTCAGTGACTGCGACCCACAAATGAAGCCTACATTTTTATACGAATCCAAGTCTAAATTGTTCTGACTCATTCCAACTGTGTCAGTGCTACAGCCACCAGAGCTTCACTCTAAGTGTCTGAAAATCACAAAGATTCCCTTATGAGGTAGAGCCTGGAAGTCAAATACTTGAACCCATTTTCTTTGTTAAGGGTTGGAGACACGTCACCAACTCTGTTGGCATACAATTAGGTAGGAGACCAAGGATATCTAAATTAAACTTGAAGGAGAAATTATTTAGAAGAAAATGGAGGGATATGCAAATTTAAAATATTTTGGGAAAAATTCCTAGGAACTGAACTAAGTCTTACTCCAGAAAAGAAAGTCAACAAAGACAAATAATGTTTTCCAGAGACAAAGTTGCAAAACAGATAAGTACCAAAGACACTTTTTACCATAGCTATTCTGTGTGTCAACATAAGGGCTGGTGGTGACATCGGCTGAACGATGAGGAAAGCGAGCTGAGATTTGGTGAGACACAGAATAGCCATCTTCATATGAGGCTTCTGTGGGATCCAGAGAGATTTTGGCACACTCGATCACAACATCATGAGTTTCTAATCTCTTCCACCTGTAAAAGGCAATGAAAGTCAAGAAATACAAACTACTTCAGAGTTAAATACTTCAGAGTGTCAACTCAGTGCCAGCCACAGAACTCTGATAGCAGAGAACAAGCAGGACCATGCCAGCCCAAGTCTGAAACAATTCTAGTACATAAAGAAATAGCCATTCATTTTACAATCCTATACCTTCCCTGTTTAAAATGGTTATATCAAGTTAACAAGCTAATCTGAAACAAAAATTTCCTCACTAGGCGTAGCCTCAAAATGGAAAAATGGAACGTAAGCTATGCAGTAGAGTAGCAGGCAGGGAAAAATGCCCTTTGGAACAAAGGTCATCAAAAAACAGGGAGACCTGAAAACTGCCAAGCAGCTGAGGCTGACTTAAGGTCTCCTATCAAGGCCTCAGGTGTCAAATCCATCCCTAGACCAGAAACAGAGTATAAAAGACAAACTTAAGAAAGTCCAAGATAATTTTCTTTTCTTTTTCTTTTTTTCTTTTTTTTTTTTTTTTTGAGATGGGGTCTCCCTCTATTACCCAGGCTGGAGTACGGTGGCATGATTGTGGCTCACTGCTACCTCCAACTCCTAGGCTCAGGGATCCTCCTGCCACAGCCTCCCTAGTAGCTGGGACTACAGGCACATACCACCATGCCTGGCTAATATTCTTACAGAAATGGGGTCTCACTTTGTTGCCCATGCTGGTCTCAAAATACTGGCCTTAAATGATCCTTCCACCTTGGCCTCCCAAAGTGCTGGGATTACAGGCATAAGCCACCGTGCCCGGCTGAAGGCATGATATTTTAAATCAATGTTAGTATGGCATAATTTGCTTACAATAAAATTAATCAATCTTGCTAAGTTTTGACAAAAGTCTCGATCATAATGAAGAACATTTCCATCACCCCAAAAGTTCCTTTGTGCCCTTTGTGATCAGTCTCTTCCCCCACTTCTTGCAACCATCGATCTGCTAAAAGCATGTTTTTTCAGGGGGTGTAATAATAGTTATTCTATAGAACATATCCCTTTGGTTGAACTTTGGGTTATTTCCTTTCTTGTTTCCATTACAAGCTGTGCTGTGCTGAACACTGTTGTATGTCTTGACATACATATAGAAGTGAGCCACCATGCCAGCCTCCCATAAGGATTTTTTTTTTTTTTCTTTTGAGACACAGTCTCGCTCTGTCACCCAGGCTGGAGTGCAGCGGCGTGATCTCAACTCACTGCAACCTCCACCTTCTGGATTCAAGCGATTCTCCTCCCTCAGCCTCCCAAGTAGCTGGGATTCCAGATGCCTGCCATCATCCCCAGCTAATTTTTTGCATTTTTAGTAGAGATGAGGTTTCACCATGTTTGCCAGGCTGGTCGTGAACTCCTGACCTCAGGTGATCCACCTGCCTTGGCCTCCCAAAGTGCTGGGATTACAGGCATGAGCCACTGTACCCGGCCGAGAATATTTTTAAAACTGTCTAAAGAGGCCGGGCACGGTGGCTCAAGCCTGTAATCCCAGCACTTTGGGAGGCCGAGACGGGCGGATCACGAGGTCAGGAGATCAAGACCATCCTGGCTAACACGGTGAAACCCCGTCTCTACTAAAAAAATACAAAAAACTAGCCGGGCGAGGTGGCAGGCGCCTGTAGTCCCAGCTACTCGGGAGGCTGAGGCAGGAGAATGGCGGGAACCCGGGAGGCGGAGCTTGTAGTGAGCTGAGATCCAGCCACTGCACTCCAGCCTGGGTGACAGAGCGAGACTCCGTCACAAAAAAAAAAAAAAAAAAAAAAAAAAAAAAAAAAACAACTGTCTAAAGATTCCTGTTATGTGATCCATGGTTTCACTTCTAAGAATTTATCCTATAGAAACAGACATACAACAGTGTTCAGCACAGCACAGCTTGTAATGGAAACAAGAAAGGAAATAACCCAAAGTTCAACCAAAGGGATATGTTCTATAGAATAACTATTATTACATCCCCTGAAAAAGCATGCTTTTAGCAGATCGATGGTTGCAAGAAGTGGGGGAAGAGACTGACCACAAAGGGCACAAAGGAACTTTTGAGATGGTGGAATGTACTTTATTATGATTGGGACTTTTGTCAAAACTTAGCAAAATTGATAAATTTTATTGTAAGCACATTATGCCATACTAAAGTTGATTTTAAAAACCATGCTCAAGGCCGGGTGCGGTGGCTCGTACCTGTAATCCCAGCATTTTGGGAGGCCAAGGCAGGCGGATTACTTGAGGTCAAGTTCAAGACCAGCCTGGGCAACGTGGCAAAACCCCACCTTTAAAAAAAAGACAAAAAAAAAAAAAAAAAAAATTAGCCAGGCATGGTGGCATGCACCTGTAATCCCAGCTACTTGGGTGGCTAAGACTCGAGAATCCCTTGAACCTGGCAGGTGGAAGTTGCAGAGAGCCAGGAAAGTGCAACTGCACTCCAGCCTGAGCAACAGGGCCAGACTCTGAAAAAAGAAAAAAAAAATGATGCTTTCAGCTGGGCACGGCGGCTCACACTTGTAATCCCAGCACTATAGAAGGCCAAGGCAGGAGGATCACTTGAGGCCAGTGGTTCAAGACCAGCCTGGGCAACAAAGTGAGACCACACCCCATCTCTACAACAACAACAACTGGGCGTGGTGGCATATGCTCATGGTCTGGCCACTCAGGAGGCTGAGGTGGGAGGACAGCTTGACCCTGGGAGGTTGAGGCTGCCATGAGCCATATTGTGCCACTGCACTCCAGGCTGGGCAACACAGCAAGACTGTCTCAGGAAAAAAAAGAAAAAAAAATCATGCTTTCCACGTGCCTGTACTCTCAGCCTCCAGGGAGGCTGAGGCAGGAGGATCACTTGAGCCCAGGAGTTCGAGATTGGCCTGGGCAACATAGCAAGACCCTGCTGCAAAAAATAATAATGCTTTCAAACATTAAATGACATAAAATGCTTATCATATAATCTTAAATGAAAAAAGACACAAAGTTATTCAGAGACACACCCGCAAATAGATCTGACTGTAGTAAGTATTCAAATTAAAAGAACTGAAGTTACGAACAATGTTCATTTATTCTTTCAACTCTTCAGTATTTGTCAAACATTCTATAAAGGCCCTAATAATTAACAGAATATTTAAAATTAAACGCCTAGTCAAGTATAAACTATTTCCTTTTAGACAACATAACTTTGCTCTATGTGTTTCTAAGGTGGTTAGTAACTCCATCAGAGATTTGCATTTTTTTTCCGAGTTTACAGAAAACAGCACAGCAACACTAAGGGCACTCCATAGGTTTACCTTAACAAAACATGTGATCCTACACAACTGCTGTAGAAAGCTTATTATATCTTAGATGCTGAAAATATGGTATTAAATACAGAAAAGAAAGTATCCAGGGCATGGGGAGAATATAAGGCAGCTTCACTAAGGAGTAAGTATTTCGATTTCAGGGCTGCCTGTTCATTCACTACTTGGGTTCTCACTGCCTGTGGGATCTTGTTAATGGGGACAGGCTCCTATTTATGCATTCTCAGCATGACTCGAAAGTGATTAAGTGAGAGCAGGCGTTAGGACACATGTGTACACATAAGAAGATTGATTTTAGAGGAGAAAATGAGAATCATAATAAAAGAGGAATACATTTAAATGTTTTATTTTAATCAAAGTAATTTATGCACTTACAATATTTCCCTGATTCTTAAAAGGACTTTTCATATTTTAATATCTAAAACTGGGAACCATCGTCTAATCAAATGCATGTTAGTTTACTTGGCATTTTTTTCTTTCTCAGATGTATATAAAATAGAAGTACACCACACATCTAACGGCATCTGAGATCCAATGAAATACGGTAGTTTAAAAAGTCAATACAGTACTGAAGTTTCCTCCCATCCCTTCCCCCTGCAACCACTCTGGCAGCTGCTTCCAATTCTGTTAGCTGAATTGTTATCCCGCCTCTATAGTTCTCAAGAATATGCCCTGTGCTTTTAATTTCGTGATTTATAAATTACAGACACCATCTATTAACTTACTATTATGGGAAGTGAGGATTGAGATCTCTTCCATATATCCTTTCCCTCCTCCTCGATGCTCTCAAAATAAATATGTAACTGTTCTTGTTGTTTTCAAAATTGATTTCAACATTATGACTACCTAAGTACTACTCATGGCTGAGCCACAGAGTATACTATGATAATATTTCCTTTATTGTAAGTTTTAATTGTTCTGTATCTCTTCCTCACCTTTTTGTGTGTCTATTGCTAATTTTTCCTAAATGTATTCTAACAGCTCTGAAACAATGCCTAATATAACTTTTATTAATGAAATGCAAAGAATACACCAGGATCATTCCTCATCTCCCTGAAGAGCTCCCTTCTGGAGCACTTTCTCCCCCGCTTCAGATTGGACAGGCTGCTCTCAGCACTGCCTGTTATCCTGACACTTTCCCTGGACATGGTCCTGTAAAAGGGTCACGATCAGGCCCCAGTCCCCTGGATTCTGTCTTCCTCTTTCATGATTTTACTCTCATTTTGGTGGAATACATGCTCCAGTCATTAACTGAGGAAGGATATATGGGAAAGAAATTTTGAGTCCATGCATATCTAAAAGTGTCTCATATTTGATAGACGAGTTGGCTGGCTATAGAATTCTAGTTGAAAACCTTTTTCTCACAATTTTGAAGGTATTTCAGAAGCTAATAGCATTCTGATTTCTGATCCTTATTAATGTGATTTCATTTTTTTCTTTCTCTGAAAGGTTAATCCCTGGTACTTTAAAATTCTATAACACTGAGACCTGGTGGCATTCTTTTTTACTGATATTTAGTTGGGCACCAGGTACGCCCCTTTAATCTGGAAACTCACATCCTTCAATCCTAGGAATTTTTTTTGTTGTATTATTTCTTTCACAATTTCTTCCTCCACCAAAGTTTTCTTCTCTCTCTTTTTTTCTGAGACGGAGCCTCGCTCTGTCACCCAGGCTGGAGTGCAGCAGCACAATCTCAGCTTACTGCAACCTCCGCCTCCTAGGTTAAAATGATTCTCCTGCCTCAGCCTCCCAAGTAGCTGGGATTACAGGCACCCACCACCATGCCCGACTAATTTTTTGCAGTTTTAGTAGAGATGAGGTTTTACCATGTTGGCCAGGCTGGTCTCAAACTGCTGACCTCAAGAGATCCGCCCGCCTCAGCCTCCCAAAGTACTAGGATTACAGGTGTGAACCACTGCACCCGGCTCTTCTTTAAAAAAGAAAAAAAATTTAATTGGATGTTGGGACTTCCTGGGCTGATCATTCTAAATTTCTATTCTGCTCATATTACCCAGCTCTTTCCTTTGGTTCTGCTTTCTGAGATATTTATCTATATCTTGGAAAAGCTGATGTCTGAGATATCAACTTTATCTCCCAATTCTTTTACTGAAATGTTTATTTTGGCTATCATTTTTAATTTTGAAGAGTTCTTTTAGTCTCAAAATGGTCTTTTTCTGTGGCATCCTGCTGCTTACATACGCACAGATGCCTTATCTCTGTGGCTATGGTAATATTTGGTAATATATTTGGTAATATCAATAAAGTATTACTATGGTAATATTTTCTTCTGCTCTATCATTATGGTTTTGTTCTAGCTCTCTTTTCTCCTCTTTATGTTGGTGTCTGTCTTTAGTGTTAAAACCTTCTTCCAAAGCCAAGCAATCTGCCTAGCCAAGGTGAGTGAGGCTCTCTATAAGCTGACTGAGGAATCTTCCAAGTTAATATAGCTGGTTGAACATATGCACCCAACTGTACAGCCTCCTGGAATCCCACTGTCTATAGTAAAGACTTCTTTGTTTTTCAATATAAACCCACAAGGAAGAGAACAGGAGAGAGAGAACAGAACCAGAAGTTTTTGAAACTAAAATACAGACAGGCAGGTGGTAACTGACACTACAAATCCACGAAAGCAGAATCCTAAGCTGCCACTGTCTCAAAGTGAAGAGTCAACTGATTATACTACAGAATCCTTAAAATCATAAGGAATTTACAGCATCTGGTACTTCTGGAACAGCAGATGAACAGCAGGTAGACAAGGGGAGCTAAAATACTGAAGACAGGGTGAAAACCACTGGAGGAGCAGTCACAGCCCCTGGGTCCTGCCCCAACTCTACACTCCTGAACAATAGCTCTTTTCTCACCAGAAATCTGGATTATTCTCTAGAGAGAATAAAACAAGGAATGCCTGGATAAGGTATTCCAGAAATAGTTGAGGGCATGAGTGTCATTCCAAATAAGGGGATTAAGTGAAGCATATACATCCTAAATGCCAAGACCACCAACCCTTCCTCACCACCCGCCTCTTTCCCCCTAGAGGCGGTCAGACCCTTACCAGTCTGAAAATCAGAAGACTATTTTCTAAAAAATGTGACCAGCTCAAGAAGAAAACAATACCGACACCACTATTTCCAACAGATGCTCAGTTCAACATACAACAAAGCTCAAAGTCAACAAGTCCCACCACTGTGAACAAAGCTGTTTTGTCTCCCCATATGTAAACAGTTTACTAGATCCTTGCAGAAGGCCTCAAAGATTTAAAAAGAATAACACAAAACAGAAAAGAAGGAAGCTTAAAAGAAACAGACTATGCAGGGAAAAGAAAACTCCTTATATATGTACATAGTCATGTGTCACTTGACGACACTGACATGTTCTGAGAAATGCATCATTAGGCAATTTCTTTGTTGTGTGAACATCAAGAGTGTACTCACACAAACCTAGATGTTACAGCCTCCTAGGCTACAAACTTGCACAGCATGGTACTGTACTAAATACTGTAGGTAACTGTAACACAACAGAAGGTATTTGTGTATCTAGACATATCTGAACACAGGAAAGGTACAGTAAAGATGTGGTGGTATAATCTCACGGAACCACTATCATCTGTGGGGCCCATCATTGACTGAAATGTCATCATGTGGTGCATAGATGAACTGGATTTCTAGAAGGAAAGAGAGAAAACAGGTAATCAAGCACAAAATAACTAAAGAAAATATCATAGAACTTGAAGAGCTTCCAGCTTAAACAATAAGAATAGATTCACACCAACGTACATCACTGGAAATTTCAGAATATTATGACAACAAAGAGAACACCAGCTCCCCTAGAGAAAAACACAGCAAATACAGATGATCAGAAAGTCCAAGAGCAACATTGGAAGCAGGGTGGCAATGGAATAATACCTTCATATTACTAACTCTCAACCTGTAAGTCTACACCAGCCAAACAACTGCATCCCTCCTCAAAAAGCTCCTAGATGATATGTCCTATTAAACGAGAGTAAACCAAGAAGACAAGATACAGGAAATGAGAGATCCTGCACAGGAGAGAGGCGAAGGAAAGCCTCAGAAGACTAGGATGACAGCTGGGTACTAGGTACAGACGAGAACCAGTTCGGATCAGAACAGTACCTGCCAAGAGACAGGCATGTCTCAAAGTTCCTGCTGTCCTGCACTATCTTTTTAATGAGGGACAGAGCCAGGTGACCCTGGCCTGTATAACTTGTCTGTACTTAGCTTGTCTTAACTACATACTGATGAAATTCCTACTCTCCCTTCTCTGCTTGATCAGCAGAGGACATTCATTTTATCCCACAGAAGGATTCTGTCTGACCTATTCCTGGGAGCTGAAAGCAGGCACAGAGAGCAGCCTCCCCGCCTGCCATATTTCACGCATGTCCAGTATCTTGTCCTTGCTAGAAGCTTTGCCAGACGCTGTGATGAGGGTAAGCCTTGTGTTTCCCAGACTCATTCATGACCTTGTGCGTTGACTTCCCAGAAGGGGCTGTGAAACCTCAGGGACAGTGAAACCACACCAAGACTCATATGCGCTGCTCCTCCTCTCATCTCCTGCAAACCTTCAACTACTAGTGACAAGACTGACCTTCTCTTAACTAGGCTTTGCTTCCTAATCAACTAGCTTTTCAAAACAAAGCAATACCTACAGTAAAACTATAAAGAAAAGCAAGAGAATTATTAAAAGCAACAATGGTAGTTGTCTCTGAGGTAGCAGGGAGAAAGAAGAGGTTCTCCATGGGGAGCCTCTAAGGTAATGTTCTGTTTTGTTAAGCTAGGTGCCAGCTACATGTGTTTTTGTGTCATTATCAAACTTTATATACACATTTTCTGTACTTCTCTACATATATCTCACACTAAACTGCTTTAAGCTGGCTGAGGCTCTGTGTGGTAGAGGCAGTGTCTGTGGAGAGGTAAGATTCGCTGTTGGGGGATCAGGCAGTGAGCCAGCTTTTTCAGCAGGAGATCCCCAAGTGCCAATATCCATGGGTCAGTTTCCCCAGAAAGGGCCGGGTCTCCTAAGTGGGGAGCATAATAAGCCTGGCTACCAGGCAGAGACAAGCAGAGGGACGGAGCTGGGCCTCCCACAGCTCAGTCTGTAAATTTCCTCTATCTCCCTCACTCTTACCCTCAGTTCCACTCTCCACTGTGCCTGGAATCCTCCAATCAAGGGTCTCAAAGGTTCAGTTTTTCCAAAGAACATACCTGGGGGACTCTGTAGGGCCCTGGGGAGGATGGTAGTCACCTGGTTTTGCAGAATGGAGAAAGGACCTCAGGGACTCCAAATAATATAGGACTCCCTGAAGTCCCTTCTCCATTCTGCAAAACCAGATTTACGTATTTTCTGCAATCCCCTTGTTTTTAGCCATATGCTTCACCTCCTTCATCGCCCCATCACTGGCACTACTGAGGTGTAAGCCTTTCTGGGGGACAGGCACTTGTGCTGCAACTTTCTCCACTCTGCTAAATGTTATTAAATGTCCTCCACCTGTGAAGAGTATGTTTTAAACTCACACAAATTTTAGCTGTACGAGTGCTTCCAAGCGGACTGATTCTGTAAGTAGAACATCTATATTCCCAAATATACCTCAACAGGAATTACCTCCTAGATCACATTTTCAATCTCTCAAAAGATTCTTTAAAATTTTGACACTAGTTTCTATACCTTCGAGGGTCCAGTTCATGGTCCTTGGATCCAGTCACTAATTCCGGATGAATTCGCACATGCTCCATCATTGGCTAGAAGAGTTGAGTTGACAAATTATAAATGGCTGAATGTTTGTGGAACATCCAAACAATGGAATATTAGTTGACAATAAAAAGGAATGAAGTACTGATACATGTTACAACACGGATGGAACCTTAAAAACATTATACTAAGTTCAAGAAGCCAGTCACAAAAGACCACATATTATATGATCCCATTTACACAAACTGTCCAGAATAGGCAAATCTATTAAGGCAGAAAACAGATTAGTGGCTGCCTAGGGACTGGAGTCGGGAGGAAGAAAACGGAATTTCTTTTCAAAATTTTCCTGTCTGCCATTAAATACAAAAGGTATAAATGCAGCCTATCTAAACAGTATGCTAAGTAGCAAACAAACAAGCAGTTTTATTTTACCTTGACCACTTCTTCAAAAGTCTCCAGGTTTTCTTTCATACTGTAATGAGAACGCAAAAAGGAGACAAAGTTGCAAGGGTACATTCCATAAAGGCGATGAAAGAGTGCGTACACACTGGCATGGAGATGGACGAGATAGACTTCCGCCACGTGGCCTAGAAAAGGAACCCGTTGAGAAGAGCCTCTTAGTTGGACACAGATTGAGGTGTGCAAAACAGATATAAACAAGTGGCTGCCAGCATGACTTTTTATCTATGTATATTCCCACCTCACTCCAAAGACAGGAAGAGTGGTTTTCTAAAATGCAAACAAATCTGGACACACCAGACACCCTTATCTCAAATCCATCGATGGCTCCCTATAACCTTTGGATAAACTCCAATCTACTAGTGTGATCCATGAAAGCCCTTCCCGATCTAACTTCTGCCCTGCTCTCCAGCCACTGCCCAAAAAGGATCCCAAACATTCTCTCAGTACTGAACTATCTTTATGATGATAGATCTCTGTAAAATTTATACTTTTCCACTGCTGAATTCAGCATGAGCTTCCTGAGAAAAAAAACCGTCTTACTCATCTCTCGGTGCTTTGCACTGGACCTGGTATTTAACAAGCACTCAATATTTACAGAATGAATGTGTGAGAATCTTTTAAATCAGTATGTAGTCTTAGCTATGTAGATTTATAATTACAGAGTGAAAAAAACTATTATCTAGAAATTAGCTTAAAGAACTAAGAGTGAAAGAAATTGAACATCTTAATTTAGCCTTACCTAGACCCTGTGGAAACCCATGGCCACAGTATACGTAAAGTTTCTCCACAATAATGAACAGACCATTCCTTTCTCCCAAAGACTCTACTAAACAAGCAGGCACCACGTGGGCCTATGCTTGTAACTGAATCCTGTACAGGAAGCCACAGTGTTCTGTCTCATAGGTCTGACAGACTTCACCCTTTTGATAGGAATACCTCACACTGGGATAACCCAAAGATTCCAAATTTCATATGCTTACAGCTTCTGATCCCTTTGATAGAGCTCTGCTACCTGCCGATAGGAGGGAAAAAAAAAAAAAAAAAAAAACCACTGCATTTGAAATTGGAGTGCTAATCAGGACACACCGCATTTCCCTCTGACTCCTATGGTACAACGAGTGGGTTCTCAAACCTGACATTTGTGCTCTGTCACAACACAGCAGAAAAGGAAGACAGAAATGTCCCACAAGCTTAGTCCTGTACTGCTGCAATACAGACGGAGGCTGCTTTTCAGTTAATCAACAATCATGAAGTTTTACATCCTACTGCTCAATTTCTCTGACAACCAATCCTTTTAAGCCAACAAAATTAAAAAGTTATCTCAACAGTCATGTTTCTTATATGTGCCTGTAGTGGATGCACCCAAGGTATTCCCTCATCTGTCTGGTGAAAACCACTCATTTTAGCTATAAAAGTCTACATGTCCATTCTTTACAGCATATGAGCAATTAATCAATAACGAAAGCATTCACCTCACAGGGCCCAATAGGTATATGAGGAGATCTGTACCTGGTTTCTTCAGGCACCATGATGAAAGACGGCCAAAAATGTCAAAGAAATCAAGAAGATGCTGTTTCCCAGACTGTGGAATCATTGGTAGCATGGTTATCAACACCAAGACGCCTGTTGTGAGGACAACGACGTCAGTGTCCATCTGCAGGAGAAAAGGTCAAACAGGAAACGTCTGTCAGGCACTGGCACCAGGATCGGCATTGTACAGTATGTGAAGAGGCTCTAAACACTGAGAGAATCACAAATCACAAGTTGACTCACATACTCATTTCCCTATCCGTAAGGATTACTGAGGGGACAACATTCAAACAGACTCAACAGGAACACTGAGACCCAACTCTACTGTAATGAGTCAGTGAGGACCATTTACAACACACCTATGCAAAGGTATCCAGGAGATAAGTTCAAACTTGACTTGGGGACACTCAAGTCCTGAAGCCTTAGGATGCCCTATTTATAGCACTTGGATGAAAACAAAAGGAGTTGCTCTTCAACAAAACACAGGAGCACTGTTCTGTTTTCATTCATTCAACCAAATCTTAAGATATTTACTTTTTGTTAATTAAAAAAAAAAAAAAAAAAAAAAAAAACACTACACATTGACAAGTAACTTACTACTTTTTAAAGAACCACAACAGAAGTATAACTGAAGGAGAAATTAGTATAGCACTAACAAGTCAACTTAAAGGCTCATTTCAAAGCAGTATTTAGAGACCAGTAAATTAAAATATATATATATGGAAACCTTTGAGTATGCCTATAGTTTAAATATTAAGTCAAATAAATAACTTCAGGCTAACTGAAGACACTTAACACCCAACGAATACTCAATCAGCTCTGACTAGCTAGCTATAGCAGCTCACCTGAACCATAATTAAATCATGAATGTTTGCCAGGTAGGTGAAATTCAGATTTATGAAACAAGATATTAATCAAAAGACTACTATGTAGGTTAAGACATCCATTATTCCTATTAGAATAAGAATCTATGAGTCTGGGAATAAAGTTTTAAATATATTTTGATTTTTACATCAAGCATCAAGTCTTTCATTATGGAAGATATCCAGTAAGAATAATATATTGGTAGGAGAATTGAGAATATATGAGACTACATAATGATTCTCAGCAAAAAGAACTAGCCCTGATTTCATTTACCCTAACGGTCTAACTGAAGACTCGTCCATGATTAATATTCAAAACTTACTCTTTTGGAAAAGATAAGTGTTTTGCAATCTGAACTAAATGATGTGCCTCAAAATTAGATTATATTCTCATCAATCCATTAATTAGATGATATTCTCACCAATCCATTAATTAGATTATATTCTCATCAATCAATTTGCTTAAAAAACATTAAGTTGTTAAAACTGTTCCTATTTTTTCAGAATTAAACGCACGTTTTTATAATACCCTACCAATGTGACTCCTTGGGACCCACCTCTAGGGATAATAAAAGAGTTACCCTTCTTGGCAGACACAAAAATCAATTTGCATGGTGCTGTATCAGATGAATCCAATGGTACTGCCATCCTGGAACAAATACTACTGGATATTTTCATGTCTCTGTGAGGTACAGGCAGTTAATATTAACCACATTTTTCTTATTTTATAGATAGAAAACAAGTCCAGGAACTAAAACAGATTAAACAAATAACCCTGAGTATGGCTGCACACCACTGTTAAAACTAAAACCATAAAGTTCTATTTAGATTGACTCCCTATATAGAAAAATGAACTAAATTTAGTGCCAAAAATTGAATGCAACTTAGTAGAACTTACATCAACAAAATCTGAATTATAGCTGCAACCAGACCATATTCCTAAATGTTTAATAGAAACTTTAAGCCATTCTTCTATTAGCTAAAAGATAATTTAGAAACAGGGATTCCCAAAAGATAATCCAGGATATTTTTAAATGAGGGAAGGCTAAACGATGATGAAATCAAGAGGTTTGGAATAATGTAACATTGAACCCATCTGATCGAAATTTTTCCATATTCCATTGAACCCATCTGATCGAAATTTTTCCATATTTGCGTGGACGAGGTATTCAACAGTCACAGTGATATATTTGAGAACTTACTAAATACCAACTCTAGACAACATTCTGTTTGAGAAAAGCCAAATGCCTAGAAGGTTTTAAACTCTAAAAGTTAAAATCTAGCTTCCTTGCTTTAAGTTACTTAAAATTTCAGAAACTACTCATAAAGCCATTTCATTCAAATCCTTACAAACATCCTACCTTGAGACATTTTAGTAAAGAAGGCAAAAGAGGTGCTTGAGACAGCTTATGCTTCCAAGATGGCTGCAGTCTTATGACATGACCCAGTAACGAGAGGATGGATAAACGAGTGGCGGCTTTACCCACATATTCATTAATCCTGTCCAAGAGGTGCTGAAAATGCAAAAGAAGAAGGGAAATCCTCACATGAATATATGAAGTTAACAAAAATAAAGACAACAATGATGTGCTCCAGTCTCTCAAGTCTTGTTCTAATGTAAAGCAAGGCTCATGCAGATAAAAGATCAAATTCAGCATTTAAAAAATCACGTTAGCAAACAAAACACTGCTGCATTTGGCCTGACAAAAGGCAGCCAGTTTGCAACTCATGAAAAAGGATCCTACAATACACGCATGCAAAAAGGGGGAGACTTGTTCACAGTCCCTCAATAACCACTAGTGCCAAACTGTGTTAGGTTATTGAAGCCATGAGGGCATCCCGCTGGAAGCAGCCACTTATTGCTAGAGCAACCCAACCTACATGGTTTGATCTCAAGTATCAATTAGGTAGTAGAAGTAACAATTCAGACCAGAGTAAATAAAAAAACAAGATGGGCCAGGTGCAGTGGCTCATGCCTGCAATCCCTGCACTTTGGGAGGCTGAGGCAGGAGGACAGCATGAGGCCAGGAGTTCAAGGTTACAGTGAGCTATGATTGTGCCACTATGCTCCAGTCTGGGCAACAGAATGAGACCCCACCTCTTTAGAAAACAAAACAAAACAAGATGTACTGCAAAAGACATGCAATACAAGGTCTTCAAATCCTGGGGAAGTTGCTCTCATATACACACTTAAGACTTAACAAAGTCTGCAATAACAATGCTTTATTACCTACTTACTAAAAACAAAAGGAAAACATGAAGGAGCCCTCCAAGTACCTGGTGCTAGGAAACAAGACTCATTAATTTGCCATGTAAGTCCTTTGTACTTGAAGCTTTTCCATATTGATAAAAGTCTAAAAATCCTATTCAAAGTATGGGTTGAAATATGGGTATCTATGGGCCAAACCATCACTATAATTATAGTACTGGAAATGTAAGATTTCTTTAAACAAGATCTTTAACAGTCTCTGAAATATGTTTTATTTTGTAAACTTTTCAAGAATCATGGGTCCTACAAATTAATTTTTATATATAGTTATAAACTGGGAACAATGTCATCAGTAGCACACAGAAATCAAAAGCATAAGCTCGGGATAAATTGCACAGTGGCCATGCACAGAAGCTGTTGTACTCATGGAGAACATATGAAATGCCTATGACACGTCAGCCGTTACCTTGTCATGTGGCTCTTGTAAGGTGGTCAGGATGTGCAACGCCGGCTGAGAGTTGGTTTCCAGGTAATAATCCACCAAGGTGTTTACAAGCATAGGACCACGGTCTAAATCAAAAAAAGGGCAATGGATGATACTTACTCCCCTTAACATCCTAAATTTACCTTACACAGCTGCCTGTCACAAAATCTAGAAAATATTTCTTTATATGCTATTCTAAGTGTTATGCAGCATTACATTTCTGCCTTCTTAATAATAGGATAATCCCAAGCTTATTTGCCTAAATATGCATAAAAACATATGAAGTCCTTTTATTTTTATTGCTTTTTTTTTTTTGAGATGGAGTCTCGCTCTGTTGCCAGGCTGGCACAGAGTGCAGTGGCACAATCTCAGTTCAATGCAACCTCTGCCTCCTGAGTTCAAGCAATTCTCGTGCCTCAGCCTCCCCAGTAGCTAGCTGGGATTACCGGCACCTGCCACCACGCCCGGCTAATTTTTTTTTTTTTTTTTTTGAGATGGAGTCTCGCTCTGTTGCCCAGGCTGGAGTGCAGTGGCATGATCTCGGCTCACTGCAAGCTCTGCCTCCCGGGTTCACGCCATTCTCCTGCCTCAGCCTGCCGAGTAGCTGGGATTACAGGTGTGAGCTACCACACCCGGCCAATTTTTGTATTTTTAGTAGAGATGGGGTTTCACCATGTTGGCCAAGATGGTGTCGATCTCCTGACCTCATGATCCACCCACCTCGACCTCCCCAAGTGCTGGGATTACAGGCGTGAGCCACCGCGCCCGGCCCTCTATTGCTTTTTTAATTACAAAAAATAATCCACATCTATTATTAAAAATTCAGGCGATGTAAAAGTACATAAAATAAAAGTGAAAGTGCTCCTCGCCACCTGCCTCCCAACCCACTCTTCACAGATAAACACCCTTAAGTTTAGAGTGTGTCTCTTCAAACCTTTTTCTACTTGTATAATCGCACACATGCAGCCCTCATGTCCACAGACGCAGACACAGTTTGTGCATGTGTGTTTTTTCCACTGAACAATGTGTTGTAACCGCCTTCCCATGTCAGCATCTATGGCCTATTTCATTTCTTTCCGTCCTCCAAGTGTTCTACTGCATGGCTCCATATAACTAATTTAACCATTCACCTACTGAAGGATACTTGGGTTTTTCCAATTTCTCACTATACTTCACTCGAAGCTATAATAAGATACAGATTCTTATAAATGGCCTAAATGGTATGTGTTTTAAAACTGATGACTGATACTCCAAACGGCTGAACATCAATTCACATTCCTGCTCACCCTGCCCATCTCTATACTCAGTATTTAATTTTGCCAACCTGGTAAGCAAAAAAGGGTACTATTTAAATTTCTATTTCTCATAATAAAAAGAGGTTAAGCACTTTTCATATTAAAAACCACGTATATGATTTACAGTTAAAGTGATGTCTGGAATTTGCTTTAAAATATTTGGAGGGTGGGAGAGTCAGGGAGGAAAGAATTTGAAACTGGGTTCATGGGGTTCACTACATGATTCTTATTTCATGTGTGGGCATACTTATTTCCATAATTGAAAGTTTAAAACACATATAGATACTCTCTTTGGGTGTTTAAAAAACTCTTCAGAAGATGAAAACTAAAATTATCAGCAGGATTCTAGTGGCTGTAAGTCAATCTCTTCTTTTTAGCAGATAAGCTAAAAGGATATTATTTTGCTAACCAGAATTGAGGTTCTCTTTAAAGACAGCTGTCACGTCGTCCCGCACACCCAGCATCGGGGAGTCCAGCATGGCGAGGAGCTCCCCGACATTCGCTTGTTGGGCCATTCTCTCCCTCAAAGGCGCTGTGCCGGCTCCAGGACGTGTGCTACAGGTTCTGAAGGTTCTTCATTGGCGCCACTACCAGACTGAGAAAAAGGAAAATGAAGAGTCACTAAATGGCCCCATTTTTCTCCACAAAAAAAAAATACCTGCAAGACAAACCAAAGCATGTGTTCAATGCAATAGAAAGTTTGGCCAGAATTCTCTGGTTCGAACAGTGAGTACATTTGGCTGAGAAAAGAAGATAAAGCATATGAATAATTCTTTGGCGAGTTTATGAAGAGGGTTTCTACAAAATACAACAATCAGAAAGAAACCTTAAAAACTGATACCAGTCACAGTAACTTAACGATAGGATAAAATCTAAGTTTTATTCCTACTTCTGACTCTACCTTGGGTTTTGGCTAAGACTGTATTTCTATTTCAAATTATTGATCTAAAAAGCAGATAGTCTTTTTTCAGCAAAAGAACTAAATACATACCATTTCCTTATTGACAATCTCATCAATGGCTAAGAGTCAGTACAGCTGGTTAGGTCACAATTCTGTTAAGTCCAACACCTAGCATAAACTGGGGGTCATTTCTCTGTTTTAGCATACACCTGTCATCTGAGACATCTAACTGCACATCCAAATACCACTGGCTGCAGGGAAGTATTCACAGATGGGCTCATCAGGGCAAACCTTCAAAAACTCACCCTTCAAAACCCAAGCTCTCTATGGTAGTAGAGCAGCTGCTTTATCTTGATATACAAAAAGCAGCTCATTCCCCAAGTGTTAACTATACACACTTATGATTTCTCCCTCACTTTGGTCTGTGAGGCTGTATTTGTAAAAACAAGTAACAACAGTCATCATTCATAAGACAAGCACTGTACACCTTTTACAAACATCATTGTAAATACTCCTAATATGACCACCATGTATGGCACTTTTGTCCCCATTGTACAGGGAGCAGAATGGAGATCAAGCCGTTTGTTCTGGGTCACAAAGCTAGCAAGAGGCAAAACCATAGGAGAAAAACTGATATTGGAACCTGGATCTGACTTATTCCAAAGCTCCAAGCCCTTAAGTGTCACACTAAGCTAACCTGTGGTTTTCATCATCACAGCAACTCTGTGATGTGATGTGAGCAGGTATCATCCTTATTTTACACATGGGGATATGGATGCCCAAAAAGGATAACATTTCCTTTTCTTTCAGTAAGTGTAAGTAGCAGTTCTTAAGCTTCAATGTGCATCAAAACTAGCTGGGATATTTGCTAGAAATGCAATACCTGGGCCCCTTCCAAAACTGAATTTTGGGCTCAGGAATCTATATTTTAATACGCACTCCAGGTAATTCTTAAAATGAAACACAAACTAGTTTTGAGAAATACTATGATAAAGAAAAATCCAAATGAAGAGTTAAGCTGAGGCCAGATGTAGAGGCTGAGGCCGCGCATGGTGGCTCACGCCTAAAATCCCAGCACAGTGGGAGGCCGAGGCAGGCGGATCACCTGAGGTCAGGAGTTCGAGACCAGCCTGGACAACATGATGAAGCCCTATCTCTACTAAAAATACAAAAATTAGCTGGTGTGGTGGTGGGCGCCTGTAATCCCAGCTACTCAGGAGGCTGAGGCAGGAGAATCGCTTGAGCCTGCGAGGCAGAGGTTGCAGTGAGTCAAGGTCGTGTCACTGCACTCCAGCCTGGTCAACAAAGCAAGACTCTGCCTCAAAAAAAAAAAAAAAAAAAAAGAGAGAGACAGAGAGAGATAAGCCCCTTTTGCAAGAATGCCACATTTAAATTAGCAATGACCCCCAAAATTGCCAGGTATTAACTTGCTATCATTTATGTTCCTGTTTAATTACAATCTTGTGACATTCACTGGTTTTGGCTCTCAGTAAGTTAGAAGTTCATTTAGCAGAAAAATCAATTAAAATGTCTAAATGCCTTTTTGATACCATGGTATAGGAAGTTGCTGACTCATATCTATAAATAAAAATCTTACAAGTAAATCACGTAGGAAGTTAATTTCAAAGGGCTCCAAAATGTGAGACCACCATTGGTAAGATTCTACCGCAAAAGTTCAAAACTAAAAAGTAATTAGTATGGTAACAGGTACATACAAACATTTGCTGCATAGTACCTGTATATTATCATAAAAAATACCAGTAAAAATCTTTGGGCCACTACTTTCAAGATGACTTTTTAATAGCACACTTGTCCAGCTAACCCCCACATTGATTTCTACTTCAGGTAAATCACAAATGATTCTCAATTAGTGACAAAGAATGTTGTTCATAAATTTAAAAGTATCTTGTCCCTAAGTTTGGTTTCGTTTCAATAAAATTGTTACTTACCTACTATCTGTCTAGGGAAACTCTGAGTTTGCCTTCTGTGTAGTCAGAAGACGATAATGTCAGATCTGGGCCTCCAAATGCAGGCAGCCCCAGAGCCCAGAGTGACACGAGCTCAATTTTAAACAAAGATGGCGCCCATCCAGTCAACTTGGCGATAGTGTGGGCTAATCAGCTTGGGCTACCTAGCCTGTTTTTCTGTTTGCAAAATAAGGTTTTATTCTAAAACATATCAGAAACACATTTTGGCAACAAGTTTTTCTCTCTGGTTCCAAAATTCTACTGTCGGCCGCGTTGGTGGTATAGTGGTGAGCATAGCTGCCTTCCAAAATACTACTGTTTGCCATAGTTTTTAATCTCCAGGAAAAATATAAACATTGGGTTTTATGTGAGATTCTTTGCATAAGTGGCTCAAGTTCAAGCATTTCTGACATTCTAAAAAGCCCTCCTAAGAGTTAAATCATAGCTTTTGGGATCAGTCCCATAACTAGAATATCTCCTGTTTAAGCACATTCAAACATTTGAGGTACAGTAAGTGCAAGGTGTTAAGTAGGTAAGACAGACTTAGCCAGTTCTATGAAGAATTAAATGTTCTATAGCAGAAAAAAAGACATGGTTCAATATGTGCACAAAAAAGGGGAAGAAACCAGCCCAACTTGGACTCAGTCAGGGGTGGTGGTGGTGGTGGATGAAATGTACACATGTTAAACACATTTTACAGCCTATAGAGACTGGCTGAGAAAAGTCACTTAAAGATCAGCACCACAGACACAATGAAGCATCAGTGTGTTAGCCACAAAAGTCTCTAGCCATAAAAGTCTCTTTTCCACTTTGGAAGTAACTCACCATAGAAAATACCATACGGGAGAAGTTAAAAGACAGCAACTGGGTGAATGGATTTCTGTATCCTATATGCTAAAGCAACATTCCATTTAGTTTAATATTATCTTTAGTGGCCACATACAGTGCACAGTACAGTGTTGTAGATGATGCTAGTCATATTAAGAGGGCACGACCTTCAAGGCCAATCTCCACTCCAAAATCCATCACTCTGCCATCTTCTGGATCTCAGTAAAAGGCACTACCATCAGTCTAAAGCGAACACCCAGGTAACTCCTTGACTCTTTCACCACCTCCACCACCATATCTAATCCATCAGCAAACCCTTTGCTATCACCTCAGTCGAAGCCCCCATCATCTCTCAGAGACAAGGGAGCAGCAGCCCCCCTCACTACTCTCTCTGCTTGTATTCATGCTACCCTACAAAATTCATTTGCCACCAAATAACCACAAGAGACACTGAGATATGAACATCAGAATCTCACTCCTCTGTTTAAAATCATCCGGTGGCTTCCCATGGAATTAGTAAGAGCCAATAACATTATGGAACTTATGAAACTCATGAGTAGTCTACAAGGCCTCCTAAGATCCAGCAAGTTATTAACCTCCCAACCCCCCTCTGCCTCTTCATTCCTCTGCTCTAGTCCCAGTCTTCCCAAACACAGGAATACTGGTTCTTTCTTGTTCAAGGCCTTTGCACTTGCTGTTCCCTCTCTGCATGGAACACTCTTATCCCACATCCTTGCACAGCTGACTGTCTCTCAGATCTCTGATGGGCCTCCCCTGACCACCCAATCTAAAGCAGCAGGGAGGTTCTTAGTCATCACTTTTCAATAAAAGATACTTGATACTTTGTAATTCATGAGAAACCTTGAACCAAGTTTAAACTACACAGTTAGTAACCAGATTTGATCCAACAATACTTATGATCTCAAAAAACATGGAAAGCAGGGATCTGCCAAAGTTCAGTTTCAGTCTCTATACTCAGCCAAAATCTGCTGGCTGTCTGGCTTTGGCACAGGTGTTTTGTTTTTGTTTTTTAATAGAGACAGAGTCTCGCTCTGCCGCTCAGGCTGGAGTGCAACGGCACAATCTTGGCCCACTGCAACCTCCATCTCCTGGGTTCAAGCGATTCTCCTGCCTCAGCCTCCCAAGTAGCTGAGATCACAGGCGCACACCACCATGCCTAGCTAATTTTTGTATTTTTAGTAGAGACGGGGTTTTACCATGTTGGCCAGGCTGGTCTCGAACTCCTGACCTCAGGTGATCCTCCCACCTTGGCCTCCCAAAGTGCTGGGATTACAGGTGTGAGCCACCACACCTGGCCAAAAATGTCTTAAAAATGAGGACAAAAGTATAAGCAAGAGTATTCCATGAAAAAAGAAAAATGCTATTAAAAGTTGGGGGGTTTTTTGTTTCAAAATAAAAACAATTGCTAAAGGCAGCCAACAATTTTTAGTAACTTTAGAGTAAGGATCTTTGAGGCTTGCCAAGCTATGAATCCCAGGTACAAGGTTCCTTCCAGAAAACCAACTACCAGAAACTTTCCTGAATTCTGCTTTGTCCAAAAATGTTACCAATGAGGCTGTGTGCCAGCTGAGATGATATTACACACCTGTGACATAGTGACCACAGGAGTAACCTAGCAGCCAGTAGTGTCCACAAAGTATTTCTCCTATAATAAATTTTCGAACTTCTAAAATCTGACTACTAAAATGCAATACAATTACTATGGTGAAAAATGTTTAATAAAATTTGAGATTTACTTTTGTATCTCAGAATTTACATTTTATGATGGTGATATTTAGCTTGGACCTCAATGATCTGAACACTTAACCCTTTGACTTTGGGTTCAAATTCACATACAGTGGACTTCTAAAAAAGGAACAGTATGAAGCACACACAAAAACACTGAAAATGAAAAATCAAACTCAGAAAATTTTCCCTACATGTGAGAGAACAATACTTAACTTTCTTGTTAGACAGTCTACAGTTTGTATCAAGACCCTACTTACGAACTGATGTAGAGCTGTAAGACAAAAATCTCTACCTTATTTCACAATTCCTATGACAGAGGTGAGGCAGACAGTGACAGAATACAGTAAACAGCAACCACTGAGCCTTGGCATGAGTCACACAGCTATCCATGTATAAAGACAGCAGACCAAGCACCTCCTGTCTTCCCTACACCCTTCCTATACACAACTCTGTTGCACTTGGCACTATTACTGCTAAACCAAAATTACAGTTCAGTGATCAGTTAGGCCACTAAGAGGAAATTCCATCCACGGAAATGCCAGCACCTCAACATTTATGAAGGATATATTCTGAGACAGGATCCTCCAATTCCTAAAAACTACTATAGCATATAACTTATCTCTCAAAAATTAATGTAAGACAACAGATATAGCCATGTTAAGATGCAAATGCTCACTCACCAGCTCAAGGGTTCTCGGCCCAGGATGTACATTAGAATCACCTGGAGAGCTTACAGAAAGTCTGGAGCATATCACATTTGGTTTGTTTTTATAAACCCATGCGGATTTCTAAGGTGCAGCCAGGGTTAAGAACCTCTGCACTAGTTAAATGACTGTGTCAGCACACAGGCTTTAATTTAATGAAGTGGTTAAAACCAAACTTTGCTGCTCAACAGAGCTGAATTGAGTCCACCAAGTACTAGCTATACGTCTTTAGGAAAACTACGTGACATCTTTGAACCTGAATCCTCACCTGTAAAATGGGGATACACCGAAAGTGTGGCTGTGAAGAAGAAAAGTAATCCATACAATGCACTTTGCACAGTGTCAGGCACTGAATAAGCAACTAATAATCATCAGTAATGCTAATTACTTCATGCCATAGATGGTCCAGTTCCTGGCAAGTAGCTAAAACTGTAAATGTTAAATCCCTGAATGCACAACCATGAGCAAGATAATTCCCTCCCATCTTCCTCTAACCACTGGCCTGGTTAGACCTTACCTGTTCTAGGGACAACTGGTACTTCAGTTTCCAGTGCTGTCAACCTGGTGTCTTTCATGGTCACTGAAGGAAGAAAACATATGCACAATGAAGCAAAATCCCAGATGCAATCAGAAGTGAGTTAGGGGTTCATCTGGCACAAGCTTCTTCCTCCGCTGTCCCCAACAGGTGGCCATCACGTTTCCACTGGAATGAACACTCATAATCACTGGAAGCACGTGCCTCTCCCCGTCTACATTTCTGAACAGCTGGTTGCTGGAAAATTCTTTATATTGTGCTGAACTTGTAATCTCTGTCTTTTGTTAATGTCTGTTAGAGGTATAAATGAATGGGCAGGATAGGCCCTAGAATTAGAGAGTTCCGGGTTAAAATCCAAGCTCTGCAACTTATTAGTGTGTAACATTTGGCTATTTATCTTAAGTCTCCAAGGTCTAACTGTAAGTTACCTTGTCTGTAAAGTTAGAATAATGATGGCATCAAGCTCATAAGGCTTGTGGGGATTACATGAGATGATGCATCCTATTGCCCTCGGCACAATGTGGGGCACACCGAAGTTACCGGAGGAGCCATGTGAGGCAGGTCCAGGACAGTGAGGGGCACAAAGCACTGAGTGGGCCAGGAGGCCCTCACTGCCTGCCACAGTTCCTACAGTCCTCACCCTTCCGCAACCCTCCCCACCACCTTGCCTCACTGGCCTTTCAGTTCCTTGGTCAAGCCACATGCTCCCCATTCCTGAGCCTAAGAGACTCTACCTTTGGCTCCTCCTAAACTCACTCTTCATCCTTAAAATCTCAGCTTAAATGCTCACTTCCTCGGAGAAGCCCTCCTAGGCTCCACTTCCCTCCCACTCCCACCTTCCAGACTAGGTCAGGTCCCCTGTTATGCTCTTGCAGCCTATATTTCTTGTGTCACTTACCACAACCCAATTAAATAAGCTCGATTAATTACTGAACATGTCTCCTTCACTAGAAGTTATATCCAGGGAGAGACTGCAGCTTACTCAGTGCTGTATTTCAAGCAGCTACCATGGTGTCTGGCACTTCTTGATGGAATGACTAGGAGTTAAAATCTTTCTTTTCTTTTTCTTTCTTTTCTTTCTCTCTTTCTCTTTTACAGACAGGGTCTAACTCTTAGACTAGAGTACAGTGGCGCCATCATAGTTCACTGCAACCTCAAACTCCTAGGCTCAAGCGATCCTCCCATCTCAGTCTCCAGAGGAGCTAGGAATACAGGCGCACACCACCATGCCCGACTATTTTTTTTTTTTAAAGATGGGGTCTCACTATGTTGCCCAGGCTATGCCCAAACTCCTAGCCTCAAGCAATCCTCCCATCAAGGCCTCCCAAGGTGCTAGTATTACAGATGTGAGCCACTGCACCTGGCCAGTATTTCTTAAATAAATGTCCAAAGCCTAATTCTGCCTTCAGGTAGCATGACTTAAATTTAATCCTTCTATAACAGACATAAAATATTTGTGAACAGCTACCATTTTTCTATTTTCTTCCCCCTTTTACCCCACTTTGTCCAAATTAACTTGTATTAAATATCAATGCTAAATGAGTATATATCAATACATTCTAGTTTGCTTTTAAAATATGGGTCCTTCAAACTATATTTAGGTACAATCTGATCACTAGATTGTAAACTCCATAAGGACAGGAACCATCTGGGACACCTAGGGTCTATCCTGGCACACAAGAGGCAAATACACCCTGCTCAGATCGGGTAAGATGTAATCAGCTTCTTTGGCAGCCATTCCAGAGTTGAATAGAGTGTGAAAGCTGAGTTTCATATACTATGGACACCCAATTACCCTAAACACGGAAAAAACTTGAACCAACTTCTTAAATGTACAACCATGGCCAAAGTCAAACTAGTGGACTGAGGAACTCTCTAACAATTAAAATCACTGTTCCAGATGACAGGGTAATTCTATTTCCACGTGGAACACATTCCAGACATTAAACTCCACTGGTCTCTTCAGTGGCACCTGCAAGCCTGTGAACAGTGCTGCAGGCATGCTGGTCCTCCGGAAAAGAGGGATCATACCATTCTGACAGGGAGTGCTTGCCTGGTCGCACTCAATGCAAGTCACAGGGCTTGAGTTAAAGTGCAGGAGCCCAGGCCGCGCGCAGTGGCTCACGCCTGTAATCCCAGCACTTTGGGAGGCCAAGGTGGGCAGATCACCTGAGGTTGGGAGTTTGAGACCAGCCTAACCAACATGGAGAAACCCAGTCTCTACTGAAAACACAAAACTAGCCAGGCATGGTGGCGCATGCCTGTAATCCCAGCTACTCGGGAGGCTGAGGCAGGAGAATCACTGGAACGCAGGAGGTGGAGGTTGCAGTGAGCAGAGATCATGCCATTGCACTCCAGCCTGGGCAACAAGAGCAAAACTCCATCTCAAAATAAATAGATAAATAAATAAATAAAGTGCAGGAGCCTCTAATCTTAAAATCAGAATCTTAAAATAAGCAGTTAGTCCAGTGAGTCATATAGACTTCCTCTTGCAACTAATCCGTGTTGGACATTTCACCTGAGAAGAACTATCTAAGGCAAGAGTAAAATTAGGATCTACACCAGATGAGATCCTGTAGACTGGCCAGTCACAACCCCTGTCCTCCATCAAGGATCTACTCTAGGAAAGTAGTGCACACCACCAAAAGGTGGTGGTGGTTGGTTTTTTTGTTTTGTTTTTTGAGACAGAGCCCCGCTCTGTCGCCCAGGCTGGAGTGCAGTGGCCTGACCGTGGCTCACGGTTCACTGCGACCTTTGCCTCCCAGGCTCCAGCAATCATCCCACCTCAACCTCCCAAGTAGCTGGGAATACAGGCACACACCACCATGCCCGGCTAATTTTTGTATTTTTTATAGAGACAGGGTCTCCCTATGTTGCCCAGGCTGGTCTAGAAATCCTGGACTCAAGTGATCCATCCATCTCAGCCTCCCACAGTGCTGGGATTACAGGCGTGAGCCACCACCCCCTACCTAGCAGAATGTTTCTGTCCAATGCTCAATGTTAAGACTTTTAAATTCTTTATCACTGCACTAAAAATGATAATGGTACTAAATTGGTAGCAATTTTATGTTGGTATGTCAAAGGCTACCTACTATTCTACTCTTATTTATATTTTTAAGTGTTTATTGACTTATTCATTTGTATTTCAATCCTGCCCTACGGGGGGTGCTACCAGGCACCATCACTGTGGTCAGTAAAGTGAGATGTGATTTGTGAACCTCCTGAAGGGAAGGGAGGAGTGCAGATGGAAACACCTGGCAGAGCAGAACACCAGTATCAATCCATGTCCTTACCTTCGAAAGCCAAATTTAAAAAGAAATCTGACTCCAGATCTAGATTTTTTTCCCCTTTCATATTGGACCCAAAAGTTGTGTTCTCACTTATGTTCATCATTATAATTTCACTTCTATAAGCAACCTTTTTGAATAAAATGTAGGTTTGCGGAACAAGATAAGGGCTCTGTGTTTTAAGTATTTTTAGAGATGAAACAGAAGGCACATAGGTCAATCTGTTTTCACCATTCATCTTAACTAATATCATTCTTTAGGTGTTTACAGACGGATGGCTTATATGCCTAGGATTACACATGAACTCCAGCCTAACAGCCATGGATAGCTGTCAATAGCAGGACCCGTATGCCATTTTTTTTCACATATCTCTGCCCTAGCCAAGATGCATTATGAGCTGTGAGAGCCAAGGGGTATATATACCTTTTGAAAATACTAGTGGCAGACACCTAAGATGTCTTTAGAAAGGGTTTATCTGAAATTACAGGGGAATATTCGAACTTTTCAAAACCAAGTGCTGTGATATGTGGCCTAGACACTACCCTCCACGACTCCTCAGGATTGTAGGTAACATAAAATAGGTGACTGCAGATCAATTTGCCTAAGATAATTTTGTACACATTTGTCTATGATGTAAAAACGCACTACATGTGTAAATGAAGGCAGATGTCTCTTCACTATAACTTGTTTTCTATATCCAATTTTTTATCCATAAAAATTCAAGGACAATTCAGACACAGGTCCAGGCATGGATGGACTATTTTATTATCAGGTACAGTTAGATAGAGCAGAAACGTTACACTGTTAGGTTAATGCTCTGCTCTGGCTCAGGAATTCTCAGGTGACTTCTTAGGGTAATATTCTATCAAGTGAACCAAGGCGCCTTCAGCACAAATGCATCTAAAAAGGGTAAGATACTTGCTCCCATTCTCTCTTCCTATCAGTGCCTAGAAGGAAGGAGAAAAGGGTAGGAAATAACTACTTACTATGTGAGGGTAAAACAGCTGATGGTAAAACCTGCCAACACATGTAGTCATGTGTGATTTAAAAGGTCTCAGCAGTGGGAGTCCCTCTCAAGGACAAACTGGGGTAGGAGAGCTCCAACTTGCCAGATTCTCCATTCAGAATTTCTGCCATTAGGGGCCTTGATGGATGGTTTGCTAAAGCTTACATCCTATCGCAAAGGTGAAGAATTTTCTAGTAACTTGCGTATCAGGCCAGAGCTTGATTGTGGTAAGGCGTATCTCTTCAATAAATAATGCTTATGTTTTGACTTTCTATTAACAGGAACAACACTATTTACTAAGAAAATACAGGCTGAACAGATACCATGTATATTTCAAAAAGACACTACCCAGAGCTTCTCCTAAAAGAAATATAAAGCAAACTGTGAGATATCTTTAGGTTTCAGGTTTACAGGACCGAAATAGAAGTATTCTAGGGAAAAAGGGTGTAGTTTGATAGTCTAGGGCAGTGGTTCTCAAAATGTGGTCCTGGCACCACTAGCAGGAGCATCACCTGGGTATTTGTTAGAAATGTACATTCTCAGGCCTTTCCCCAGATCTCTGAATTAGATACTTTGGGGGTGGGGTCTTCTAGGTAATTCTGATGTCCACTAAAGGTTCACAACCACTGGTCTAGGAAGAAGAAGGATGAAGGTAAAAAACATTCATTCATTAATATACCTCCATTGAGGTTCAAAAGGAAAAACATATATATCGTGCATAAACCTTGGGAAGAAGGCTCAATGGAATTCTCCCAGGTGCTAAAGGTACCAGCACAGACCGAACGCCAAGCCTGACGAGCACTTAGCAGATTACATACCTGGGTATACTACAGAAGTTTAACAAAATAATTTATAACCCAGACGGTACATAAGGCCACCTTCTGACTTGGGCCTTTCCTGCCTACTAGTTAAAAAACAAAAAAATTGTTTTTAATAAAGCCTAAGTCCATTTTTAGAGCAGTAATCTATCTAAAATGATCAGCTGGGTTTCAAGCTGGGTCCATAAAGTCCCTGAAGCCATATCCAAAATTCCATGTCTGTATGAATTTTTTTGGTGATGATGGGACATGAAGGGTAGAAGAGAAATATGGTCCACAGCTTCCCACAGATTTTCAGAGGGGAACTGAGTCCACACACCTTCCTACCACCACCAAAGTTAAGAACCACGGACCTGACCTGTGAGTTAATTTATGAGGTCAGCAGATGAAGCAGTTTATCACAGAGGAAGACTAAATGTTTGGGCTGTGGCGTCAACCAAAAAGGTTCATATTCCAGCTCAGCCACCGAATAAGTAACTTTAGGCAACTTACTCTAAGCCTGTTTCGTCCTCCCATGCTGCCTCTTAAGGCTGTAAGAAGTTAATGGGGAATCAGACATGTAAAATACCACAGTGTTTGGCACATGAGTACTCAAAAAATATAAACTTTATTGTAACAATATTACTACTTGACAAAAATGTACTGCTGGGTACATAATGCTTAGCAGTCTATCCATTTAACAACTGCTATTTGAAACATTGATAAAACCACTGTGTAACTTAAAATGGATACAGTTCAAGTTTGTTACTATGCTCTGTGAACTACTCAAAGTAGCAGTCTTAATTATTGCAGCCATTAAGGTCACTGCCTCTGCTCTTCCTACAGCTCCCCTCTGTGTCTTCCATCACATCACTAACAGAAGGGCAAAACTGTCCTTTGTTACTCAAACACTTCCCGGCCTCTACTGCCATCATATTTACTTAAGAGAGTGACCTGTGAGTTGTAGGGCAGTAACTACTATGCTTTATCTTGGACTAAAGCAGTTTTTAAGGCATTTTACTTACTAGGTGTAAATCTGAATTCATTCAACTGTAAAAAGTATTGTTACCTTTTGCTGATTCCCTGTTCATAACAAAAGTTAGCACTGAACAAGAGAAAGGACAAGAAACTGACAAGGTCCTGAGACAGTATATTTTATATACAGCGTGTAAAATTTGAATTTTTATTCTCCCCCATGAAAACAGACATAAGGTTACTAAATTCTAGCAACTACACGCTTAAAAAGTAAACCAGAGAAAGAATAATCTCAAATTGTTGACAGTTTACCTCTTTCAGATGAACTTAAATGGAGAATGAGTATTTCATGCCATCCAAATTATATTAGTTACCAATTCATGATCTGAGGTTAAAAAAACAAACTCAGTGTTTGAGTGTATGCTACATAGACACACTTCAAGCAAACAGCCACAGATTTTAATGCTACTAAGTACACTTTCTTTCATGCCTTCGGCTACTTAAATGACAAAACCAATGCAAAGACTAACCTTTCAGAGATTTATAGCACGGGAAACTTATAGGGAATTACCTTTTAAAAAAGTATTATGATGTAAAGGAAAGGATAAATGCTAAACAGATCTTCACCCAACAGGGTAGGCGCAAAGCCACCAATTTGGTTATTACAGAACCATTAACACGTTGCCTCAATCGATTTAGTCAGAATGTTTAAATGACACCCCAAAGGACTTTAAATCACAGAAATGTAGGCCTAGAAATACTCATTAATTTACATTCCAACTTTTACTTCACCGATGAAGACACTGAGGCTCAGAGAACTTAAGTGACCCACTGAAGGTCAAAAGCTATCTGACTCTTTAGGAGAGCCTGAAATGGTTGAGATATTGCTGTATGTGGCTCATCGGCATTCAAGAATATCCAATTAATTCCAGGAAAAGCTAATTTTAGTTCACTATGGGCCTGGAACCCAGAAATAAACATACCTGTAGCCTAACAAACTTCACATGAAGACAGAGCTATAAGATCAAGCCAGCTCTAATTCAGAGCCCAAAATTCACCCAACACTACATACATAAGAGGCCAGAAGCTATTTTAAGAAATACCTCTGCGATAAATAATAAATGAAAATAGCCAGATTGATACTTGAAGCCAGTGGTCCTCAACCTCTGGTGCACATCAGAATCAGTCTTCTTCCAAAATACATACACAAGGTGTCCGAATATGTAGGTCTACCTACTATAGTGCCAAATATCTGTACATCGAGGTTCTCATGAGCACTATGGTGTCAGATCTCTTGTTTCCAGCAAGTTCATTATTCTGCAAACATTACATACAGAGGTATATATTAGATTTGCCCTAGTAAGACTGTTAAGTTTCATCTCACAAGTGAAACCAGGCATGCACAGAAGGCATCATATTACACCACAACAGTAGCAGTATCAGTTTTTACTCTTAATCCAGTGAGGAAGAGGACAACTGAGTCACAGGACTTGAAGCACTCTAATTTTACGAAACAAAAAGGCCGGTAGCCACCTGCTTTCTAACCAGGAATTCAGGAACATCCCAAGTGTTTATGACACCAGGAAATGTATGAAGCAGAGAAAGTTTACATCATCTGCCCTTCTAGGCACGTGATGTAAGAGTGTTTTGGATAAGATATTAACTTTAGTAAGAGGATATTTTCCGTTTACATCTTCTATAAATACCCCTTAAGTTTACACCAGGTGGTTAGAGGAAGATTCTGCAGCTCCCCAGGGCAATAGCAAAGAATGTTTCAGTGTTTCTGAGGAGCCTCATTTGCCTGATGCATGACTGTTAAAGGTACATTTCCCTACACGACCCTAAATCAGTTTTCACATTTGCATATTCCAGGTTTACTCAGGAATGCTCAACTTAAGAATCACAGGTGGTTGCTCGGTAAATCGAAGGCTCCCCAAAGATTAGGTTTTATAATGCTTCCCAAAATTTACAGCTCCACTTTGCCAGGCTGTTTGAATTCAGATGACTCCAAGTTGATCCCAAAATTATAAATCAAAGTATCTCAGAAGAGTATTATTCTATTTTAGCACTTTTATAGCTTACTCTATGCAACGTGAAGTGTTATTTCTATGCTTTCTATTTAAAAAAAAAAAAAAAAAAGAAAAGCCAGCAAGGATTTTAGCAGGACTTCTTTCTGCAGTAAACTCATCAGTTTTATTAAAATATCAAGTACTTTTTAGCCTAATTTAGACTAACAAATTTACATGCACAACACTGCCATCCCAAACAAAAGCTAAGGCGGATAAGCCAAGTGCATCCCCCCACTTTAACATTAAACAGAACACACGTGCATAAACCGTGGCTAAATGATAAAATTTTAATCACGTACAGGTCAGCTTTGATCCAATAACAGATAAATTTAAGAGTCATATCTTTGGAGTCAGTCAGATCCCAGCAGTTCCAGTCCTGGCTCAGATACAATTGGGGTGTGATCTTACGCAAAGTACCCTGCTCTCTCCGGGCCTCAGTTTCTTCATTTGAGAAGACTGGAGGTGTTAATAGTGGCTGCCTCTTCTCTTTGTCGTGAGGACCAAAGGAGATAATGACTGCTAAGCACCTCCACAGTGCCTGGCACATAGAGAGCAAGCACTCCATTAACGTTAGCTGTTGTTCTTAGTTAGGAGGACCGCGTCCCCTCCCAAGTCCCCACCACAAATCCAAAACACACAAAGCAAAACTCTTTAACAGGAAACACAAAGAAAGAGCTTTAATTCTACAAGGTCCCTCCGACTGCAGGCTCTTCATCCTCCAGTTCCTCAAATGAATGAATGAACGCCTAGGAGTGGCTCTGCAAATAGCTGTCTCTTAGGAATCACCTTTGCCGACTTTAAGGTAACTGTCTTTCACCATCAATTAAACACCCACAAGTACACCCAGAGCGAGGCACAACAGTCATGCAAATTTCAGCGGAGACACCGAGTCCGGGCGAGTCCTTGATCCCCACAGGCAACCTCCATTCATTCTCCACGCCCCTCTACCCCGACCCCTCTCTTTAAGTTCTAGGACCAGCCCTACCCTCGCGACCCTTCCCCTCCCGCCAAGGGTCTCTACCGTGCCCTCCGCACCTAGCGTGAACCTGTCACCCCACCAAGTGAGGGGCTGACGAAGGGGCCCACCTCACCCCTGCCCGAGGGACCGAGGCCCGGGGTGCAGCCGTTCCTCGGGCGCCAAGGAGGGGCGAAGTGCCCGTCCGGCTCGTCTCTCCTCCCCAGAGACCCGCCAGTCCCGGCCGGGCCCGCCGGAGATAGCGCGTAATAAGAGGGAGGGGAGAGCTCTCCGACCCCCCCCCCTTCCCCGGGATCCCTACCAAGCCAGTGAGCCTCTTGCTCCAGCCCCTCCGAGCCTCCCCGACTGGAGGCATGGTGCCGAGGCTGCCCCAGGAAGCCCCCATAAAAAGGAGGGGGAGACACCCCCATACTCACCCACCGTCTCCTCCCCCTCAGCTGTTTACCTCACAGTCCCTCCAACCTACAGGGCGCCGCCATGTTGGACGTACAGCACCTCCCCCGTCGTGAAAGGGCCAAGGCCGTCGGCGGCCTCCGCCACGAAAAAGAGTCCCCCTCCAGCGCTCCCCTCCTTCTCGAAAGGAAGGACAGACGGCCGCGCTCGGCAACCTCGCCGGAAGGAAGAGGCTCTCCCACTCATAACTCACAATGGGGGTTGGACGAGAAAAAAAAAGCAAGGAGGGATTTAATAGAAGGGGGCGGGGCCAGGCGGAAGGATCCCGAAAGGAGGCTGCTAAGAGATCTTGTGACTCCGCGAAGGAGGCAAAAAGAAGGGCCGGCGCGGCGGGAGGAGCCAAGCGAGAGCCCAAGGGGCGGGGCGGGTGGTCACGTGACTGGCGGGCGGAGGGACACGGCGGAGAGGCGTAAACAAGCTGGAGGAGGCTGGGTGTGGTTCGAGCGCCCTCCCCTTTGCACCCCCCGAGTCGTTTCTGCCCTTCGCTTGCCTGGCGACCCCCGAGGGTCTCTCTGTGGGCGGCCACAGAGCAGCGATCCTGTTTCCCAAGGAGCCGCTGGGGCCCGCGTGAGTGAAGGGCCTACTTGGGAGCCTTGGAGTTGCGGCTCACCTAGGAAGGGGCGGAAAGCTGGGGGCCAGGGCAGCCCTCCTTCCTGGGCTGAACATTTGCAGAAACCCGCCTCCGGGATTGCGGGGGACCGCCCTGGCGTCTGCCTTCAGGTAGCTCACACTTCACACCTAGTCATGACATCTAGGGAAAGCCAGCCCTAGTAGGAGGCAGCTTGAAAATCAGAAGGCCTTATTGCGTTTCCTGCTGAAACAAGGCTTTAGGTCCTCCAAGCCTCAGTTTCTTCCTCTGTGAAATGGGCATAATGACATCTGTGACGTGAAGAATCAAGGAGATGAAGTATGGACAGCGTTTAGCCCAGAGCCCTGCGCCTAGTAAATGCTCACTCACTAGGTAGGTGGCCGTTATTGCGAGCCTGAGTATGATGGGCTCCATCCAGCACGAACACAAAAGCTCTGGGAGAGGAGGCAGAGCGAGATGAAGTCGAACTGTGGTATATGAAAGGCATTTTGAAGGAGTAGGCATCAGGCTGGGTTTTAAAGGAAAGGTAGGTTTTATGAAATATTAGGTTGGTGCAAAAGTCATCACAGTTTTTGCCATTAAAACCGCTATGATTTTTGCACCAACCTAATAGAACCAGGCGAGGCGGCTGGGGAGAGGCTATTCCAGGCAGAGGGAACCAAAGGAGCAAGAGCCTAGGGACGAAAAGGTGCTGGGTGGGTTATGGGAATAACAGGTTTTGTCATGGGAACCAATTGGGTCACAGTGCGGGGCAGCCATAGTTAAGGGGGGCCAGATGTGTCAGTAGCCAGCACCGTGGCTGTTGTCAGTATTCGGAGCAGGCCCTGGATGGTACTGGGTAGGGCCGCCGCTGGTCAGTATAGGGCCTTGGTGAGACTTAGAAAAATGGCGCCCCTGGGCTGTGTTTTGGCCCCTGTCCACCAGCCCCAAACCCTCCTGCGCCCTTGAGCAGTGAACAACCTTTATAAACATAGGTCTAGAGCCATGAAGGCTTAGGAGGGAGGTGGAAATTGAGCTGTTTCCTCTGTTCTGACACAGTCGCTGGGGGGAAGCTAAGAGTTCTAGATTCAAACAGACCAGAGTTTGAATGTAGGTTTCATCATACTAACTGGATGAGCCTTAGTCTCCTTACCTGCAACATAGGGCTAATAACAATGGTAGCTCATGGGGATTTGGGGTGAATTCAGTGAGACATTAAGCTCTTAAGTGGCACAGAGCCTACTCCAGTTAATGTTATTTTTGATAACTGTTACGTGCCAGCTGTCAGCATTCATCACTTCCAGAAACGGATCCACCAAACACTAAATTCTTCTGTGTCACCACCCGAGCATAGTCTGCATGGGGTCCAGAGATGGAGTGGTCGAGGGAAATGGGGAAGGATCTGGGTTCTCTGAGTTCCACGAATCTGCAGACTACTTCACAGAAACAAACTCGTCCCTTTGCATTCACACCAGGGCAGGGATTCACATGTCTTCAGAGATTTCTGAGACCACCAGTGATGAGAGACCTAAGGAGGAGGGCAGGGGGAGCAGTGCTGGTCTGGAGCTCTGACCCAGGAAGTCCCCCAGACCCTGACCTTCCTTGATTCCATGACCTCACCCTGCAGGAATGCGTTCTGCCGTGGAGGAGAGCAGCCATACGCAGAGCTCATCAACTGCTCACTCTGCAGGGGGCCATAACCACATTGTCACTGTTTCTACACTGTCTGGAAGAAGAATGGTCATTGTTATCTCATTATGGACCACCAGTGGCTTGCTAGAAGAGGCCGAAGATGACAGGCAAAGACAGCTCTACCACCATCTTCCGCCACTTACCAGGCTGGGCCACCAAGATGTTTTCTACTTCTCTGGGGTTGATTTTTGTCGTTTGCTTAACAGACACTATTCAGACCACTACCTTCCACACAGCACCCTGGAGCCTCCCTGTGACGGGGCTTCCTGGCTGGCCTGTCTGAGCAGGAAAGGGCTGAGCCCTGCGTAGGCAGGCATGCTGACGGGATGCACGTGGTGGGGGACATCTGCTGCATTTGGCTGTGTGACATCTCACCCTGGCCTTCTGAATAGGTGAACCGCCCTTCCTCAATTCTTTCAGTGCTGATAGTCCTCACAGTCACAGTACCAGCCCCAGGCCACAGCAGGTGGACCAGGCCTGGCCAATCTGAGATGCCCATCATGGAGGTTGTTAAAAGAAAACTTAAGTTCAATGAGATGAAATTTAATTGAGCAAAGAAAAAAGAGAGAAAGAATTCACGAATGAGGCAGCCTCCAGAATCACAGCAGATTCAGAGAGACTCTAGGGGTCAGAACAAATTTATAGACAAAGTACAGTGGCCTGGCGCAGTAGCTCACTTCTATAATCCCAGCACTTTGGGAGGCCAAGGCAGGTAGATGGCTTGAGGTCAGGAGTTCAAGACCAGCCCAGCCAACATGGTGAAACTCTGTCTCTACTAAAAATACAAAAATTAGCCGGGCATGGTGGCAGGCACCTACAATCCAAGATACTTAGGAGGCTGAGGCAGGAGAATCACTTGAACCTGGGAAGTAGAGGTTGTAGCGAGCTGAGATTGTGCCACTACACTCCACCCTGGGCAACAAAGTGAGACTTGGTCTCCAAAAAACAAACAACAACAAAAAAACAAAACTGACGTATAGGAGTCGGAAGTGAGGTACAGAAACAGTGAGATTGGTTGCAGCTCGGCGTTTGCCTTATTTGAACAGTTTGAACACTCAGCAGTCTATGAGTGGTTGAAGCATGGCTGCTGGGATTGGCCAATACTCAGCTATTGTTACAGGTGCATACTACTAAGTTAAGTTTTCAATTTTGCGTGCCTGTTAAGCGGGGTTACCGTTCGTCCACAAGGACTCAAATATGTAAGTACGGAGTCCTTCTCAGGCCATATTTCGTTTGCTTTAACAAGCAGACATGGTTGGTCTAGAGTGGACCTGTGACTTGAGCTGGACTAGAGTGCTCCTCTGGGTTTTTAGAGATGGGTGTTTTTTTTTTTAAAAAAGCAATTTTTTTCTTTCCTTTGGGGTCACTAAACTGCGATGAGGAGGCTGTGGCCTCTCCCTTCCCCTGTCCTACAGCAAGGTGTGTGACAAGTCGAGTTAAAGAGTGAAAGAGACAGAAACGGAGATGGAAAGAGAAATTCATGCTGCTATCTTCTGCATTTCCAGAGTCCCTGAAACCAGCTTTGCCCTGGCCTTCCAAGTTCCATGAAGTAATAACTATTTTGGCCAATGCTAGTTTCGTTGGATTTCTGTCCCTCATAAACAAAAGGCCTTCTGAATGTTGTGGGATTCAGAGGCCTTTAGAAGGACACCACCAGTCAAAAATATTTCCCACTCTGTGCCCGAAGTTCATCCACTTGAATTGCTTTTTGGCTTTAGCTTTCAGCTGTCTGTGCGGCAGCTTCCTGGCCAGGTGCCCTGCCATTAGTGGGCATCCCCTACAGGATGGGGTCTGAGCTTCTGCTGGTAGTCCCCAAGGCCCTCTGCAGCCCTGGCCTCTCTAGCGCATCAGTTTCCCCTTGCTGTCTAGCACCGTGTCCTCCAGTACCAAGGAACGCCCAGAGGCTTCACACCGCCCTTCGTTGGCTCAGGCCGTCTCCTCTCCTTCCGCACCAGATGGCCTCTGCAGCCTGTGCTGGTCATTCTCCATTTGCCCTTCTCTGTCTGGACTCCCCTCTAAGCCACACCTGCTAAGCATGTCCTCTCCCTCCTCTTGGATTTCACCAAAGTGCGGCAGGGTCAGGTGAGCGAGGAAGAGCCTTCCCACCTGGCCTGGCCTGGCCGTGATGCACAGCTCCTGCTGCGTGGCCTGTCCCACCCGTGCTGTTAGTAATGGTTCCCCTCACTCACTCTTCACACTCAGAGGTGATCACAGATCCCCGCAGCTCACTAGTCCTTAGGTGCTTCAGCACCTGTTTTTTTCTCTGAAGCTGCTCACACCTGTCTTTTTAATTATCCCTTGGAGGGTGCTACTGTTTCCCGCCAGGATCCCAACTGCTACAACCCCTTCTTAGAGAATCTGCCTTCAGCCCGGGCTACTCACTGTGAATCAAGCCAAACACACACACACACACACACACACACACACACACACACACACACACCCTGATTGGACCTGGATCAGGGCTGAAAACCTTCCTCACACTGAACCAGCCAGATTCTCCTTCTTGAGAATTTGAACTGAGAGACCCCAGTTGAAAATTTGAACTGAGAGACCCCAAGACTGAGATTCATTGTGTTGGTGGAGGATTGCAACTTTACACAGGTGCAGGGGGATCATTCAAACTGCTGTACTCCAGGAGAGGCAGATCACTTAGAAAACACCTCAAACAGGTGCCTTCAGGGGTTGTGCAATAAGATGGGACTGTGCTGGTCCCTGGGGGGATAATGTGGAGTTGGACCCAGCCGTGGCCATCAGCAGCACTCTGGACAGCAGAGGTTAAGCAGGAAGAGCTACTAAGAGCCTTGCTGAGGAAGCCGGCATGCCCAGACCGGCAAGGAGCAGCTGTGGCAACAGAGAGGAAGGAGATCTGCAGGACTAACCCATTGCCCAGGAGGCCTGCTTGGGTCTGGAAGATGCCCCTGTATCTTTTCAATAAATTCCACTTTTTCACGCCTGTAATCCCCACACTTCGGGAGGCTGAGGCAGGGGGATTGCTTGGGGCCAGGAGTTCAAGACAAGCCTGGGCAACATAGCAAGACCCCATCTCTAAAAAAAATGAAAATTAGTCAGACACGGTGGCATGCAACTGAAGTACCAGCTACTTGAGTGGCTGAGGCAGGAGGATCACTTGACCCCAGAACATTGAACCTGCAGTGAGCCACGATCTTGCCACTGCACTCCAGCCTGAGTGACTGAGTAAGACCCTTCCTCTAAAAAGTAAAAATAACACACACAAAAATTCCACTTTTACCTGAGCTAGAAGATGTTCGCTTCTGTTCCTGACAACCTACACCACCGTGGAGGCTGGAGGTGGCCAAGAATGCTTTCCTTTCTCCGTCACCCAGATCATACCTGTTCTTCCTCCAAGACTCAACTCCAATGTGATCCCCCCCAGGAAGTATTCTTGGGACCCCCAGGATGGCATTAAAGGCCCATGCCCTGAGCCCACTGCCCCTACCAAATGCACACCTCCGTTCCTTCCACCACACCGCCTGCTTACTCAGGTTGTGCTTATGGGCCTGTCTCCCAAGTTTTTAAGAACTCTGCTACCCCCAGGAGATAGGATGGATAAGAGGGCCCTTGAAACCTCTACTTCAAGGTCAAAAGACAGGAACAGGCCAGGCTCGGTGGCTCACACCGGTAATCCCAGCAGTTTTTTGTTTGTTTGTTTTTGTTTTTGAGACGGAGTCTCACTCTGTCGCCCAGGCTGGAGCGCAGTGGCGCGATCTCAGCTCACTGCAAGCTCCGCCTTCCGGGTTCATGCCATTCTCCTGCCGCAATCTCCTGAGTCGCTGGGACTACAGGCGCCCACCACCACGCCCGGCTACTTTTTTTTTTGTATTTTTAGTAGAGATGGGGTTTCACTGTTTCACTGTGTTAGCCAGGATGGTCTTGATCTCCTGACCTCGTGATCTGCCCGCCTTGGCCTCCCAAAGTGTTGGGATTACAGGTGTGAGCCACCACACCCGGCCAATCCCAGCACTTTGAGAGGCCGAGGCAGGTGACCCCCTGGAAACCAGGAGTTCAAGAAAAAAATTTTACAAAAAATTTTTAAAAATTACAAAAAAATTTTAAAAATTAGCCAAGCATAGTGGTTCACACCTGTATTTCCAGCAATTTGGGTGTCTGAGGCGGGAGGATCACTTGAGCTCAGGAGTTGGAAGCTGCAGCGAGCCATGATCCTGTCACTGCACTCCAGTCTGGGCAACAGAGTGAGACCTTGTCTCAAAAAAAAAAAAAGCTTAGAATAAATCTTTCAAGACTTAGGCTAAGACTAAGGCTAAATGGGAGCAGTGTCAGGGGCCAAGAGCTACTCTTGCTGCATGGCTCGATGTCCATGGTAGCTCAAGCGCCCACAGGGCTGGCCGCCATCTTGGTTTGCTGTTATTCCAACAATTGGAGTAAAATTTATTGTCTCACAGTTCTAGAGGCTAGAAGTCCAAGATCAATGTGTCAGCAGGGTTGGTTCCTTCTGAAGGCTTGGAGGAGATCTGGTCCCTGCCTCTCCCCCAGCTTCTGGAGTTTGGCTGGCCATCCTGAGGCTCAACCCCTCCTCCTGCTTCGTTCCTTGGCTTGAGATGCATCACACTGTTCTCTGCCTTCATGTTCACACGACATTCTCCCTGTGAACTTGTCTCTGTGTCCAAAATTTCCCCATATTATAACTACACCAGTAACATTGAGTTGGGAGCACACCCTATTCCAGCATGACCTCATTTTAACTAATTACATCTGCAGTGACCTTATACGTAGTCACATTCTGAGGAACTGCAAGTTAGGACATCAACATGTCAATGTTTGGGGGAATAAATTCAGCCCACAACAGGTCCCAAGGGCTGAGTTAGTCACATTACTATCCATGGTTTGTGCAGGGGCCCTCTCTAATTTTTTATACTTGCATTTGTTTGTTCCCTTTTTTTAATTTTTAATTTTTATTTTTTTCTTGAGATGGAGTCTTGCTCTGTCGCCCAAGCTGGAGTGCAGTGGCACAATCTCATCTCACTGGAACCTCTGCCTCCCAGGTTCAAGCAATTCTCCTGCCTCAGCCTCCCGAGTAGCTGGGATTACAGGCACAAGCCACCACACCTGGCTAGTTTTTGTATTTTCAGTAGAGACGAGTTTCACCATGTTGGCTAGGCTGGTCTTGACCTCCTGACCTCAAGTGATCCGCCCACCTCGGCCTCCCAAAGTGCTGGGATTACAGGCGTGAGCCACCATACCCGCCCTGTTTGTTCCCTTTTATCTTCATTCCCCACATCCAGTTTCCTCCTTGCACATAAGCAACCATTGCCATGCATATCATGTGTATCCTTTGGTCTGTATGTTTCCTTGCAAAATGTATATGTGTGTATTTTTAATTTATGTAAGTGGAATTATGTTATAGGTGGCAATCTGTTTCTTACTTTCCCCCCCATTCAACATCGTTATGAAGCTCCATCTAGCTGCTGAGAATTGTTCTGTAATGTGAACCTACCCTAATCTACTTTCCACTCTCTCAGGGATTGACACCCGCAGTAGCACCAGAAGTAACATTGTGATAAACATCACTGTACACTATACACTGTACTCTATGCACTGTACACTGCACACTATATATACTATGCACTACACATTGTACGCTGTACAGTATGCACTATACACTATGCACTATGCACTACACACCATACACTATACACTATGGACTATACATTGTACACTGTACACTATGCACTATGGACTATACATTATGCACTATGCACTATACACTGCACTATGCACTATACACTATACACTATGCACTATGCACTACACACTATACACTATACACTACGCACTATACGTTGTACACTGTACACTGTGCACTATACACTATGCACTATGCACTATACACTATACATTATGCACTATGCACTACACACTATGCACTATACACTGTACACTATGCACTATACATTGTACACTGTACACTATGCACTATACATTATGCACTATGCACTATACACTATACACTATGCACTATACACTATACATTGTACACCGTACACTATATACTATGCACTATACCCTATGCGCTATGCACTGTACACTGCACTATGCACTATGCACTATACACTATGCACTGTGCACTATGCACTACACATGCACTACACACTATACACTACGCACTATATACAGTACGCACTACACTACACTATGCACTACACGCTATACACTATACACTATGCACTACACACTATACACTATACGCTATGCACTATGCACTACACACTATACACTATGCACTATGCACCATACACTATGCACTATACACTATGCACTACACACTATACACTATACGCTATGCACTATGCACTACACACTATACACTATGCACTATGCACCATACACTATGCACTATGCACTATACACTATGCACTATACATTATGCACTACACACTATACACTATGCACTATATACAGTACACACTACACACTATACACTATGCACTACACACTATACACTATACACTATGCACTACACACTATACACTGTACGCTATGCACTATGCACTATGCACTACACACTACACACTAGGCACTATGCACCATACACTATGCACTGTGCACTATACACTATGCACCATACACTATACACTATACACTATACACTATGCACTATGCACTATACACTATGCACTATACACTATGCACTATGCACCATACACTATGCACTATACACTATGCACTATGCACCGTACACTATGCACTATGCACTATACACTATACACTATGCACTATACACTATACACTATACACTATGCACTATGCACTATACACTATGCACTATGCACCATACACTATGCACTGTACACTATGCACTATGCACCATACACTATGCACTATGCACTATGCACTATACTGTTCCCTTATGGATCCAGCTCAGAATTTACTTGGGATACACAACTGGGAGGAAAACTGATGGGTCATAGGGTGCATGGACTTCCTTTTTTTTTTTCTTTTACAGACAGGTCTTGCTCTGTTGCCTAGGCTGGAGTATAGTGACTCAAACACGGCTTACTACAGCCTCTACCTCCTGAGCTCAATGGATTCTCTCCTCTAACCCCCCAAGTAACAGGATCACAGGCTTATGCCACAATGCTTGGATTTTTTTTTTTTTTTTTTTTGTAGAGGCGGGTCTTGCCATGCTGCTCAGACTGTAGACTTAGTTTTTTTTTTTTAAGTTCCAAGGTACATGTGCAGGATGTGCAGGTTTGTTACATAGGTAAACGTGTGCCATGGTGGCTTGCTGCACGTATCAACCCATCACCTAGTATTAAGCCCAGTGTGCATTAGCTTTTCCTGATGCTCTTCCTCTCCCTGCCCCAACTGGCAGGCCCCAGTGTGTGTTGTTCCCCTCCCTGTGTCCATGTGTTCTCATTGTTCAGCTCCCACTTATAAGTGAGGACATGTGGTGTTTGGTTTTTTAGACTTTTTTTTTTTTTTTTTCTGAGATGAAGTCTTGCCCTTCTCCCCCAGACTGGAGTGCAATGGTGCAATCTCAGCTCACTGCAACCTCCACCTTCTGGGTTCAAGCGACTCTCCTGCCTCGGCCTCCCGAGTAGCTGGGATTACAGGTGCATACCACCACGCCCAGCTAAATTTTTGTATTTTAAGTAGAGATGGGTTTCACCATGTTGGCCAGGTTGGTCTCAAACTCCTCACCTCAGGTGATCTGCCCACCTTGGCCTCGCAAAGTGCTGGGATTATAGGCGTGAGCCACTGCACCCAGCCTAGACTTACTTTTAAGATACACCACCAAATTATTCTCCAGGACACCTGCCCCAGCCTACACTTTCACTAGAACCCCACAAAAGTGTCCATATCCCTATCCACACTTGGTGTTGACTAGCTCTTTAATTTTTTCAGTATAACGGGCTAAACGGACATGTTCTTGTTTTAATTGGCCTCTCTTTGACTTAATGAGATGGAGCATTTTTATATCCTTGTTATGAGTCTGTGGGTTACTTTCTCTATAGATTGCTGGCTCTTTTGACCATTTTCCCAGTACAATTACTGTCTTTTTCTTGATTTGCTGAAGTGCCCTATGTATTCTATACATGTGTCCCTCATTGGTTATAGATATTTCTTTTTCTTTTTTCTTTTTTTTTGAGACGGAGTTTTGCTTTGTCGCCTTGGCTGAAGTGCAGTGGCACAATCTCAGCTCACTGCAACCTCTGCCTCCCAGGTTCAAGTGATTCTCCTGCCTCAGCCTCCTGAGTAGCTGGGACTACAGGCGCCTGCCACCATGCCTGGCTAATTTTCGTATTTTCAGTAGAGACGGAATTTCACTATGTTGGCCAGGCTGGTCTTGAACTCCTGACCTCATGATCTGCCTGCCTCGGCCTCCCAAAGTGCTGGATTACAGGCGTGAGCCACCGCGCCCGACTGGTTATAGCTATTTCAAGTGTCTTCTCACAATCTGTTATCTACCTATTAACTATCTATATTATGCCCCATTGGAAAAGGTCATTAACTTGGGTGTTATCAAATTCACTTCTTTTTCTTTTTGATTTACTCTTTGGGTTTTTGAGATTTTGTTTAACAATGCCTTTTCCAACCCTTAATCACACACAAAAGAAATGCTTAAGCTTTCTCTGTTTGTATGGGGTTTTTTGTTGTTTGTTTGTTTGTTTTTGAGACAGGGTCTTACTCTGTCACCCAGGATTGAGTGTAGTGGTGCAAACATGGCTCACTGCAGCCTTGACCTCCCGGGCTCAGACCATCCTCCTGCCTTAGCCTCCCGTGTATCTAAGACCCCAGGAGTGTGGCACCACACCCAGCTAGTTATTTTATTTTATTTTATTAGAAATAGGGTCTCACTTTGTTGCCCAGGCTGGTCTTGAACTTCTGGGCTCAAGCGATCCTCTTGCCTGGACCTCCCAAAGTGCTGGGATTACAGGTGTGAGCCACCCTGCGGGGCCATTTGTATGTTTCATATTTATATTGTTAGATAAAAAATATATTTAAACATAAAATATATATTAAAATATATTAAAACATAAAAAAAAATTTATGTTTTACATTTCACTTTTAGGTCTCTGCAGAGGCCATGAAAAATGTGCCACTCAGTTTTTCTGCTAATTGTTGAAGGCTCAGCTGCCGCCGCTCTGGATCTATACCCCATTTGCAATGAAACCACACATCTCGTGACCCACTCCCAGCCCGTGACTAGGCACAGCAGGGGTCCTAATGCAGGACAGCTCTGAGGAGGTGTGGGACTCTGACAGTGGAGGACATGGGCTTGAGAACTCTTCATCAACCCGATCAAACCTCTCTTGGAACTGCAAAGCAGTCTGAGACTCTTCTCCCAGTCTATTATCTCCCTATTAACTATCTATATTGTAGCTCATTGGAAAAGAGTCATTCATTTTGGTGTTATCAAATTCACTTCTTTTTCTTTTTGACTTGCACTTTGGGTTTTTGAGATTTTGTTTAGCAATGCCGCTTTCAACCCTTAGTCACACGCAATCCCCCCTTTCCTCACAGGTTTCAGATCCATATCATAGCTGAAGGCTCTCTCTGCTCTGTCCAGCTCCTCCTCTGTGTGGGACATTTATTCGAGTTTTAAAATGTCCTTCCCAAAAGTCTACTTTAGTATTATTCTAGTATGTATTTTTGAGACAGTGTCTCACTCCAGTCCAGACTAGAGTGCAGTGGCCTGACCATAGCTCACTGCAACCTGGAACGCCTAGATTCAAGCCATCCTCCTGCCTCAGCCTCCCGAGTAGCTGGGACTACAGGCACACACCACCACACTGGGATCATTTTTTAAATTTTTTGTAGAGGTGGGCTCTCACCATGTTACCCAGGCTGGTCTTGAACTCCTGGGTTCAAGCAAATCGCCCACCTCGACCCCCCGAAGTGCTGGGAATACAGGTGTGAGCCACCATGCCTGACCTGTAGTGTATTATTGATTTATTGTTAGGTATTTTATAGTTTTTAATATTATTTTGTGTGGTTTTTTTTTTTTTTTTTTTTTGAGGCGGAGTCTTGCTCTGTCGCCCAGGCTGGAGTGCAGTGGCGCGATCTCGGCTCACTGCAAGCTCCGCCTCCCGGGTTTACGCCATTCTCCTGCCTCAGCCTCCCGAGTAGCTGGGACTACAAGCACCCGCCACCACGCCCGGCTAATTTTTTGTATTTTTAGTAGAGACGGGGTTTCACTGTGTTAGCCAGGATGGTCTCGATCTCCTGACCTCGTGATCCGCCCGTCTCGGCCTCCCAAAGTGCTGGGATTACAGGCTTGAGCCACCGCGCCCGGCCCTTGTGTGGTTTTTTTTAAAATTTTCAACTTGGTTGTTACTGAAGTAGAGAAATTCTATTGATTTTTGTAGGTTGATCTTATGTCCTGCACCTAGTCGAACTCTCTAATTTTACTAGTTTGTCAAATTATTTTTATTTATGTTGAGTTTTCTAGGTATATTATCACATCACCTGAAAATAAAAGTTTTATCTCTCCTTTTTTTTTTTTTTTTTTTTTTTTGAGATGAATTCTTGCTCTGTTGTCTAGGCTGGAGTATAGTGGCATAATCATGGCTCACTGCAGCCTCAAATTCCCAGGTTCAAGTGATCCTCTCACCTCAACCTCCCGGGTAGCTGAGACTACAGACATGTCTGGTTAATTTTTTAATTTTTTATAGAGGTGAAGTCTCCCTATGTTGCCCAGGCTGGTCTTGAACTCCTGGACTCAAGTGAAATTCCCGCCTTAGCCTCCCAAAGTACTGGGATTACAGTCATGAGCCATCACACTCAGCCTGTCTCTTCTTTTTAAATTATAACTCTCCTCATTTCTCTTTCCCTTTTTATAGTGTTGGCTGGGACCTCCAGTACTATGTCAACCAGTAGTGGTGATATTAGGCATCTATCATTATTCCCAATCTTCAAGGAAATGCATATAAATTTTCTACAGTAGGTATAATGTTTGCTTTAAGACTTTTGTCTATGACTTTTACCAAATTAAAGAATAGATGAGGCCGGGCGCGGTGGCTCAAGCTTGTAATCCCAGCACTTTGGGAGGCCGAGATGGGCGGTTCACAAGGTCAGGAGATCAAGACCATCCTGGCTAACACGGTGAAACCCCGTCTCTACTAAAAATACAAAAAACTAGCCGGGCGAGGTGGCGGGCGCCTGTAGTCCCAGCTACTCGGGAGGCTGAGGCAGGAGAATGGCGTGAACCCGGGAGGCGGAGCTTGCAGTGAGCCGAGATCCGGCCACTGCACTCCAGCCTGGGCAACAGAGCGAGACTCCATCTCAAAAAAAAAAAAAAAAAAAAAAAGAATAGATGTGGGCCTTATCCAATGCTTTTTCTGCATTCATTGAATAGTCAGAAATATCTTTATTTTAGCCTATCAATGTGGTGAAGTACACAGATACATTTTTTTGATGGTGATTTATGCTTGCACTCCTAGACAAGCATGACTTGATCATGCTGTATTTTAAAAAATACTTGTTGATTTGGTTAATTCATGTTTTATTAAGGATTTTTGCATTTATTTTATGTGCTTATGGTTCTTTTAATTGGAACATATAGACCATTTACATTTAATATAATTATCAGTGTAGTTGGGCTTCAGTTTACCTTCTTGATACTTGCTTTCTATTTTTCCATCTGTTCTTTGTTCCTTTCTTTTGTCTTTTTCAGCCTCCTTTTGGATTAATTTAGCATTTTTTAGAATTCCATTTTACCACCACTATTGGCTTCTTTGCTGTGCCTCTTTGTTTTATGCTTTTAGTGATTGCTCTGGGATTTAAAATGTGAATCTTTAGCTTATCACCGTCTGTATTCAGTGGCTACTATACCATTTCAGATATAATTTAAGAGCCTTATAACAATATACTTCTGGCCAGGCATGGTGGCTCCATGCCTGTAATCCCAGCACTTTGGGAGGTCGAGGCAGGTGGATTACTTGAATCCAGGAGTTTGAGACCAGCCTGGGCAACATGGCAAAACAGTGTCTCTACTGAAAATACAAAAATTAGCTGGGCATGGTGACGAGTACCTGTAGTCCCAGCTACTTGAGAGGCTGAGGCAGGAGGATTGCTTGAGTCCAGGAGGCGGAGGTTGCAGTGAGATGACATGGCACCACTGTACTCCAGCCTGGGCGACAGAGTGAGATCCCATCTCAAAACTAAAATAGGCCTGGCACGGTGGCTCATGCCAGTAATCCCAGCACTTTGGGAGGCCGAGGCAGGCAGATCATGAGGTCAGGAGATTGAGACCATCCTGGCTAACATGATGAAACCCCGTCTCAACTAAAAATATAAAAACTATATAGCAGGGTATGGTGGCACGTGCCTCTAGTCCCAGCTACTTGGGAGGCTGACGCTTGAACCCGGGAGGCGGAGGTTGCAGTGAGCCAAGATCGCACCACTGTACTCCAGCCTGGGCGACAGAGTGAGACTCCGTCTCATAAATAAATAAATAAAATAAACTATACACTTCTATTTCCTGCCCCCTGTTCTTTGTGCTATTGTTGTCATAAATTTTACTTCTACATAGGTTATAAAACCCTAGGTGGGGGTTTATATTATAAAAATATTGTTATTATTTTTGCTTTAAAGAATCAAATTTTTGTGTGTGTGTTGGTCTGTTGCCAAGGCTAGAATGCAGTGGCGTGATCTCAGCCCACTGCAACCTCCACCTCCCAGGGCTCAAGCGATCCTCCTGCCTCAGCCTCCTGGGTAGCTGGGACTACAGGCATGTGCACCACCACACCCAGATAATATTTGCATTTTTTGTAGAAACAGGGTTTTGCCGGCAGGGTGCAGTGGCTCACTCCTGTAATCCCAGCACTTTGGGAGGCTGAGGTGGGTAGGTTGCTTGAGGTCAGGAGTTGGAGACCAGCCTAACCAATATGGTAAAACCCCATCTCTACTAAGAATACAAAAATTAGCCAGGTGTGGTAGTGCATGACTGTAATCCCAGCTACTCGGGAGGTTGGGGCAGGAGAATCGCTTGAACTCAGGAGGCAGAAGTTGCAGTGAGCTGAGATCATGCCACTGCACTCCAGCCTGGATAACAGAGCAAGACTCTGTCTCAAGAAAAAAAGAAAAAAAACAGGATTTTGCTGTGTTGCCCAGGGTGGTCTCAAACCCCTGGGCTCAAGTGATCCTCCTACCTTGGCCTCACAGAAGTGCTGGGATTACAAGTGTGAGCAACCACATCTGGCCAATTTTTTTTTTTTTTTTTTTTTTTTTTTTTTTTTGAGACGGAGTCTCCCTCTGTTGCCCCAGCTGGAGTGCAGTGGTGCAATCTCGGCTTCGGCTCACTGCATCTCCTCCTCCTGGGTTCAAGTGATTCTTCTGCCTCAGCCTCCTGAGTAGCTGGGACTACATGGCACGCACCATGCCCAGCTATTTTTTTTATTTTTGGTAGAGATGGGGTTTCACTATTTGGCCAGGATGGTCTCGATCTCTTGACCTCATGAGCCACCCGCCTTGGCCTCCCAAAGTGCTGGGATTACAGGTGTGAGCCATTGCACCCGGCCAAATATTTTTTAAAGAAACAAAACACTGAGAAAAAATGTTTCATATTTGCCCACATATTTACCATTGCTAGCATTTTTCATTTCTTTGTGTAGATCCAAGTTTGCATCTGGTATTATTTTCCTCTTACTTAAAGAACTTCCTTTAACATTTTTTATAAAATGAGCATGCAATAAATTCTCTTGACCTTTGTCTGAAAAAGTATTTTACCTTCAATTTTGAAAGATATTTTTGCTGGGTATAGAATTCTAGGTTGACGGTTTCCTTCTATCAGCTTTTTTTCCTTTTCTTTTTTGAGACAGGGTCTTACTCTGTCGCCCGGGATAGAGTGCAGTGGTGTGTTAATAGCGCACTGCAACCTCAAAGCCTTGTGCTCAGGCAATCCTCCCATCTCAGCCTCTCAAGTAGCTGGGACTATGGGTGCATGCCACCATGACCAGCTACTTTTTAAAACATTTTTATTAGAGATGAAGTCTCACTATGTTTCCCAGGCTGGTCTTGAACTCCTGACCTTAAGTGACCCTCCCACCTCGGTCTCCCAAAGGATTGGGATTACAGGCATTAGCTACCACGCCCAGCCTCTTTCAGCTTTTTAAATATGTCATTCCATTATATCTTAATCAACAAAATTTCTGAGGAGAAATTTGTGGTAATTCTTACCTTTGTTCCTTTTTTTCTGAAGGCAATTTAAATTCTTAACATAAACTGATTGGTTGATTGATTTGAAATCATCCTGAGTGTATTAGTAAGAGTTCTCCAGAGAAACAGAACCAACACGATGTGTGTGTGTGTGCATATGTGTGTGTGTGTGTCTAAGGAATTGACGCACATGATTTTTGAGTCTGGCATGTCCAAAATCTGCAGGATGGGTTGGCAGGCTGAAGACCTGGGAACAGAGAAGAACCACTGTTGCAGTTCAAGTCCAAAGGCTGTCTGTTGGCAGAATTCCCTCTTGTTTGTGGGAGGTCAGTCTTTTGATCTACTCAGGCCTTGAATTGAATGGATGAGGCCCACCCACATAGTGGAAGGCAAAATGCTCATCTCATCCAAAAACACGTTTTACCACACATGTGGCCACTGTGGCCCAGACAAATTGAGACGTAAAATCAGTCATTATCCTGAGTGTCTAGGAAAACAAGTTTCTTGGCCTCTTAAACTATGGTTGTGGTGTTGTTTTTTTTTTTTTTTTTTTTTTTTTTTTGAGACGGAGTCTTGCTCTGCCGCCCAGGCTGGAGTGCAATGGCCGGATCTCAGCTCACTGCAAGCTCCGCCTCCCGGGTTCACGCCATTCTCCTGCCTCAGCCTCCCAAGTAGCTGGGACTACAGGCACCCACCACCACACCCGGCTAGTTTTTTGTATTTTTTAGTAGAGACGGGGTTTCACCGTGTTAGCCAGGATGGTCTCGATCTCCTGACCTCGTGATCCACCCCTCTCGGCCTCCCAAAGTGCTGGGATTACAGGCTTGAGCCACCGCGCCCGGCCGTGGTGTTGTTTTTTAAACCATTCTAAGGTAAAACTTTCTTCTCCCAAAGAAAAGCTACCATCGTACCCTTTTCCACCTCCCCCCCCTTTTTTTTGGCAAAGAAAAGCATTGATGTAGATTAGAGAACTGTCATTTTCATGGATCGTCTTCTAAAAGCTCTTGCTTAGCAAGTAGACCTGAAAATTTAAAAATCATGTATCAGCATAGGATACGAATGTTGGCAAAAGTGACAGGCTGCTCAATAAATCCCAGGAAATATCCTAAGGGGGCCAGTCCCAGACAGAGATTCCACAAACCCGTGGATGCTCTTCCATCCTTCCCTACCAAAGTATAGCAGTTTGACTTCTCCAAGTGCACCCTTTAAAATGTACCACCTGTTGCTGGATTCATTCAAAACAACACATATATTTCAAGCCTTCCCTTTTTGGGAAGAATTTTGACCAAAGAATGCATTAGTTGTCTATTGCTGTGGAGCAATTAATTCTGAAATATAGTTATTAGAAACATAGAATTGGAACAACACCACCTATTATCTCACAGTTTCTGTGGATCAGGAATATGGGTGTAGTTTAGCTGGGTCCTGTGGCTCAGGGCCCCTCACAAGGCTGCAGTCTAGATGTCAGCTAGGGCTACAGTCATCCCAAGGCTTGACAGGGGAAGGATGCTCTCCCAAGCTCACACACAGTTGCTGACAAGATACAGTTCCTTGTCGTGTGGGCTTTTCCACAGGGCAGCTCACAATATGGCAGCTGGCTCCCATCAGAGAGAACAAAAAAGAGAGTGCAAATAAGATGGAAGACAGGGTCTGTCATAACCTAACCCTTCAAGTGTGCCATCCCATCACATTTTCTATCGTATTCTTTAGAAGGAAGTCACTAGGTAGTCTCAGTGAGTGCCTAAGGAAGTTACTGCTCACACCCAATGAGAGGGGGGCCACACAGGTTGTAAATTTCAGGATTTAGGCATCTTTGGGGGTGATTTGCTTCCAATGCTTAGCACACAAATGTGCATGGCCTGGAAAACACCTTTCTCTAACGGCTGCCCTGACACCTCCAGACAAAGTAGCAGATCCTTCTGTGGTCCCCATAGTACTCTTCTGTTCATACATCTACCATCCCAGTCATCACAGTAATAATGTAGCAACTAGCACTTACTGAGGAGTTGCTATGAGCCCATATTGTTCTAAGCACTCTACGTGTATTAAGTGAAGAGTATGTAGTCGTTTATGTGTCAATGCAGAGAAGCATTCTTTCATTCAACAATGACGTACTAGTATCTCCTCTGCGCTTCTTTGCTAGGCATGGGGGAACTCAGTAGTGAACAAGAGAGAGTCCCCAGCCTCTAGAACCTTATGTAGACCAGGATGGGAGATAGAGACATACAAGCACAATTGTAATACAACCCAGTGCATGTTGTCATAGCATAAGTCAAAGACACTTTAGTAGCAGACACCCAGACCACTTTTGTCGGTGGTAGCATTTCAATTCAGATATGAAGAAGAAGTGGCAGTTAGTTAGCCAGGAAAAGAGAGAGAAAGTTAGAAAGTAGGAACATGTGTAATAGTAACAGGAATGAGAAAGCCAGGAGCAGCTGAGAAGCAACCAGCATGACTGTAACCAAGCATGCTGAGGAAAGAGAGGCAAGAAATACTAATGTCAGCCAACAGGCAACGTGTATTGAGTACCAAGCAGTTTCCTATGGTTTTGCGTGCATATATTTACCTTCAGAATAATCCTATGCAGTAGGTGTAATTTTACAGGTAAGGAAACTGAGTCAGAGAGACTTGCCCCAGTCACCAGATAATGAACGTCTGAGTCACGACCACTGGAGACACAGCAGGGGCAGATCACGAGGGGTCGGTCATGTGAAGGTGTTTGACCTTGATCCTGAGCTCAGTGAGGAGTCTTGAAGGATTTTAATTGGGTCGACATCTGCTGGGGTGTGGAGAATGGGGCCAGGCCAGGAGGCAGGGAGGGGCTGTTTAGAAATGGGATGCAGTACTCCAGGGGAGTGGTGATGATAGCCTGGATTAAGGTGGCAAGACGGGAGATAGAGGAGAAAGAGGATGTGTTAGGCTGTTCTTGCGTTGCTACAGAGAAATATGCGAGACTGGGTAATTTATAAAGAAATGAGATTTAATTGGCTCATAGTTCTGCAGGTTGTACAGGAACCATAGCAACATGTGCTTCTGAGAAGGCTTCAGGAAGCTTCCAATCATGGCAGAAGGCAAATGGAAAGCAGGCATGTCACACAGAGAAAGCACGAGCAAGAAAGAGAGATCGAGGAGGTGCCATACACTTTTAAATGACCGGATCTTATGAGAAGTCATTCACTATCAAGAGGATACGAAGAGAATGGTACTAAACCATCCATGAGAAATCTGCCCCCATGATCTAATCACCTCCCACCAGACCCCACCTCCAGTATTCGGGATTACATGTCAACATGAGATTTGGGCAGGGACACACATCCAAACTATATCAGAAGGTGAACTCAGGATTTTGGCTGGGGTGTGGGTGGTGCCGTTCCCTGAGACATGAGGTGGGAACTGGACTGGAGAACGTGTGCTGATGTCACTTTGGGACCAGCTCAATTGAGATGCCAGAGAGACAGGCCCAGTGGACATGGATTTGGAGTTTAGACTTGAAGGCAGAGGCCAAGATTTGGGAAGTGCCGGCATTCAGAGGGTAAATGAGAGACTGGGAGAACTGGCCATGGCAGCTGAGGGTGTGCAGTGTGTGAGCCGGGCCCTCTGGTGAGGACAGAGAGGGCTGATTTATTGGGATCCTGGCTCTGCAACCAAGCTGTGTGGTCCTGGGTGAGTCTCCAAGCCTCAGTTTCTCCATCTGTAAAATGGAGATGATACCAATACCTTAGATCCGAGCTCAGAAGGTTCCCAGGACAGTGACATGGTTTGGCTGTGTCCCCACCCAAATCTCATCTTCAACTGTAGTTCCCATAATCCCCACATGTCATGGGAGGGAAACTGTGGGAGGTAATTGAATCATGGGGGTGGTTCTCACAATGCTGTTCTCGGGATAGCGAGTGAGTTCTCACGAGACCTGATGGTTTTATAAGGGGCTTTCCCCACTTTGCTCAGCACTTCTCCTTCCTGCTGCCACATGAAGAAGGATGTGTTTGCTTCCCCTCCTGCCATGATTGTAAGTTTCCTGAGGCCCTCCCAGCCCTGAGGAAGTGTGAATCAATTAAACCACTTTCCTTTGTAAATTACCCAGTCTCAGGATTTCTTCACAGCAGCGTGAGAACAGATTAATACGGACAGTCCAGTGAGAGACACGCGTGAATACCTAGCAGAATGCCCACACAGCGTGAGGACTGAGTAAATATTGTTATTGTTGATGCCTGCTATATTCATTTCCCAGGGCTGCCATAACAAGTTACTGCAAACTGGGTGGCTTAAAACAACAGATTATTCTCTCACAATTCTCGAGGCCAAAAGTCCCAAACCCAAGGTGTCAGTCAGCAGGGTTGATTCCTTCTGAAGATTCCGAGGGAGCAGCTGTTCCCTGGCTCTTTCCGAGCTTCTGATGGTCACTGGTCATACTTGGTGTTCCTTGGCTGTGGCTGCATCGGTCCAGTCTCTGCCTCCATCTTCATGCAGACTTCTCCTCTGTGTCCCTCTGTGTTTGCTCCTCTTCTTATGAGGACCCCAGGCATTGGATTTAAAACCCACCTCAACCCAGTGTGAACTCAGCTGAATCAAACTACATCTTCAAAGACCTCCTTTCCAAATAAAGTCACATTCTGGGGTTCCAGGTAAGTCCCCTTTACCTGCTGTCAAGGAGCATGGACCCAGCAGACGACATGGGAAGGACCGACCCTACTGTGATCAAGGCCGGGTCCAGTCCGGAACCAACCTACAAAGTGCTGCAGGAGAAAGAGATCAAAATCCGAGTGATGAGGGCAACTTACTGGTGAGGGTGAGACTTGAACTTTCCTTCTGGTTTCATCAAGAATTTGATCAACGGTGATGGAGCAGATGGACTTTACGACAGTAGGACCCAGCTTGAGCAGAGAGGCATGGAAGCAAGATCACAGAAAACTTGCTTGCTTTATAAATGATCAGGTGTAGGGAATAGGAGGCAAGAAAAGCCATGTATGAAGGACCCTGTGCTAAATAAGCAGCCTGGACTGTATCTGTAGGCAACACAGAGCCCCTAGAAGTTTGTGAGTTCAGGAAAGAAGGAAAGAGCTGTCTGTTGAATGTTGGCAAAGGCTTCATCTTGATATTGATGCCTGCCAATTTTATTTTATTTATTTATTTTTTGAGACAGGGTCTCGCTCTGTCCCAGGTTGGAGTGCAGTGGTGCGATCATAGTTCACTACAGCCTCAAGCTCCTGGGCTCAAGTGATCCTCCCACCTCAGCCTCCCAAAGAGCTGGGAATATGGGCATGTATTCCCAGGATACATTCCCAGGCATGTATTCCCTGGATACTTTTTTTATTTTTATTTTTTTTAGAGATTGGCCCTAACTATGTTGCCCAGTCTAGTTTTGAACTCCTGGTCTAAGAGATCTTTCCACCTCAGCCTCCCAAAACATCGGGGTTACAGACATGAGCCACTGAGGCTGGCTCAATTTAAATTTAAAATTCTGGGTGTTTTGTCTCCTTGGGTAGGCCGCCTCCTCTCTCAAATCCCTGATCACGTCTCTACACACCCTCAGCAATAAATTGTGCAGGACCACACTCGCAGCGTGTTGGATGTTCGAGAGTTTCATGGTCACTGTGAGACCATTTCTCACTCCCCCAAGCAGCAGCATTCACAACTAGAAGTTTTATTTTAGCTGCGCCTCCCCTGAAGCATATGCAGTGACCATTTGGAAAAAGATAAAGTTAGATCCCTCTCCACACCCTACACCAGAATAAACTTTAAGTGTCAAAAGTGAAATCATACGAGTGCTAGAAGAAAACATGTGTGAATTCTCTGTAATCAGGAGGGGAGGGACGAAAATCTTTCTAAAAATGGCTGAACAGTCAGAAACAATAGAAGACTGGTAAGTTAGGCGACCTCAAAAAACCAAAGCAAAACAAAACAAAACAAAAACCTTTTGCATGGTAAGAAAAAAAGTAAGCGAAGTCGAAAGATAAATGATAGATGGAGAGAAAACGTTTGCAACTTGTATCACAAACGGCCTCTCTAATATACGGAGAACTAGTATATCACAATCTTAACTGTGAAAAGTCAATTATTTGTGGGGCCAGGTGCGGTGGCTCACGCCTGTAATCCCAGCACTTTGGGAGCCGGAGGTGGGCGGATCACGAGGTCGGCAGATGGAGACCATTCCGGCTAACACGATGAAACCCCATCTCTACTAAAAATACAAAAACTTAACCGGGCGCGGTGGCCGGCGCCTGTAGTCCCAGCAACTCAGGAGGCTGAGGCAGGAGAATGGCGTGAACCCGGGAGGTGCAGGTTGCAGTGAGCCGAGATCGCACCACTGCATTCCAGCCTGGGCGACAGAGCGAGACTCTGTCTCAAAAAAAAAAAAAAAAGTCAATTATTTGTTAGAAAAAAAAAAAAAAGACAAAAGGCATGAATGGAAAGTTTGCAGAAAAACGTTAAGTTACCCTAAGACGTATGAAAAGACAGCCTCACTCAACATAAGGGAAACACAAGCCGAGTGCGGTGGCTTACGCCTGTAATCCCAGCACTTTGGGAGGCTGAGGTGGGCGGATCATGAGGTCAGGAGATCGAGACCATCCTGGCTAACACAATGAAACCCGGTCTCCACTGAAAATACAAAAGAAAATTAGCCGGGCGCGGTGGCCGGCGCCTATAATCCCAGCTAAATACAAAAAGTACAAAAATACAAAAAAAAAAAACACAAACAAACAAACAAACAAACAAAACTAAAAATACTAAAAATACAAAATACAAAAAAATACAAAAAAAAAAAAAAAACAGAAAACAAAAAACAAATAGCTGGGCATGATGGCATAGGCCTGTAGTCCCAGCTACTTGGGAGGCTGAGGCAGGAGAATCTCTTGAACCTGGGAGGCGGGGCTTGAGTGAGCTGATATGGCACCACTGCACTCTAGCCTGGGTGACAGAGTGAGACTCTGTCTCAAAAAAAACAAAAACAAAAACAGGAAACTATATTTTTCTCTTTGTTTACATGTTGTACACTAGTAGGCTGGGTTCAGTAATACATATACGAGAACTTGCATTTCAAAAAAAATTATTGGTCGGGCATGGTGGCTCATGCCTGTTATCCCAGCACTTTGGGAGGCCAAGGCGGGCAGATCACGAGGTCAGGAGTTCAAGACCAGCCTGGCCAATATGGTGAAACCCCATCTCTACTAAAAATACGAAAATTAGCGGTGTGTGGTGGCATGCACCTGTAGTCCCAGCTACTCAGGAGGTGGAGGCAGAATAACATCTTGAACCTGGGAGGTGGAGGTTGCAGTGAGCCAAGATCATGCCAGATGCATTCCAGTATGGGTGACAGAGCCAGATTCCATCTCAAAAAAAAAAAATTATTATTGTTATTATTATTATTTTCTCTCTCTCTTTTTTTTTTTTTTTTTGAGACAGAGTCTTGCTGTGTCACCCAGGCTAGAGTGCAGTGGCGCGATCTCGGCTCACTGCAAGCTCCGCCTCCCGGGTTCACGCCATTCTTCTGCTTCAGCCTCCCGAGTAGCTAGGACTACAGGAGCCTGCCATCATACCTGGCTAATTTTTTTTTTTTTTTTTTTTTTTTTTTTTTTTTTTTGGTAGAGACGGGGTTTCACCGTGTTAGCCAGGATGGTCTCGATCTCCTGACCTCGTGATCTGCCTGCCTTTGCCTCCCAAAGTGCTGGGATTACAGGTGTGAGCCACCGTGCCAGGCCTATTTTCTCTCTTGAGACGGAGTCTCGCTGTCATCCAGGCTGGAGTGTGATGGTGCAATCTCAGGTCACTGCAACCTCTGCCTCCCAGGTTCAAGCAATTCTCCTGCCTCAGCCTCCCAAGTAGCTGGAATTACAGGCATATGCCACCATGCATGGCTAATTTTTGTATTTTTAGTAGAGATGGGGTTTCACCATGTTGGCCAGGCTGGTCTCGAACTCCTGATCTCAAGTGATCCACCCGCCTCGGCCTCCCTAAGTGCTGGAATTACAGGTGTGAGCTGCTGTGCCCGGCCAAAAAAATATTTCTTATGGCATTATCTGCAAAAGTTGAATATTGGAGACAACCCAAATGTCAATTAATAGGGGACTGATTAGTGTTACAGTTCTTTTAGAATTTGTCTAGCAGGCTTTCTGGTTTTTGCCCAAAAGCCTCTAAAAGAGTTAAAAAAAAAAAAGAAAAAAAATAGGGGACTGATTGAATAAACTATAGAGCAATAATATGCAGAGATAAAAATGCTAATTTTGTGAAAAACCAAGATTTCCAATGTAAGAGAAAAGAGACACAAATATAAAATCAAGTATTTTTAAAAACCTATAACGCAGGCCAGGCATGGTGGCTCCCACCTGTAATCCCAGCACTTTGGGAGGCTGAGGTAGGAAGATCACCTGAGGTCAGAAGTTCAAGACCAGCCTGGCCAACATGGTGAAACCCCCGTCTCTACTAAAAATAAAAAATTACCCACATGTGGTGACGCACGCCTGTAATCCTAGCTACTTAGGAGGCTGAGGCAGGAAAATCGCTTGAACCTGGGAGGTGGAGGTTGCAGTGAGCTGAGACCACGCCATTTCTCTCCAGCCTGGGCAACAAAAGCAAAACTCCTTCTCTAAATAAATAAATAAATAAAATGAAATAAAAACCTATAATGCTGAGAGAAATTACTTAATGGGTACAATATACACTATCTGGTGATGGATACACTAAAATACCAGACTTCTCTATGATACCATCTATGCATATAGCAAAACTGCTCTTGGACCCCTTCACTGTATACAAACAAAACCCAATAATGCTAAATTCAAACCGAGAATATCAATAGGAACTTGTGAAAATTGTCTGAATCAAAATGGAGCCACTTGTATTGAAAGCCCTGACAAACAGAGCCGGGGAAGGCCATGATGGGTGGGTTCTCATGCATCAATGCCTGGTCACAATCACTATCGCAAAAGATTTTGCAAAAACCACAACCTTGCACAAAGGCGGTCACAATTCTACACACACACAAATACTTTTGTGAGGACATCTGCCCAGCAATGGCCTGTCCAATCTTGGACTGTGCTATCCTTGTTATTGATCCTTGTAGCCAAGGATAATTATCTCAAAACAATTCTTCTTCCTTTTTTTTTTTTCGGAGTCCCGGGCTGGAGTGCAATGATGTGATCTTGGCTCACTGCAACTTCTGCCTCCCGGCTTCAAACGAGTCTCCTGCCTCAGCCTCCCGAGTAGCTGGGATTACAGGCACCTGACACTATGCCCAGCTAATTTTTGTATTTTTAGTAGAGATGGGGTTTCGCCATCTTGGCCAGGCTGGTCCTCATTTTTTCTTTAAAAACCTTTACCTTCCTTTACCTCCCAGAATATGCACATGTTAATAATTTCCTATGGCACCCACATTCCCATTGCAACGCATATACCTGAATAAACGTTATTTTCTATAAGAGAGTGTTTCTCTTTGTTTTTTGTTTAGATTGAAAAAGTCATAATTACAAAAATAAATTTAAAGAAATCAATTTCCTAGTTCTGAACACTGAAACAGCTCAGAGGCAGGTGCCCAGTAACAAGAGCTCCTGGCCATGGCTTTAGATCCCAGCCCTAACTAAATAGAACAAGGCTGAAAGAAATGGCTGCTTCCAGAAATGCAGTAGGGAAGTACAAGTGGGTCACCTTCTTGTGTGAGAAAGCAAGGACATGCTCGAAGATTGATGGGGAGATGTCGAACCCATACAGAAACCATGCTGGATGTGCTGTCTGTGACAAAATTTGAGGAAACTGTAGTGGGTTGAATAGAGGCACCCCAAAAAGATAGGTCCAAATCTTAACCCTCAGTACCTGTGAATGTGACCGTATTTGGGAAAAAGGTCTGTGCAGATGTAATTAATGGTCTCAAAATGAGACCATCTTGGATTAGCCGGCTGGGTTCTAAATCCAATGTCCCGTGCCCTTACATAAGACAGAAGGAGGAAAGACATAGACACGGAGTGGGAGGCCCCATGAAGGCAGAGGCAGAGATTGGAGTGGCGCAGCTACAGGCCAAGGAATGCCAAAGATTGCCCACAGCCAGCAGGCACTGGGAAAAAGGCCTGGGTCAGGTTGTCCCTCGGAGACTCCAGAAGAGCCAATCCTGCCGACACCTTGATTTCTGACTTCCAGCCTCCAGAATTGAGAGGCAATAACTTTCTGTTGTTTTAAGTCACCCAACATGTAATTGCTGTAGTATCCACAGGAGCCATAAAATAGAATTTCTGCAACTTAATGTAAAACGTTGAATAAATAAAAATCCACGAGTTCTGGCACATGTTTACCTATGTAACAAACCTGCATGTCCTGCACATGTATCCCAGAACTTAAAATTAAATTTTTGAAATCCATGAGTTCATCGCGATGCTGAGGTTTAAGGGGGAAAAGAGAATAGACAAGAAAAATAGGCCAGGCACAGTGGCTCACACCTGGTTTCTCGGCACTTTGAGAGGTCAAGGCAGGAGAATTACTTGTGGTCAGGAGTTTGAGACCAGTCTGGGCAACATAGTGAGACCCCACCTCTACAAGAAATAAAAAAATTGGCCAGATGTGGTGGCACGTACCTATAGTTCCAGCTACTCAGGGGACTGAGGTGAGGTGGGAGAATCACCTGAGCCTCAGGAGTTGAGACTACAGTGAGCCATGATCACACCACTGCACTTCAGCCTTGGCAACGAAGTGAGATCCTGACTCAAAAAGAAAAAAAACAGAAAAGAAAAGAACAAGAACAAGAACAAGAAGAAAAAAATCCAGTTACATCACCTTGCTATGAACATCAGCAATTAAGGATTGAGGGAAGACAAATCACTTACACTCTCATTTTTTAGAACTTTGGTTCATCCCCAGGTAATGAGAGAAAGCTCTTCTTTTTTTTTTTTTTTTTGAGACGGAGTCTCGCTCTGTCGCCCAGGCTGGAGTGCAGTGGCCAGATCTCAGCTCACTGCAAGCTCCGCCTCCTGGGTTCATGCCATCCTCCTGCCTCAGCCTCCCGAGTAGCTGGGACTACAGGCGCCCGCCACCTCGCCCGGCTAGTTTTTTGTATTTTTTAGTAGAGATGGGGTTTCACCGTGTTAGCCAGGATGGTCTCGATCTCCTGACCTCATGATCCACCCGTCTCGGCCTCCCAAAGTGCTGGGATTACAGGCGTGAGCCACCGCGCCCGGCCGAGAAAGCTCTTCTTTACAGATAATAAATGTAGAAGGAATGATAGAATTGAAATTGGAAGAACAATAGTTTTGAAGGCACCAGTGATATTATTGATTATAGCAAGGAGCCGCAATGGATGCCGAAACCAGTAGGGGAGGCTGTAGAGAACAGGATGTTTGCTTGGTGATGAAGTCCTAATCCACAGATTGCTTCTTAATTCACTGTTATGGTGGAGAGAACTGGGTGTCACCATTTTAACCAAACTCAGCATCACTAAAGTGGAAGAACCTGTTGTTAGGTACCTCCTGATGCAGTGAGGCCAACAGCATCACCTGTGAAGTATCCATGCCTAAAACATCTCATCTGAATCCAGTTCAGCCTAGGACCTGACTGCCAAGACACAGTGAGATCTTGAAAAGAATGTTTATTCAGGAATAGGCATTGCAATGGGAATATGTGTTCCAAGACCCAGGGTGCTAGGGTTTGAATGTCCTCTTCAAAACTCATGTTGAAATTTAATTGCCGTTGGGAAGGAATTAAGAGGCAGGGCCTTTAACAGGTGATTCGGTCATGCCCTCATCAGTAGATTAATACTGTTACCATGGAGAGAATTAGTTCTTTGGGGAGGGAAGTTCAGCTCCCACCCGTGCTCTCTCTGTCTTCTGTGCTTGCCTGCTCTTCTGCCTTTCTCCATGGGATAATGCAGTACGAAAGCCCTCACCAGATGTGGCCCCTCAATCTTCCCAGCCTCCAGAACTGTGAGCCAAATACATCTCTTTTCTTTATAAGTTACCCAGTCTGTGGCATTCTGTTATAGCAGCAGAAAACGGACTAAGACACAGCAGGTGGAGGAAGAGGTTAAATGGCACCATGATGAAACAAGGAGAAAATCCCGAATGCTGAACCTTCTACTGGACTGGCCCGGGCTCTTTTTTTTTTTTTTTTTTTTTTGAGATGGAGTCTCCCTCTGTCGCCCAGGCTGGAGTGCAGTGGCAGGATCTCAGCTTACTGCAAGCTCCGCCTCCTGGGTTTACGCCATTCTCCTGTCTCAGCCTCCCGAGTAGCTGGGACTACAGGCGCCCGCCACCTCGCCCGGCTAGTTTTTTGTATTTTTTAGTAGAGACAGGGTTTCACCGGGTTAGCCAGGATGGTCTCGATCTCCTGACCTTGTGATCCGCCCATCTTGGCCTCCCAAAGTGCTGGGATTACAGGCTTGAGCCACGGCCACCGCGCCCGGCCAAGCCTGGGCTCTTTTAGGGGGAAAAATCATTATCAAAAGAAAGGGGCAGGGGGTGCTGTTCCATCATAAAGGAAACCAAAGACATAATACACTCATGCAATGCTTGCAACTTGGCTGGATCCTGATTCTAAAAGAGCAACTATAGAAAAAAACTGCGGGAAATTGCAAAAATGTCCATATGGACTGGATATTTGACAATATTTGGGAACTACTGATAATTTTCTTAGGTATGATAATGACATTGTAGTTGTGTAATTATGTATGAAAGGAATATCCTTATGTTTAGGAGATATATGCTCCAGTATGGGTGAAATGTCATGATATCTATTATATATACACACACATATGTATACACATGTATGTGTATATTTATTTTTTCTTTTTTTCTGAGACAGAGTCTTGCTCTGTCACCCAGGCTAGAATGCAGTAGGGCAATCTCGGCTCACTGCAACCCCTGCCTCCGGGTTCAAGCAATTCTTCTGCCTCAGCCTCCCAAGTAGCTGGGATTATAGGCATTAATTTTTGTATTTTTAGTAGAGACGGGGTTTCACCATGTTGGCCAGGATGGTCTTGAACTCCTGACCTCAAATGATCCACTTGCCTTGGCCTCCCGAAGTGCTGGGATTGGAGGCATGAGCCACCATGCCCGGCCATTCTTTTTTTTTTTTTTAAATTTGAGACAGCATCTTGCTCTGTCACCCAGGCTGGAGTGCACTGGTGATCATAGCTCACTGCAGCCTCTATCTCCCAGGGTCAAGTGATCCTTCTGCCTCAGCATCCTGAGTAGCTGGGACTACAGATGCATGCCACCACACCTGGCTAATTAATTTTTTTTTTTTCCAGTAGAGACGAGGTCTCACTATGGTGCCTAGGCTGGTCTCGAACTCCTGGGCTCGAGCAGTCCTCCCACTTCAGTCTCCCAAAGTGCTGGGATTATAGGTGTGAGCCACCAGACCCGGGCTGCAATATACGTATTTTTAATGTTTTATTAAAGTATATAATAAAACTTTATAAGTATATAAAATATACTTTATATAATTAAAGTATATAATAATATGTAAGTGTATAATTGTATACACTTACATATGCATGGGGGACAGAAAGCATATTTTGGGAGATGCTAACTATTTGTTGAATATAGGTAGTAGATATCGGAGTGTTCATTAGATAAGATTAATTCACTTTTCGTTTTGAAAATTTATATAATATAAATGTTAAAAAATATTTGAAGGTCAAAATATAATTAGAATATTCGGTAAGAAAAGTTTGAGATCCTAATCGCAAGGTAGGAACATTCCCTGGGTTCTAGATCTTACTTCACCCCCATGTACCTCTGCTTTCCCCATCTGTGAAAATGAAGGCCTCACACACAGAACATACACTTTATCATCCCAATTGTTTTTAAGCGTATAGTTCAGTGGCATCGGCTTAAGTATATTCATATCATTCCACAACCACCACCACCATCCATCTCCAGAACTTTTTCATCTCGCAAAATCAAAACTCTGTCCCCATTAAATACAAACTCCCCAATCGCCTGTTCCCCAACCCCTGGCAACCACCATTCCACTTTCTGTCTCTATGATTTATTTTATTAATTTTTTTCTTTTTTGAGACAGAGTCTTACTCTGTCTCCCAGGCTGGAGTGCAGTGGTACGATCTCGGCTCACTGCAACCTCTGCCTCCCGGGTTCCAGCGCTTCTCATGTCTCAGCCTCCTGAGTAGCTGGGACTACAGGCGCACACCACCAGGCCTGGCTAATTTTTTTGTATTTTTGGTAGAGATTGGTTTTCGCCATGTTGGCCAGGCAGGTCTTGAACTCCAGACCTCAGGTGATCCGCCTGCCTCAGTCTCCCAAAGTGTTGGGATTACAGGCGTTAGCCACTGCGCCTGGCCTGTCTCTATTATTTTGACTACTCTAGGTAACTCAGGTAAATGAAATGACCATATTTGTCTTTCTGTGACTGGCTTATTTCACTTAGCATCACGTCCTCAGGGATAATCCAGGTCGTTGCCTGTGTCACAGCCTCATTCCTTTCTAAGGCTGAATAATAATATTCTGTTGTATGGACAAACCACATTTCACGTATGCATGCGTCGTCACTGACACTTGGCATGCTTCTACCTTTTGGCTGATGTAAATAACACTACTGTGAAGGTCTCTCCACGTGCCTTTTTTCAGTATGTCTGGGTCTATACCCTCACGTGGGACTGCTGGAACCAGGCGAGATGATTTGTAAAGAACTCTTTCCTGTTTTCCAAGTGAGCTTATTACAGGTGCCCCTTTAAAACTGCAAACCATTCATCTTGCAGAAATGTGTTAACAGACCACTTTCATAAGCCCACTCTCCCCAGCATCTCCATCGTCCTTGGCGAAAGGAACCTTTTTTTATCACCCCAACTCTCATGGGTTGCTAAAAAGCAGCAGGAAGAGAACAATGTTCATCCTTCAGGGGAATTCTCATAAAACACTCAAAATCTCTGAAGGCAGCCGGTACATGCAAAATAGATGTAAATCGCATGCAAATCCCGGCTGCTAGAGGGCTCCCTGGTGTTGATTCCCCCACCTTGGCCTCCGGCCTTCCAGCACATTCCTAGTGCTGACCAGTGTTGAGATGGAACCCCATCAATGGGAGAAGAGACGGATCTTTCCCAAATGGGTTTTTTTTTATTTCCAAGTCTTCTGCAAAGGGGAGCACATTCTCTGAAGTCTTCCCACAGTGCTCTTCATTTCCTTTGAGGTGTTGCTTCCTGGGTCTGGAGACTGAAGCTAAGTCCTGGGTCCAGGGCTCCCTGACCCAGACAGGAGACAGGGCTTCTCCCCATCAGTAGCCACAGGAAGCTCCTCAGTTTGCTGAACCTGCCCAGACACCAGGCCAGCACCTGTTGGGGGTGCTACTCAAAGGGGCTTGACTGGGGAGGTGAGGACCCACTGGGAGATTTGTACCCTTCTAAGGCTGGCTAATGAACACACACACACACACACACACACACACACACACACAAACACACACACACACAGAGCTTGTTGGGAAGAGCAGAGAGTTGCATGCATCCGTGGCCATGCTTCCTGATCTGTGACGTGCAGTATGCTGCTCATCAGAAAAGGTTGGTAGGGGGCCGTGTCTGTGCCCTACTGGATCAGGCATATTGCCCCTACTTATGTGGTTGGCCATGGTGCCAGCCGTGCCTGGGGGTTGGTTCTTGGTTTTCCATCATATGCTCAGTAATTCCCTGCAGCAAAATGCTCCAAAAGACTGAGGGATGAGGCATGTAAAGCCCCTCCACCCTGTCTGGCCTGGGGTGAGCTTCAACAACCTTTTACTCGCTCCTCCTTCAACTCTGCAGCCTCAGAGTGGGATTCCTGTGAGTCTCTACGGAGAACACCAATGCGGAAGTCATCTTGAGTTTATGGGGCAGTAACCAAATGTCAGGTGTTTCATTAATCATCAACCTGCCATGTAAATTAGCACCACTCACACGTTAAGAATCAAGCTGACTTCACCTAACCCTAACCCTGCCGCAACTAAGACTGCTCTTAACCATCCAGTTAAAGAGAGAAAGGGCAGAGCTTTATAGTCGGCTGTTGAATATTTCTGCTGAGAAATAATAACTCACGATTTTGCTCAGGCCAGTCGTGAACTCCTGGGTTCAAGCAACCCTCCATAGTGCTGAGATTATGGGTGCGAGCCACTGTGCCCGGCCCAGATGGACTTCTCAATCTTCTTGTTATTTCCTCAACCTAGGGGCCCATGGGTTTGACACCCGTGCCAGGGTTTTCGGGGGGCCTCAGGCAGGCCTCTCTCCTGTACTTTGCCTGCACCCAGAGTCCCTGACTCCCACTCAGGTTCCCTGTGTCCCCCCACATTTCTTCCATGCTCCTCTGAGGCACACCAGCCATCTCGAGAAGTGGATGCACCCCAAACCTCACCCCATGGCCTCCCACCCGAATACTGCCCTTCCCCATCTGAGGTTCCCTAAGGCAGGAGGGTTGAAGGGTTTAACGTCCAAGCTGGGGCAGTTGTCATCTGCCTATGTGGTTACTCAAAAGCAAAGGGTCAGTGTGGATTAATTTGAATTGAAAACATTATAAGCACATACAAGTGGGAAAGAGATGGAGACAGGGAAAGGGAAGTAGGGAGGGAAAGAGGGCAAGAGAGACAGAGGGAGAGAGAGAAAGAAACGAGAAAAATATACTTCAAAAATGTTACTATTGGCCAGGCATGGTGGCTCACGTCTGTAATCACAGCACTTTGGGAGGCTGAGGCAGGCAGATCACTTGAGGTCAGGAGTTCGAGACCAGCCTGGCCAACATGGCAAAACCCTGTCTCCACTAAAAATATGAAAATTAGCTGGGAATGGTGGCACGTGCCTGTAATCCCAGCTATTAGGGAGGCTAAGGCAGGAGAATCACTTGAACCAGAGTGGCAGAGGTTGCGGTGAGCTGAGATGGTGCCACTGTACTCCAGCCTGGGTGACAAAGCAAGACTATCTTTAAAAAACAAAAAAAAAAAGTTGAGTTGGGTGCGGTGGCTCACGCCTGTAATCCCAGCACTTTGGGAGGCCAAGGCAGGCAGATCTCTTGGACTCAGGAGTTTGAGACCAACCTGGACAACACAGCAAGACCCTGTATCTACAAATTTTTTTTAAAATTAGCCAGGTGGCCAGGAGCAATGGCTCACATCTGTAATCCCAGCACTTTTGGAAGCCAAGGCAGGAAGATCTCTTGATGTCAGGCATTCGAGACCAGCCTGATCGACATGGTGAAACCCCGTCTCTACTAAAAATACAGAAATTAGCTGGGTGTGGTGGTGGGCACCTGTAATGCCAGCTACTCGGGAGGCTGAGGCAGGAGAATCACTTGAACCTGGGAGGTAGAGGTTGCAGTGAGCCGAGATCACACCACTGCACTCCAGCCTGGGCAACAGAGCTAGACTCCATCTCAAAAACAAGCAAACAAAAATGAGCTGGGTGTGGTGGCACGTGCTTATGGTCCTAGCTACTCGGGACGCTGAGGCAGGAGGATCACTTGAGACCAGGAGGTCGAGGCTGCAGTGATCCATGATGGAGCCACTGCACTCCAGCCTGGGCGACAGAGTAAGACCCTGTCTCAATGGAAAAAAAGTTAATAGGGGTGGGACAGAGGTGCATATTCTTCGTTTTCTTACTTCAACTCTGATCATATATTACTCTTGTAATTTAAACAGCATGTATTTGTACACAGATAATTGTTTTCACTTTTTTCAGACTGGTTTTTGTTCGAGGAAAGATAGGCAGGAGTGCCACCATGTGGTGGGACGGTGAATTGCTTCCCGTGCGGAGCGGAGCGCCTGGGTGGTAGTGTGGGGAGTCGTGGAGGGCAGTGCCAGCCCCGATGACAGGCAGGGTTTGCAAGCGGGGCTCCCGCACCTTGGCTGCCTGCAACCCCTGGCAAGGAGCCTGGACCTAGAAAGAGGTCCATAGCCGCCGATGACCAAGTGGACATTTCCTACTTGGCCTGCTGCCCACTGCTGTCCACCCTTCAGCACACTAGCAGCGGGACAGAGCCAGTAGGCACTTCTCTGGCACCAAGATGTACATAAAGCAGACTGACTCCAATGCCCAGCCGGGTCTCTGGGAGTCCCTGGAGGGCAGAGACCACTGGGTCCATCGTTCCATTCCCAGGACTGTTGGGTTCAGCTCATGACCATCACATTCTGTGGCTATTCTGGGCCAAGGCCAGAAGCTGCCCAAGTTCACACAGCTGATGCCCGGCAATGTCGTAGCCCCGGTGCCACCCAGCACAGAACATTCACCCCCAAGCCCCCACGACCCCCGCACAGAGCTTCCCCAGCCCACCTGCACCTGCCAGAGCTGTCCGTATAGAGGGCCCGTGGCCCGGCCTTAGCAGTGGTGGTTCCCATGTATTCAGCCCTGATATGGTCCCTGCAGACCAGCATGTGCTAAGGCCCGGCCCACATCCGTTGTCCACGGACAGAGGACCCCATGACGTTCCTGCCCTTAAGGAGCCACCAGTCTCACCGAAAAGCAAGTGAGGCTCCATGAGTAACCGAGCAAGACAGGAATCCAAGGGTTGTCACGGGTGGGCCAAATCCTGTAGACAACAGATGACTCCCTGAATTGTGGGGCGTGTGGGAGGGCTTCCTGGAGGCGTTGAGAGCTGGATTGGGCTGTGAAGGAGGGGGCTGAAGAGAAAGAACCATTCCAGACAAGGGGAACAGGTGAGGCAAGAAAGGACACAGCATATCCAGGTGATGATGAGAGGACAGTTAGAAGGTAAAAGGTAGAAGCCATGGCCCCAAATGCCTCTCTGGCCTTATTCTGTTCAATGACAGCTGTTGTTCCCGCTCAAACCCATCTTTTCCTCTACACTTGAGTCCTCGTCGTTTTGGCAGGAAAGTCGCCAGCCCTGGCCAATAAGAGGCCCATATCCCTCCCCCTGGACACAATGATTGGTGCTGGGATGTGCCTGTGACCGGGCTGGGCCAATCAGAGTCAACCCTAGCAATCTTGCTGAAGTAATTGAGGAGGACTCTCCCTCTCCACTGGGGTTCCTAGGCTCGCAGACGAGAGCCGGATAAACTGGGTAGAGATCACGGCGTGAGGATGAGGCCAACACAGCGGGAAGCCAAGCCGAGAGATGAAGAGTCATTCATTCATTCATTCATTCACTCTGTGAAGATATCACTAGGGTCTCCCATACTCTGTCCTAAGCCCCGGAGAGTCTGAGCTCTGAGCTGTGTGCCTGGAAAAACAGTTCCTGCTCTTGTAGCATGGACATTCCTTGTGGGAAGTCAGAGCAATAAATAAATGAATTAAAAGATAGGAAGATGGCCGGGCGCGGTGGCTCACGTCTGTAATCCCAACACTTTGGGAGGCTGAAGCGGGTGGATCACGAGGTCAGGAGATCGAGACCATCCTGGCTAACACGGTGAAACCCCGTCTGTACTAAAAATACAAAAAAACTAGCCGGGCGAGGTGGCGGGCGCCTGCAGTCCCAGCTACTCGGGAGGCTGAGGCAGGAGAATGGCGGGAACCCGGGAGGCGGAGCTTGCAGTGAGCCGAGATCGCGCCACTGCACTCCAGCCTGGGTGACAGAGCGAGACTCCGTCTCAAAAAAATAAATAAATAAAAATAAAAATAAAGAAACCCCATCTCTACTACAAATACAAAAAATTAGCCAGGTGTGGTGGTGGGCACCTTTAATCCCAGCTACTCAGGAGGCTGAGCAAGGATAATCGCTTGATCTGGGAGGAGGAGGCTGCAGTGAGCTGAGATTGGGCCACTGCACTCCAGCCTAGGCCACAGAGCCAGACTCCATCTCAAAATGAAACAAAAACAAAAAAAAAGGTAAGAAGATAAGCAAGGTATTTTCAGATAAGTGTGAATGCTAAGAAGAAAGGGGTGGGTGAAGGAATAGAAAGTGACTGGGGTTGGGGGGTCCTACTTTAGTTGAAGATCAAGGAGGTCTTTTGGCAGAAGTAACATTTTCGCTAAGACCTGGTTGACAAGAAGGAGACAGCCTTGGGGAAATCAGAGAGTTAAGCCATCCAGGCAGGGGGCCCGAGAAGGGCCAATGACCTGAATGAGATTCCAGACAATATCATTTGAGCATCTGGATCCAACTATGTCAGAAGCTGAAAATTTTCTATGACCTGAACTAATTGTTTTATTGTGGTTATTAAATGAGTTTAAATTGGGTTTCTGAGCTGGGCATAGTGGCATGCGCCTGTAATCCAAGCTACTCAGGAGCTTGGGAGGATTGCTCGAGGCCAGGAGTTCAAGGCCAGGCTGGGCTACAGAGCAAGACCCCATCTTTTTGAAACTTTCTGCAACTCGCATCTGGAAAAGTGCTGTTAATTGAAAGGGTGCTGACGTCGTGAAAAACACGGAGTACCGATTTCTGAAGCTGAGATTTCTGTCCTAAAGGTACAGGGAAATTATTGAAGGTTTTTAAACCAGGGAAGAATCTTCCTGATCTTTGTTCTTTTTCTCTCTCTAGGCTCAGCTCTCAAATGTCCTGACTTTCCTTCCGCTTCCTTCAGTCTCTGCATTTCTTCCCTAATGAACTCGCCTGCTGTCAGCTCCCTTCAGAGGACCTCCAGTCCTTAGCACACGCTGTTCCTCTTTGAGACACTTTTCCCTACCTTCCTTCTCCCAACTAACTTAGCCTAGGCATCAATTTAGATATCACTTCCTTCACCAACCCCCCAAGCCTGAGTCCATTTACAAATGCCCCAGACATCTTTTGTGTACCATGTTTATATCACAGCACTTGTCACCCCAAATTGTAAATTTCAGATTGCTCTTTGCTACCCTCTAGACCAGGAAGAAACATGTAAAGTCTGGCTGTTGTTTGAAACCCCAGCATGTGGTGCCTTTTTGTAGGCACATGATACCCAAGCCACACGCATTAGATAAGGGAGGGAGGGAAAGACCTGATACGTGAAAGGTACCCAATGGTAACTTAAATGGATGAATAAACTGATGAATGGGCACGGGAATGTGGAAGTGATTTAGCTCTTGTGAGAGACTAAATGAAGGTGTTGACTCCAGGGTTACTCACTAAGGGAAGTGCTGGTAGCTTTTCAGGCAGCCCTGGAGGGGACACAGAACATGGGAGGTCCAGGGCTCTATGGGCCTGGGCGAGGCTGACTGGGGACTCCTGGCTTCAATTGCTATGCCAGGAGACTGGTGGCCTGGCCACTGCTCTCCCATCAAGGGGAGCCCGGGTGGCTTCATCTGCAGGCTGGGTCCCAGGTCTGGGTCTGGGAAGGCTGTCCCTGAGTCAGTTACTCAAGACGGGAGGTAGGGACCCTAAAGTGGGATTACAACCTTAGAACAGCAATTGAACTGCAAATGTCTGATACAGCGACTTCCTATTAGAAAACACCCTAAAAAATGGAGGAAGCATTTGGTGAGATAAACCATGAAACACCTGAAACCATTCAAGACGTCAATAAAGGCTGCAGATGAATTTAGGAAGCACTTCCATAAAATCTTGTTTCACGGAAAATGACTTGCTGATTTACAGTAGCAAAATGTGGATATGTGTGTATAAGGACGTGAGAACACGAGGAAACTGCGGACTTGTTGACTTGGAAAGAATGTTTTAAGTTTTCTGCATAATGACAAACAGTTCTAACTGATTGTTGGCAATGTACAACATCCACAGAATACTCAAGATGTGTCCCCTGGCTGGGTGCAGCAGCTCGTGCCTGTAATCCCAGCACTTTGGGAAGCTGAGGCAGAAGGATCACTTGAGGCCAGGAGCGTTCAAGATCAGTCTATTGTGAGTACTGCCGCTATAAAGGTAAGTGTGCAAATATCTCTTTGAGTCTGCTTCCAATGATTTTGGGTCTATACCCAGAAGTAGATTCACTCACTTTTGACTTTGCATTCTCTGAACTTTGGAGGAGATATTTGAGAACTTCTAAATTTCAAATGAAAATAATGATTTAGACCAGCCTGAACAGCATAGCAAGACCCCATCGCTACAAAAAATTTAAAAAATTAACCAGGCATACTGGTGCGCCTGTATGTAGTCCCAGCTAGTCAAGAGGCTGAAAGAGGCTGAAGCAGGAGGATCTCTTGAGCCAGGGAGGTCGAGCCTGCAGTGAACTACGATTTCAACACTGCACTCCAGTCTGGGCTACAAAGCCAACTCCTATCTCTAAGAAAATAATAATAATAGGCCGGGCGCGGTGGCTCAAGCCTGTAATCCCAGCACTTTGGGAGGCCAAGACAGGCGGATCACGAGGTCAGGAGATAGAGACCATCCTGGCTAACACGGTGAAACCCCGTCTCTACTAAAAAATACAAAAAACTAGCCGAGTGAGATGGCGGGCGCCTGTAGTCCCAGCTACTCGGGAGGCTGAGGCAGGAGAATGGCGTAAACCTGGGAGGCGGAGCTTGCAGTGAGCTGAGATCCGGCCACTGCACTCCAGCCCCTGCGACAGAGCCAGACTCTGTCTCAAAAAAAAAAAAGAAAAGAAAAGAAAAGAAAATAATAATAATAATAATATTTTTTTGAGACGGAGTTTTGCTCTTGTTGCCCAGGCTGAAGTGCAATGTTGTGATCCAGACTCACCACAACCTCTGCCTTCCGGGTTCAAGTGATTCTCTGCCTCAGCCTCCTGAGTAGCTGGGATTACAGGCATGCGCCACCACGCCCGGCTAATTTTGTATTTTTTGTAGAGATGAGGTTTCTCCATGTTGGTCAGGCTGGTCTCGAACTCCCGACCTCAGGTGATCCTTGCCTGCCTCGGCCTCTCAAAGTGCTGGGATTACAGGCATGAACCACTGTGCCTGGCCAATAATAATTTTTTTAAAAGATGTTTCTTTCCACCAAGAGAGGCAATGGGGCTGGGAGCAGTGGTCTGCTGTCTGTGGCCTAGGGCTGGGACTGACATCCCAGCATTACTGAGGCCTGGTGACCACAGGGTTGTGGCCTCCTGGCTGGCACTCCAGGACTGGCCCAGCAGAAAGACCTTGCCTGAAACACCTCTTTTTCTTCATCTTGAACCTTGGACTTGCAGTTTAAATCGGGGCTTCCTGTCACCAGACTTGTTTTCTTTAGGAGGGAAACTCAATCTCCCCAGTGCCTGGGCTGGAAGAGCAGGCAAAGCAGTCTAACAGTGCTCTGTTTGTGGCGTTCTCATCTTATGCAAAACCTCCTGAAATAAATCAGTCATCCTGCAAGCGGGAGGAGGCGGGGGCCAGAGGAGGGAGAAGGTGGGGAGCCAGGGGATGGGACACCCTGCCAAATGGGAAGAAATGCCCCAGCCGGCTCAGCCAAGCTTTCCCGCCCCCACTCCCCGCCCCCCCACCATCAGTGGGACACCCCAGAGGCCCCCATTGGCTTCCCCATCACTTTGTCTGCCACCAGAGGGCAGCACACGCGGGCTCTGGCACCTGGCCTTCAATCTGTATGGCAGCTTCAGCAGGCCAAGCGTCTCCTGGCCTCCGAACTCACTGCCACACCTCCACCGTGCCTCTACCCGCTCAAAGGTCATATCTGGGGGAAATGCAAATTTGATGTTTCTTCTGAAATGTGACCTCTGCAAGGACAAGGGGGGCCTCTATGAATGTGGCCAGCTCGGGAAATAGGGGCTTTGCACAAGCCTGGCTGTCACAAGCCTCAGGGTGCTGAACTTGGGGAGGGAGGGATGGGAGGAGGGAGAGAGGAGGGAGGCAGGGAAAAACGGAAAAAAAAAAGGAGGGAGGAAAAGAGGGAAGAGAGAGAGAGGAGAGGAGGAGAGGGAGGGAAGGAAGGAAGGAGGGAGGAAGAAGGAAAATAAGGAAGGGAAGGAAGAAGGGAGGGAGGGAGGGAGGGAGGAAGAAAGAAAGGAGGAAGAGAAGGAAAGAAAAAAGAGGGAAGGAGGGAAGGAATAAAAAAGGCAAGAGAAAAGAAAGAAGAAAAAACCAAAGAGCCACGACTTCTGTATGAAAAATCAAGTTTTATAAGTTAGTATTTTTAACTTTAATTTTTAAAATTTAATAATTTAGCCATCACTTTCTTTTTGTGCAGATGTTATTCAAAATTTCCAGCAAAATTCTGAATTTCTCTGCAGAGAGAAAGCGCTCCGCTCTAAGTGTCGAGGGTTAGAAATGAGGATTCGAAGTCTTGCGTCCTGGAAAGTTTTGATAAGCAAATACGGCTGAGCTCCCGCGCTCTCTTCATTGGCTGCTTCTTCACCGCCAGATTTTGACACAAATAATCAGATTGAAAATCAGGGAGGGGAACAGAAGAGGAAAAACACACAGAGAGACAGAGAAAAAAGGAGAAGTATCTATTTGTGCAAAGAGTCACACAGTTGACAGAGCGGAGGCCAGTCCCGAGCGAGGCTTTGCAGTTCCCACCTCGGGAAGCTCCGGCAGAACCCAGGCGAGGGACAGCTCCGGGCAGGTGAGTGCTGGAGGATGCGTTTCTGCGCTTTTCTTTTGAAATGTGCCTGCGCGCCACAGGTGGCTTCACAGCAGGTTCCCTGGCTCCTCCTGCAGTCCTAGGAAGGGTGAGGTGGGCTGGAAAAGCTCTGGAAGGCAAGGAGCCAAGGGAGAAACAGGGTGAGGACGTAACCTTGTCTGAGACACTCTGCTGAGAATTACACCTTTGCCGGCTGTGCAGAAACACTTTTCAAAACTTGATTTTAGGCTGACAGACGTCACCTTCGGGCACAAAGTCATACCCACAACCCAGCTGTCCCGGGGACCTGGGCAGTGCTCAGGGAGACACACTTCCAAGTGCCTGCGTTGTGTTCCCCCTCGGAGACAGTCCCAGACTCTGGGGACTTAACTAAAGTTCCTGGGACACGTTTTTTTTTGGTTGTTGTTGTTGTTGTTGTTTTGTTTTTTGGGTTTTTTTTTTTTTTTTTCTGAGACGGAGTCTCACTCTGTCGCCCAGGCTGGAGCGCAGTGACGCGATCTCACTGAAACCTCTGCTTCACGCATTCAAGCAATTCTCATGCCTCAGCCTCCCAAGTAGCTGGGATTACAGGCAAGTGTTACGACACCTGGCTAATTTTTGTATTTTTAGTAGAGACGGGTTTCACCATGTTGGCCAGGCTGGTCTCGAACTCTTGACCTCAAATGATCCACCCACCTCGGCCTCCCAAAGTGTTGGGATTACAGGCATTAGCCACTGCGCCCAGCCAATTCCCGGGACACTTTGAGAGTCAGGCACTCTCGCCCTCAGAGTCTACTAAGGGGAGATGACAAGGCTACCCTCTCCCACACACTGCCCAGGCTCCAGAAACAATGGAAACAGCCATGGGGAGGTACTGTTTCAGCTCTCCTTTCCCTGTAGACTGTTGTTAGCCCTTTCCACCTACTTTTGTAGAAAAAAAAAAAAAAACAACAAGTTTAAATGTTAAGGCATCTGGGGAGACATGTTCACTCTAAAATAGGACTTGTAAAGAGGAGGTCTGCAGAATTGACGTGGGTATGTGCCTGTGCACATTTTTCTGGGGAGAAAGTCCACAGCTTTCGTGAGTTCTTAGGGAGCAAATTCAGTTACAATCTGTGGGCGTGAGTCTGGTAGATATTAGAAGCTAGCTGAGCTGCACCTGACCGCCTGGACGCGCCTGCATGTTTCTTAGTAGGCAATGGGTAAAATATTTCTTCCAAGTCTAGCAAAGTGTCAAGTTTCTTGTCCTTAGAAGTGTTGCAGAAGGAATTCTTTGGACAAGAAAATGCATAATTCTCCTTGCTCTTTCTGTCAGATTTTGGTTTTCCTGAAGAGTGTTCTTGGGGAACACTGGAGAGCTATACCTGGTTTAGGTTTGATTAATGGAATCACTCAAAACCAGTGCAGACTATTGCCCCAAAGCTTGAAGGAGGCAGGGTAGGGTGGGTGGGAATCTTATTGGACAGTACAAGGATTTTCAAAGGCTCTGGGACCACATGGCTCCAGAATACCCAGGGAAAACAGCCTGATCAAATGAGATTCTTCACTGTCTGTGCCCCAATATCCAGACCCTTGGTTGAAACAACAGCAAACGCCACCCCCCCCCCAGCTTAGTCTAGAGGGAGGCTTTTCATGTGTTCCTTGCCAGGAATTCAAGCCAATGGGAGCTGCTTTAGTCTATAATATAGAGATATGCAGAAAGAGTTTCATTCACTCACTTTTCTTTTTATTTTGATAAAATACACATGACAAAATTTACAATTTTAGCCATTTACAAGTGTACCATTCAGCGGTGTTAAGTATATTCACATTGCTGTGCGACCGTCACCACCATCCATCCACAGAACTGTTCCATCTCGTAAAGCTGAAACTTCATACCTATTACACAGTAACTTCCATTCCCTTCCCCTCCCATTGGCAACCTCTATCTTTTTCTGTCTCTATGAAATTGCCTATTTTAGGGACTCATATAAGGAATTACAGAGCATTCGTCCTTTTGTGACTGGCTTATTTCACTTAGCATAAATCCTTCAGGTTCATCCATGTTGTAGCATGTCCAGCATTTCCTTCCTTTTTAAGGCCAAATAATGTTCAATCATATCGCTAGACCACATTTGGTTTGTTTGTTTGTTTGTTTGAGACGGAGTCTGTTGCAAGGCTGGAGTGTAATGGTGCGATCTTGGCTCACCGCAACCTCTGCCTCCCTGGTTCAAGCGATTCTCCTACCTCAGCCTCCTGAGTAGCTGGGATTACAGGCACCCACCACCACACCTGGCTGATTTTTGTATTTTTAGCAGAGGCAGGGTTTTGCCATGTTGGCCAGGCTGGTCTCGAACTCCTGACCTTAGGTGATCTGCCCACCTTGGCCTCCTGAAGTGCTGGGATTACAGGCGTGAGCCACTCAGAGCGGCCATAGACCACATGTTGTTCGGGCATTCATCTGCCATGAACACCTGGCTTGCTTCCACCTTATGCCTATTGTGAATAGTGCTGCTATAAACATGAGTATGCAAATATCTATTTGAGTCTCTCCTTCCAATGATTTTGGGTCTATACCCAGAAGTAGATTCACTCCCTTTTAACATTGCATTCTCTGAGCTTTAGAGGAGACATGTGAGAACTCCTTCTAAATTTCAAATAAAAACAATGATTTAGACCAGCCTGGGCAACATGGCAAAACCCCGTCTCTACAAAAAGTACAAACGTTAGCCAGGTGTGGTGGCACACGCCTGTAGTCCCAGCTACTCGAGAAGCTGAGATGGGAAGATCGCTTGGGCCTGGGAGGTGGAGGTTACAATGGGCCAAGATCAAACCACTGCACTGCAGCCCAGGTGACAGAGTAGACCCTGTCTCAAAATAATAATAATGATGATGATGATGATAATGATTAGTTTCTACTGGGGCCCCTGAGCCTGACCTGGGTGCATTTTCCCCTGACTCCTTCATGGACAAGTCTTGTTGTTTCCCCTTGAATCTTTTTTTTTTTTGAGACAGAGTCTCACTCTGTCACCCAGGCTGGAGTGCAGTGGCACCATCTCGGCTCACCACAATCTTCGCCTTCTGGGTTCCAGTGATTCTCCTGCCTCAGCCTCCCAAGTAGCTGGAATTACAGGTGTCCACCACCACACCCAGCTAAGTTTTGTATCTTTAGTAAAGACAGGGTTGCCTGTCTTTACCATGTTGGCCAGGCTGGTCTTGAACTCCTGACTTCAGGTGATCCGCCTGCCTTGGCCTCCCAAAGTGCTGGGATTACAGGCATGAGCCACCACGCCCGGCCTCCCTTGAGTCTGTAAACATAAAGGAAGTCAAAAGGGTCCTCTGTAGTTGACCCTGAGAACCAGCTGAGTCTTACCCAACCCTCCCAAAAAGGGAACCCGAGTGACAAGTCTTTTAGTCAAGGTGGTTCAATCTCTCACTGAAGGTCAACGAATTCTACATGGGATTTTAGAGCAAAAGGGAAGTTTAGAAATCTCTCAGCCCAACCGTCCCTTTTGAGAGATAGGAAAACCAAGCCCCAGGTTGGTGGCTGATGTGGTCACAAACTCCAGGACCCCAAATCAGACTCGATTCCTTGGGCAACACAAGGGGCCTCATTTCAGGGACATCACAGGCCTGTTGATCCAAGTCCCACTGGAAGTTAGGGTGCTGGCTCCTGCCAGGGTGCAGGGTCACCTGTCTTCAAGGAGCACTGACTGAGATTCTGACTCAGGGTCGGGGGGCTCTACCAGGATCGGGGGGTTATGAAGTGATGTTAACAGTGGGCCTCTTTCCGGAGGTCCGATACTATCAGGGCCTGTGTTTTATGAAGAAATCCTAAGCTTCTTTCATAATCTCTGCTCTTAGCTCTTTCTCAGAACGGAGTTCGTGTGAATCAAAACCAAGTGGTTGTTAATTAACTACAGTATAGGTGATTCGTTCCTGTTTTTTCTTTAAAAAAAAAACAAAAAAAAAACCTTTCCTACTTTCCTAACAGGGACCAAAAGGAAGTTCACCAGGTGCGTTTGGCCCCTTTGTAAGCTGTAGGGCTTGGCCGTGGCGTTGGCTGTGTCCCTGTCACTTGCCAAGCTCAGGGGAGAGCACACTGGGGGGAGGCAAGAGAAGGGGTGTGGGGCTCAGGGGAGATCACTAGAGTAGGCGTGAGAATCACCTTCCTGAAGCTGGAGAACTCCAGAGGCCAGCCCCACCCTGCACTGTGCCTAAGTGAAAAGTGCTTGGCCAGGGCTCGTGAGCGCTAGAAAGTGTCCTCGTTGTGGGGTCCGGCATTGGAGTCAGTTGACCTGAGGTCTCCTTGGGCCCTGAGCCCAAAGGAAGATCAATGCTTCCTGAAGGGAGGTCTGTCCCTGGCCTGGCCCCACTGAAACTCTTCAGAGCCACGTGGGTCTTTTAGGAGCCTAGAAAAGACTTGGGGGTCAGACGGTTTGATTTTTCTCCCTTTTTTTTTTTTTTTTTTTTTTTTGAGATGGCGTCTGGCTCTGTCACCCAGGCTGAAGCGCAGTGGTGATGCGATCTCAGCTCACTGCAACCTCCGCCTCCCGGGTTCAAGCAATTCTCCTGCCTCAGCCTCCTGAGTAGCTGAGACTATAGCACGCACCACCATGCCCAGCTAATTTTTGTATTTTTAGTAGAGATGAGGTTTCACTGTGTTGGCCAGGCTGGTCTTGAACTCCTGATCTCGTGATCTGCCCACCTCGGCCTCCCAAAGTGCTGGGATTACGGGCATGAGCCACCGCGCCCGGCCCGATTTTTCTCCCCTCTTGCCCCAGCACCCCGCATTTCCCTCTGTACTGCAGGTGGTATTCACCAGGTGCTGCTGTGAGGACCTCTGACGGTGCTGGGTGGCCCAGTGGCTTGAGAGTAAAATCCTAACAGGCCAGGAGCCCTGGCTCGGTGTCACTTTCCTCTCTACACCTCAGTTTTCCTACCTGCAACCTGGGAAGACACTGCTTGGCACAGGCACGTGAGGGAGTTTCAAACTGCTGTTTTCATCCCTAGCACATCGGCTCCACACCCTCTGCAGAGAGAAAGCCATGCCGGGCACTGCCCAGCACTTGGCACCCAGTCTGCACCGAGTAACTGCCCACCTCCTGGGCTGAAAGTCAAGAGCATGGAGGCCTGGGGCCAGACAGACCCCAGTCCTGCCCTGCTCACTCTGCCACAGGGTCCTGAGCCCTCCAGGCCTCAGCTCCTCCTTTGTGAAATGGGACAGCAGCGGGACTCAGCATCTGGATTAAGCATCAGGATTAAAGGTGTAATAAACAAGGCCGGCTAAGCAGCCCCCTGCCACAAGGGTTGACGGGCGCCTCCTTCTATCACAGAAGCCTCGGCGAGTACCTTTGGTTCTAGCTGATCTCCTCATAAATATTATGTGGGAAAAAAATCATCTTTTGATATTTTGATAGGCCCTCACAGGCCCCCTCAAAACAAAGTGCAAGGGGAACCCCACACCCTCAGCCCTCCTCCTGCTCACTGGGTCCCCTCCTCTCCCGCTAGAGTCTGGCGTCCCCAGGGGCTTTCTTGAAGCATAGAAGAGTTAGAAGTGGGAAGGAAGGGGGGTGTGGGGAGCCCTGGTGAGGGAGGGGGAGGAGGCAGGAGGAGGAAGACGTGTCCCTGGGAGATAAGGCCGTGGGCTGCCCCTGGCCCGAGCCTGTGTTCAGACAGCCGAGCATCTGACCGCGGGAAGGGACCCCAGAGGTCTTCAAGGTCCTTTCTCCTAATTTTAGAGCTCAGAGAGTACAGGGCCTTGAGCGCGGCCCTGGCTTCGGGGAGCTGCTGCAGCCCTTGGCTCAGGGCTCACCCCGTCCTTTGAATGCACCTGCAGTGGGCTGGGTGCTGGGATGCGCGGATGGGCACATGCTGAGCGCTTCCCATGCTCGCTCCTGATGGATAAAGGTCCTTTCTCACTCCCCACAATCCCATGGGGTTGGATTGGGATCCCCATTTAGCAGATATGGCCACTGAGGCTCGGTGATGAGTCTTACAGCAGGCAAGGGCTGGGCCTGAGCTTGGCCCTCTGTGCAGAGCCCCCAGTCCAAACTCCTGATGTCCCCAGGCTCTGGGCCAGGGGGAAGCAGGTCTGGGCAGAGTCAGGTCCCTCTTCTGCCTGGCTCTGGGTCATCCCTTTGGGGAAGGGGTGAGTCCCTGGCCCTTTTCCAAGCTGCATTCTCTAATCTCCCACCTCCCACCCTGCTCCTGGGCCAAGGCCTTATCACCCTGGCCCTCACTGCTGTTCTGAAGCAGCTGTGATCCCTTTCCCGCCTTCTCTGGACCCTATCACCGCTGCAGTCTTGCATGGCGGCTGGCCCAAGGGGATGGGGGGTGGGACTCTTCCGAGGCCTCAGGCGTGGGCCTGGTGTTGGTCTGGGTGCAGCATGGGGGCAGAAAAGATAGAGGACCACAAGATGATGCTTTCCAGGAGCCCCCAGGGGAGCCTCACAGGCTGAGTACAGGGATGTGAACCATTCTGGGGGCCAGGCGGGGCTCTCAGCTCCAGAGGGCTCTGCAGGGGAAGCCAGGAGTCCTGGGGTGGTCAGGTTGGTCCAGCCCTGTCACTCCCCGACCCTACCTGGGATGGTCCGCTGACTGATGTGGTCCTTGGTTTCTTCCCCCACTCCCTGACCGGTGGGGTCAGTAGTGATGCTGGGCTGCCCACGGAAGCTGGGGGATATTTGCCTCTTCTCCTGTGTCCGTGAAACTTCAGGCATCCGGGTGCAGTGGAGTGGGGGCTCCTCTCAGGTCTTGAGTGCCCCCACCCCATTCCTCAGACAGAGAAGGCCCCTGTCTCTTTAGGAAACAGAGTCTGGGCCAGGGCTGTGGACAAGGCGCAACCCTGCTCTGTAGCCGTGGCTTGTAGCTTGCAGGAGCACGTGGATTGGCAATGTCTCCTCGTTTGCTTCAGCTTCTCTGCCAGAGCCCCCTGTGATAGACACTGAGCACCTGTGATGCCCTTGTCAGCACTGCAAGCCTGGACATCCCCCCTTACAGCAAAGGGAATAGGCCCAGAGAGGTTAAGTGTCTGTCCCAGATTGCACAGCAAGTGAGCTGAGATTCTAACCCGTGAACTGCTGATTCCAAAACCTAAGCTCAGACCATCTGTTTCTATGGCCTCTGAAGGTGAAGCTCACTGGTACCTAAATGTAACTTTCTAGAATTGGGGTCCACCGTGTGTCACAGAGGGAGACCTTAGCCCCTGCCTTTCCTTTTCTGCTCCATTGCAGCCCAGATCGTGCCAATGGGAGCAGGCTTGTCTGAGCATTTTCTAGGGGGCGATGTATTTGTTTCCCGGTGAAGGAGCAGTGAGGGAAGTTAGGATTTGTAGCTGCCATAACAAAATAGCACAAACAGGTGGCTTAAAAACAACAGAAATTTATTCTTTCATGGTTCTGGGGTCTAGAAATCCAAAATCGAGGTGTCCACAAAGTGGGTTCTTTCTGGAGACTCCAGGGAAGAGTATTTTGTGCCCCTCTCCGAGTTCTGGCAGCTGCCAGCACTGCCTGGCATTCTCTGGCTGATAGAAGCATCACTCTCTGCTCTGTTGTCACACGACATTCTCCCTGGGTGTCTGTGTCTCTGGGTCCAAATTTCCGTCTTCTTATAAGGACACTAGTCATCTTGGATTGAGGGTCCATCCGAACCCGGAATGACCTCGTCATAACTTGATGACATCTGCAAAAACACACTGTTACTAATAAGGTCATATTCACAGGTTCTGGGTGGACATGAACTTTGGGGCTCACTCTTCAAGCCAGTAGAGCTGCTGTTTGAGCTCAGGAGGAGGTTCTGAGATATGGGGAGTATTGTTCTCTTGTCCTTCCCAACCGCTCCCATCCCTCCCTGTTGCAGGTGTGGGGTGCACACTGAAAATGCCACGCTCCTTCCTGGTGAAGAGCAAGAAGGCTCACACCTACCACCAGCCCCGTGTGCAGGAGGATGAACCGCTCTGGCCTCCTGCCCTTACCCCGGGTGAGTCAGAGCCCAGGCTGGCGCCCTGCTGAACCCACCGGGGTCTTTCTGCTCTGTGTGATGGGGGTGCAGCAGCGTCCCTCCTGCAGCAGCCTCTTCTTCCAAGTCTGGAAGCAGGAGTGCAGTAAATGTGGGTTGCAGATAAAAGGAGTAGATGCATGAATGATGCCCTCATCCCTTCTGCCCTGTTGGGGAGATGAGAGTGTCAAGTTGGAGCCCGTACTCAGTTACTGACATGTGGGGCCTCACTGGAGGCTCAATCTAGGGCTGGAGTTGGGTTGCTCAGAAAAACGGACTGGTCCAAAGTCTTTCCCAGGGTCTCCTCCTGGCCTCTTCTCACCCCCCTGGCCTGGGCAGAGCCCAAGAGTATGAGCCGCGAGAAACAGCCGCAAGTGGATGTCTATCTGGGCCTCCTTCTCCTAGGGAGGGTGTGCCCTCCTTGCTCCCTCTGGGTTTCCCAGAAGCTGTGGCTACTGATGCTGATGGTCCTATCTCCCTACAGTGCCCAGAGACCAGGCCCCGAGCAACAGCCCTGTCCTTAGCACCCTATTCCCAAACCAGTGCCTGGACTGGACCAACTTCAAGCGAGAGCCGGAGCTGGAGCAGGACCAGAACTTGGCCAGGATGGCCCCGGCACCAGGTACCCAGCTGTGACCCCCTGTCATTCCCCAGGGAGTGCCAAGGGGAGGAAGGATGAAGGGACTCTTACAACACGGCCCCTTGGGGCCTTGGAGTCAGGAAGGACCCACAAAGTCACTGGATGCTCTGTGGCTTCCGCTCGGGCCTCCCAGACAGGGAGCTAATTCCCAGATGCGGGCTAGGTGGGGGAAGAGGTAAGAAGCAGCAGCTGGGCCGGTCCATGCAAGGGGTGAGGCGGGCACTTTGGAGTGAGGGCGGGGCTGTTTCTGGACTGGAAAAGCTGAGGAACCACAGGGACACAGGCATCCCCAGCAGTAAGTATTGGGTTGACACCCTGAAACCCTCCGCATGAGGTGATGAAGGTGGTGGTGGGTGGTGGAGGGTGGTGGGAAGTGGGTGCCCTGTGTTTATTTTATTTCATTTTACTTTTTGAGACAGGGTCTCACTCTGTTGCCCAGGCTGGAGTGCAGTAGCACCATCTCAGCTCACTGCAACCTCCGCCTCTCCGGTTCAAGTGATTCTCCTGCCTCATCCTCCCTAGTAGCTGGGATGATAGGTGTGAGCCACCACCCCTGGCTAATTTTTGTATTTTTTGGTAGAGACAGGGTTTCACCATGTTGGTCCGGCCGGTCTCAAACTCCTGACCTCAAGTGATCCTCCTGCCTTGGCCTCCCAAAGTGCTGGAATTGCAGGCGTGAGCCACCATGCCCAGCCCCCTGTGTTTAAATGAGTAACCAGGCATGTGTCCCTATCTCCACAGAGGGCCCCATTGTGCTGTCCCGACCCCAGGATGGGGACTCTCCACTGTCCGACTCACCCCCATTCTACAAGCCCAGCTTCTCCTGGGACATCCTGGCCTCAACGTATGGCCACAGCTACCGGCAGGCCCCCTCCACCATGCAGTCAGCCTTCCTGGAGCACTCCGTCAGCCTGTACGGCAGTCCTCTGGTGCCCAGCACCGAGCCCGCCTTGGACTTCAGCCTCCGCTACTCCCCGGGCATGGACGCGTACCACTGTGTGAAGTGCAACAAGGTGGGCAGTGGGGGGTGTGGGTGGGCACCTGGGCGCTGCTCTCTGCACTCCCTCTCAGCGCACTGGCAGCTCTGGGTGTTCCCTGTGCTGTGAACCTTGGGACTCTGGTGGGATTAATGATCAAAACGTTCGCCCTCATCACCATTCATTGAGCTCTGACCGTGTGCCTGGCCCTGTGCTAAGCAGTTGACAGGCATGAGTGCCAGGAGGCAGATGAAGGGTTAAGGTTCAGAGAGGTTAAGTCACTTTTTCAGGATCAGACAGCAAGTAGCTATCAGAACCAGCATTCAAACCCAGCTCTGGCCAACTCCCAGCTCTTAACCACCGGGCTATTCAGCCTCTAGAGGAGGCAAGGAGGGGGCTCCAGATCCCCTCTCTCACACCCAACTTTGTAGATGGGAGACTGAGCCACAGAGAGGAAAAGGGACCTCCCTGGGACACACAGCAAACAAGTAGCAGAACTGGCGATCCAGTGTCCCTTCCTCTGTACACCCTGACTTGGCCGGAGCTGGGCATGGAAGAGACCATGGGACCCCAGGCCTGTTCCCCTCTCTGCAGTCCCCAGTGGCCTCACACGCTGCCCCTGCTTCCAGGTCTTCTCCACCCCTCACGGACTCGAAGTGCATGTGCGACGCTCCCATAGTGGGACCCGGCCCTTCGCCTGTGACGTCTGCGGTAAAACATTCGGCCATGCCGTGAGCCTAGAGCAGCACACACATGTCCACTCTCAGGTGGGCACCTGGCCCTGCGCGGGACTCCCAGCCCCATTCCTTTTGTGTGCTTCCCCAGGGAGCCTGGGGGCTGCGACTGGGTCCCTCCCACTGCTCCTGGGGGCGACACAGATTGGGAGGGGTCCCCTAGTACCCACCTCCCTGAGTCTGGGTCTCCAACACCTGCCGTTAACAGACTTCCTACCCTTAACTAAACCGCTGTGCAGACCACAACCATCCCTGCCTCAAGGAACTCACTCTGGGTTAGTGGTCATGAAATGTGACCCTCTAAAAAATTTCTGAGATCAGTCAGTCCATCAGTCAATCAACAAACATTTATTGAGTTTTATTTTAAGCGGTATACCGTGAAGATTACAAGGAAAAATCCCACAGGAGGCCAACGAGGCTCCAAGCTCCAGTTTCACCTCAGAGGCAGAGATGAGGGGTTCCCGGGTCCTGCTCCTCCAGGCCCTATCCTCCAGGCCACCCCAATGGAGTGTCCTATTCCGCAGGGGATCCCGGCCGGGTCCAGTCCTGCGCCTGCGCCTGATCCCCCGGGGCCTCGTTTCCTCCGGCAGGAGCGCAGCTTCGAGTGCCGCATGTGCGGCAAGGCCTTCAAGCGCTCGTCCACGCTGTCCACCCACCTGCTCATCCACTCAGACACGCGGCCCTACCCCTGCCAGTTCTGCGGCAAGCGTTTCCACCAGAAGTCGGACATGAAGAAACACACCTACATCCACACAGGTGAGTGAGTCTCACCTGCCTGCGCCCCCTGGGCAGAGCACCCCCACCTTTCCCTGAGAGATGCATCAGAGGCCCCCAGCGTGAGGCCGGGGGTGGGGTCTAGTTACAAAGTCGAAGGCCACTGATGATGGAGGGCTGGGCGCCTGTGCTGCTTAAGTGCACTTAATGCATGGAAAAATTACAGGAAGGAAACAACAAAATCTCAACACTGGTGATCTCATGGCAGAAGTGAGACTAGCAATCGAATTATTCATTCATTTGCTTGCTCATTCACTCACTCACTTGCTCATTCATTTGTTCACTCATTTGCTCATTTATTCACACATTGGCTCACTCGTTTGCTCACTCATTTGTCCACTCATTCATTCATGTCCTCATTCATTTGTTCACTCATTCTCTCACTCATTTGCTCATTCATTTGTTCACTCATTCTCTCACTCATTTGCTCATTTATTTGTTCACTCATTCATTCGTTTGCTCATTCATTTATTCACTCATTCACTCATTTGCTCATTCATTTGTTCACTCATTCTCTCACTCATTTGCTTATTCATTTGTTCACTCACTCATTCATTTGCTTATTCATTTGTTCACTCATTCATTCATTTGCTTATTCATTTGTTCACTCATTCTCTCACTTATTTGCTCATTCCTTTGTTCACTCACTCATTCATTTGCTTATTCATTTGTTCACTCACTCATTCATTCATTTGCTCATTCATTCCCTCCTTGCTATTAGCTGAGTGCCTCTTTTGTGCCAGGTGTACCAGACTTGGAAATGTGTTGATAAACAAGATGACTCGGCTGCTGCCCCTAACCACCCTATAATCCAGTAGGGGTGGGAGGAGGGTCCAAGTTGTGTCTTTGCTTCTCTCTCCTTTCTAATTCTTTTCTAAAGTGAATATGAGTTGGCCACGAGAGAAAACATAGGGAGTTATTGGAAAATGAACCCCGGGGCGGGGCAGTGGAGCGGCAGGCCTGGTGAAGAGGCCCTGACCCCGCCCTTGCTGTGCTGCCCTCCCCTCCCTGCAGGTGAGAAGCCGCACAAGTGCCAGGTGTGCGGAAAGGCCTTCAGCCAGAGCTCCAACCTCATCACCCACAGCCGCAAGCACACAGGCTTCAAGCCCTTCAGCTGTGAGCTGTGCACCAAAGGCTTCCAGCGCAAGGTGGACCTGCGGCGGCACCGCGAGAGCCAGCACAATCTCAAGTGAGGCTGCGCGGGCTCCCAGCTCCTGGCCAGCCTGCCCTGCGGTCCTGTCACCTGGAGGCCAGCCTCTTATGCCCAAATCTCCAGTCTCCTGGAGGTGGGACTGGACAGGAGTCTTCCAGCTTGTTTTGAGACTCACAAAAGTGTTGTGCGACCTTGGGCAAGTCACTTTCCCTCTCTGGATCAACGTTTCTCCTGCTGCCAAGTGTGGGAGCCTGGCTGGGTCTTTCTGAGCAGAAGTTGTTCCCAGGTGTGCTCAGGCGCCTTCCTCTAGCAGGGCACAGAAAGCTAGAATACCCGCAGGCAGACAGGGATGTGGAGAGTCGATGACCAGAGCTAGGACTCACAGACAGACCCTCTGCCTGCCTGCTGCCCACTGAGCTGGGACCTGGTCACCTTGGATTTCAGCGGGCCTCTTTCTGGCTGCAACAGGCAGAGTCGGAGCTGCCTCCCACCCCAGTCAGAGACCTGGCACCCCCTCTGCTTCGGCCAGATGTGCTGGCTGACCCCGACTTCAGACCAGCACTCAGCTGGCCACTGAGGATTCCAGCTCTACAAGCAGGCCATGAGGCTGGACAAACTGGCAGTTATTGCTGTCAAAAGCCTGTTCTGTCAATTGCTGTCAATAAAATTAAAGATACAGATTTGCCGCCATGTGACCAGCATTCATTGCCTATGAGGTCCAGGGTACTGCACGAGGCTTTGGGGGATGATGGGGGGAGGCTTGAGGAGCAGAGAAAGCTATGGAGGCACTCACAGGCAAGTTGTGGAGACCAGTATTCAGCCCCCACGTGCACAGACCCGCTGAAGAGCCGGTAGCAAGCAGAAGGGGCCCATGCGACAAGACCACAGGGGTGGGCAAGGCTAGTGCAGCTGGGGCGGTATCCGTTTCCTGTGGCTGCTGTGACAAATGACCACAAACTTAGTGGCTTAAAACAACACACACTTATTCTCTTACAATTCTCGAGCCAGAAACTCAAAATGAGTCTCATGGGGCTAAATCAAGGTGTTAGCAGGACTGCGTTCCTACAGGAGGCTCCCAGGAGAGTCTGTTTGCCTGTCCCTTTCACCTTCCCAAGGCTGTCTGTATTCCTCTGATCTTGGCCCCTTCCTCTGCCTTCAAAGCGCATCACTCGGACTCTGCTTCTGCCTCCATCTCTGTCTTCTGCCTTCGACCTTCTTGCCTCTCTCTTATAAGGACGCTTCTGATTACACTGAGCTCAGGTATAAATCGTCCCATCTCAAGATCCTGAACGTAATCACTGTGGTCGGCTGAATAATGACCGCAAAGATGATATCTACATCCTAAGCCTGGAACTTGTGAGTGGGACATTATAGGGCAAAAGGTCCCAACCCTGGAACCTGTAAGTGTAACGTTACAGGGCAAAAGCGACTTTGCAGGTGTGATGAAGTTAAGCCTGGTGCTGCACCTGTCTAGCTGTGTGACTTCAGGTGAGTTCCTGAACCTCTCTGGGGCTCAGCTTCCTCCTCTGTAAAATGGTAAACACAGCAGTCCCTTCCACCGATTCGCTGAGACCATTCTTACGAAGTGGCATGAAGGGCCAGCCCAGCATGTAGTAAGTGCTGCCGAGTTGTGAACATCCCTTTTTGAAGTCCTGTCCATCCTACAAGGCCCCCTTAGCCGTCTCCTCCATGAAGCTTCCCTTGGTCATCCAGCCACAAGGTCTTCTCTCTCCTCTGATACTGAGAAACTCAGTCTCCTTGTTTACAGCTTAGGAGCCATTGAATGTGGAATGTAATTATGTGTGGATAACTTCAGAAGGTCTTCTGTCTGAGCTCCAGCCACACCCACCCCCGCCATCCCGCACCAATCCTGTGCCTGACCCACAGCCAGGGACACCTCTGATTGAGCTTACAGGTACTGAGCTAAGCCAAGGGTTTCCACACATTGTCTCTAACCCACACAACCCTCTACAATGGAATGCTGTTCTCCCATTTTACAGATGGGGCAACTGAGGCTCAGAGAGGTCAGCCATTAATAAAAAACATAGATATGGGCCGGGCGCTCACGCCTGTAATCCCAGCACTTTGGGAGACCAAGGCGGGCAGATCACTTGAAGCCAGGAGTTCGAGACCTGCCTGGCCAACATGGTGAAACCCTGTCTCTACTCAAAATACAAAAATTAGCTGGGCATGGTGGCGTGTGCCTGTAATCCCAGCTACTTGGGAAGCTGAGGCAGGAGAATTGTTTGAACCTGGGAGGTGGAAGTTGCAGTGAGCCAAGATCATGCCACTGCATCCAGCCTGGGCAACAGAGCAAGACTCCATCTCAGAAACAAACAAACAAACAAAAAATAGATGTGAGGGCTTACCCTTTTCAGGTGTGCTCAGGTGCCTTCCTCTAGCAGAGCACAGAAAGCTAGAATACCCCCAGGGAGACAGGGATACCGAGAGTAGACCAGAGCTAGGACCCACAGACAGACCCTCTTTCCTAGAGAAAGGATTCTTTCCAAAGAAACGCTGCTATCGTCAGATGGTTTCTGTGTATAGTGTGATTTAGCCTTGGGTTCATGAACCGACTTGTTTAACGTGTATTTGATTGAATGCCAACTTATGAGGCTCAACCTGTCATGAAATGGCAAATGTCCCATGCAAATGCCCAATTCCCATCCATTGTGGACAGCTCAAACCTGGATCAAACTAGAAGCTGTTCACATGGATCATCAGGGGAGTGAAAGACAAGTCCTCAGACTCATGTTTGTGGTTGCAGAGAGGCCCACAGAGCTGGCTGGACATGGCTGAGACCCGTTCTGGTGCTCCCCAGGCGTGCGCCACAAGCCTCCGGGGGTTCATTTGCTTTAGACGGAGTAGAGATTACATTGCTCAAATAACTGGGAGGAACTCTGGGTTAACGTTCAGTCTATTGCAACCGCTTCTTAGAGCCTATAACGTGTAATGCACTTGTGTCCATCCCCGAGGGGAGGATTTGGGTATTCAGTGTTTTCCTAAGGTTAATTTGGGAACCAGAGAGGGAGAGGGAGAGGTTGGCCTAGTTGCCCAAAGTCACGCAGCAGGCAAAGGCACAGCTGGAATGAGAAACTGACTCTGAGTTGAGGCTCTCTTTTTGGAGCCTGTGTACCCTCCCTCCCACTGAGACCCAAAAGTGTTTCTTCCAGGTCTCTCCTGTGGTGTGCAAGGGGCTTAGGGCCCCCAAGAGGAATGGGACTCTCACCCACCTCCAGGCTCTGCATTTGGCTGGGCAGAACCCTGACATCCATTTCCTGCCAGAGGCTCTTCCTGTTTCCTTTAGCCAGAATTCCCCTAAGCAAACCTGTCAGGTGAGTGGGGTGGGCTCAGGGCTTGGGATTTGCATGGGAGGGTGATCTACCCTCCTCAGCAAGCTCCCTGTGGGTGTCCTGTCTTGAAATCCAGCTCTTGAAATCAGGAGAAGAGGGGCCCTGGTGGCCAGAGCACTGGAGCCAGCAAAGCCTTAGAAACCACCTGTTTGCATCTCTCCTCCTGTCCCGGAGGACAGTGAAGCCCAGCAAGCGGGAAGGGCGTTGCCCAAAGCCACACGTCTGGAGCCAGGCCTGGAATGGGCTCCTGACTCATCTCTTACACACACATGCACACACACACGGATTGGGAGCTGCTTTGCATACTCCCTGTTTGCTAAACAAAACCAAACCAGTATCAGGATTTCAGCCACTTCTGCAGCAGGGCGGGGCAAGGCTGAGGAGCTGAGCTGTGAGGGGAAGCCACACAATGTTCCTTCTTCGTAGACTGAGGTTTGGTGAGATCGAGATTAAGCTTGTCGGGCTCCTCCAGGGAGTGGGTGTGTGGGGTGGCGCCAGAGGGAGGCCACAGCAGCCTCAGAGCAGTGGGGGCTGGAACCCCATTTGCATATCGCAGAGAAAGAGGGCAGGTAGTGAGGAAGCCTGTGACACCTGCTTCCAGGGCAAGACTCTGCACTGGCTGGAAGGCTTGGCTTGGGCTTCCTGGGCCCTGCTGAGGCAGTGGATTGGAGCTTAGGGGTTGGTCTTAGCCAGAGGGCGGTGCTGCTGACCCTTCCTCATCCCTGAGAAGCTGCTGCGGGATGGCCTCATGTGCACAGCTGGGAGCCCCCAGGAGAAGGCAGCCCTGAAGAAGACTTGCAGATGGGCCCCCGTGGGAGCAGAGTTCCCTGGATGTTCCATCTCCTTCCGGAAGCAGAGGCTAAGCCCGTGACACTGGGGCGGAGAGGTGGCCTAGGAGGTGCTGTGGGCACCACCCATCTGTAGTCTGTGATTTCAGGGGAGTTCAAGCTCCCCCACCAATTCCCGTCTTCTTCCCTGCGGCCGACTACCTGGCCTGCAGTTCCTGCCATCGGAATTGCAACGTGACCTGGAAGGCACTGTCCAGCCCTGTGGAGACTGTCCGTGGCTTCCATGTGCCACACAAGGAAACGGAGGCCCGGAGAGGAGAGGTGCTAGCCCAAGGTCACATTGCCACTAACAGCAAAGTACGACAGAACTCAGGTTTTCCAGCCCCAGTCCAGTGGCCTTCCCAGCAGGGCCTCTGGATTGCATGACTCCAGGGGACTCCACGTACATAGAATATGGTGCAAATGGTGTTGGTGGGCTGGCTGGCTGGAAGGGTTCCTTAGACTGCGGCACTGATGCCCTGCTTCCAAGGATTGGATGGGGACATGTGAGACCTCAGGATGCTGCTGGTGACATGAGCTGGAATATCAGTTCACTTGATGGTAATTAACAAAACCCATATTTTAATATCAAAACTAACCAGCCACATTAGGGAGTGGAATGCAACATCTGAATTAATTTTCAGATAAAATGTCCTGTTCGTGGTGACAGCTTCAAGCTACACTGCAGGCCCTGCACTCTGCAGGAGAAGCCCCTCTTCCAAGCAGGCCACATCCCACAGGGCAGCCAGGCCCAGGGCCAGGGCCTCCTGAGGGACAGACTGAGAGGTGCCCAGGAAGCCCTCCATGGAAATCACTGATAAGGATGGAAATGCATCTCCCAGGGTGAGCCTGGAGAATTGTGCGTGTGTGCACTCACACACGTGTGTTGGCCCCAGCCTATCTCTATCTGCCCATGGCTGGAGTGAGCTGGCCTGAAAGCAGGGGTGGACAGACCAAGGCAAGGAGGCAGGGACCGGGCACTGGGGCTATAGGGAAGTGGAATGAAGCAGGTTCTGTATGATCCGGAAGATCAGGACCTGTCCCGAAGGTTCCCTGGAGATCAGATATCCCCCACCCCATTGCCTGGAGAACAGAGCTTCAGCCCCAGCTGCTCACCATGACCTAGCCTTCAGGGCTGACCCTAGTCCCCTGACTTCAAACCCTTCTCTGCAATCCCTGCCCTATGGGAGCTCCCACTCAGTGTGGTGTGGGTGAGGGCTGTTCCACGGGAAGGAGCTGAGAACATAGAAGAATCTGGGTTGGCCAGGAGTGTGAGAAGGAAGCAGGAAGGAGTGCAGGAAGAGCATGACACACGCTGTGCATCGGGGGAGACTGAAGACCCCCAGGAGTTCCTAAAGGCATTGCAGCCATTGACATGGGCCCGAAGCCCCGAGGGAGCTGATGTGACATGGGCTGAGCTTTAGAAGGGAGACCCAGGTGGGTGTGCAGTATGGCCTGGGGGCACAGAGCAGGGGCACTGGCTGGAGGCCGGTCTTGTCAATACCAGGAGCAACAGCAGCTCCAGCCTCAGCGTCAGCCTGGCCCGCACTTTCCCTTCCCCTCTGTTGAGGCTGCTCAGGGAGGGGAGGGTGACCTGGCCCTGGATGGAGGGCGGGACCTAGAACAGTGAGGCTCCACCCCTCCCCGCCTCCTGGGGTCACTGGACAAGCAGCAGGGCCCTTCTTGCTATTCCTAAATGGCCTTAAGAGAACTCTCAATGCTGTTTCCCACCCTCAAGCCTTTGCCCCTGGTATTCCCTCTGCCTGAAATGCCCTCTTCTTGTTCTGAACCTTCTCAGCCTTAAGTCAAGTTCGTAAGAAAAGCTTTTGAAATGTGATCTCTCATGACCCTCCATTCCACTCCTAGGAATATATCTTCAAGAAATAGACATGGGACAGGCACAGTGGCTCACATCTATCATCACAGCACTTTGCAAGGTCCAAGTGGGAGGATTGCTTGAGCCCAGGAGTTCAAGACCAGCCTGGGCAACATAGCGAGATCCCATCTCCACCAAAAAAACAAACAAACAAAAAAACCCCACAAAAGTTGGCCAAGCGTGGAGGCTCACACCTGTAATCCCAGCACTTTGGGAGGCTGAGAAGGGTGGATCAGGAGTTCCTGACCAGGCTGGTCAGGAGGTTAGGAGTTCGAGACCAGGCCGGCCAACATGGTGAAACCCCATCTCTACTAAAAATACGAAAAAAAAAAAAAAAAAAAGCCGGGCATGGTGGTGGGTGCCTGTAATCCCAGCTACTCAGGAGGCTGAGGCAGGAGAATTTCTTGAACCCAAGAGGCGGACCTGAGAAGCGGAGGTTGCAGTGAGCCATGATCATGACACTGCACTCCAGCCTGAGTGACAACGCAAGACTCCGTCTCAAAAAAAAAAAAAAAAAGGTTGAGAAGTGGTTACAGATGGGAATGCAGATTCAACTGCAAGAGCTTCTTTGCAGCCTGTTTATAATGGCAAAAAAAAAAAAAAAATCAGAACCATCCTAATGCCCATGGGAGGAGGCTGGCCACACCGTTGGTGCAACAGATGACCACATGGCCAGGAAAAGGAGCAAGCATGCTTTAGAAGGCCGCCGGGGGAGGAGTTTATCAGGCTGATGTGGAGCGAAGAATGCATGTGGCATGCTAGCGTGCAGGTTCTGTAAGCATCTGTCTGTGTATGCTGAAGAAACACAGCTGAAGAAAGTCCACAAAACCATTGGTGGCGGTTATTTCTGGGGGCTGGAACAGAGGGCTAAATTTCACTCTCAGTGCCACCTTTAAAAGAGACTTGCAGCCGGGCTTTGTGGTGGCTCACGCCTATAATCCCAGTGCTTTGTGAGGCCAAGGCAAGTGGATCCCTTGAGTTCAGGAGTTCGAGACCAGCCTGGGCAACATAGTGAGACCCTCGTCTCTGCAACAAATAAAAAATTTAGCCAGGTGGGCATGGTGGCTCACGCCTGTAATCCCAGTGTTTGGGAGGCCAAGGTGAGTGGATCACTTGAGGTCAGGAGTTCAAAACCAGCCTGGCTAACATGGTGAAACCCTGTCTCTATTAAAAATACAAAAATTTGGCTGGGTGCAGCAGCTTACACGTGTATTCCCAGCACCTGGGGAGGCCGAGGTGGGCAGATCATGAGGTCAGGAGATCGTGACCATCCTGGCTAACACAGTGAAACCCCGTCTCTACTAAAAATACAAAAAATTAGCCAGGCATGGTGGCGGGTGCCTGTAGTCCCAGCTACTCGGGAGGCTGAGGCAGGAGAATGGTGTGAACCTGGGAGGCGGAGCTTGCAGTGAGCCGAGATTGCACCACTGCACTCCAGCCTGGGCAACAGAGCGAGACTGTCTCAAAAACAAAACAAAACAAAACAAAACAAAACAAAAATTTGGCAGGCGCCTGTAATCCCAGCTACTCAGGTGGCTGAGGCATGAGAATCGCTTGAACCCCAGAGGCAGAGGCTGCAGTGAGCTGAGATCGCACCACTGCACTCTAGCCCGGGCAACAGAGCAAGACTCTATCTCAAAATTTTTTTTTAAAGAGACTTGCATTTGTTGTAGATTTTTGGTAACCAAAAAAAATAGAAGTGAAAATAATTTTGTAGAATAAATGTATTGCCAGAGGAAGCTATTGATATCTGAAGTGAAAATGTGGTTTAGAAAATCAGTACACAACCCACGATTCCACGTTGTTACTTACACACACACACGGAAGGAAGGGCGCAAGGATAGACGGCAGCGTCTTTTTTCTTATTATTTTTTAGTGTGTATGTTTTATTTTTCTGTATTGGGCGTGCATGATAACATTATCACTGGCATGACAAAAAAGGCTCTCTCCGCTGAAATATAATTTCCCGGCCTCGAGGTTTGTGTCTCCGTCCCCTCCCTCAAAGCTGCAGGCCCCTTCAGGCCCCTGTAGTGCAGTGCACAGCCTTGCAGGCAGGTGCCTTCCTACTTTACAAGTGCTGGCTGTCTCACCCCCACCCCGCTACTCTGTGAGCCACCTCCCGGTAGATGCTGGGTCCCATCCTTTGGGGCCAGCGCCTGCTAGATCCCCACTAAGTTTAGGATGGGTATGCAACCACCCGACTCCTTCTTAGCAGCTGGGGCAGGGCCTCCAAGGTAGGTAGAGTGAGAGTCTGGCTTGGGAAGAGCGGGGTGGACATTGGACCTGTGACTCCTCACAGGGTCCCCAGCTCTTCCCCTGGCCTGGGTCAGGGGGCTGTCCGGGACCACCTCCATGGATGTCTAGCTGGAAGTGGGCCTGGCCCAGAGAGAGGCAGGACCCAGGGTTCCCGGGGGATGAGGGCTGCAGGGATGCTGCAGGAGGGAAATCTGAGGCAGGGCACGTTCCGACCCGGCAAGCTCAGGTTTGGCCTGATAAGTTTATCGCACGGTGCCGGCTGCCAACTGTCGGTGTGGAGTAGAACCACGGGCCAAGCAGGAGGGCACTCCTGAGCCGATAGCGCCTTCCAAGTGTTATCTGGCCCAGAGAGCAGGAGGGCCAGGCTGCCGGGGGCTGCTCCTTTAATTACTTGAACCCCATTCCTTCCCACCCCAGCCCTTTTCCTACCTAACCCCAAGCCCCAAGGCCTCGGGTGAGAGTCAGACTCAGTTTATCTTTTGTGAGTGCCAGCCTGGCACTTGTCTCCATCCAGGGAGGCACAGCTTTCCAACATTACATCCCTCCTCATGATTGGGGAAACTGAGTCTGAGAGTGACCAGGAGGGCAGGCAGAGGGGTGAGGACCCAGGAGACCAGGGGGAAGAAGAACAGGAGAAGGGAAAGCTGCAGCCTGGGAGGCCCCACGCCCACCCTGAGGTCTGGAGGTCCGACAAGTGCTTCGTGATCTGCAAGGAAAAGTCAGACATGAAACGATGCCTCCCAGCCCCAAGCACAGTCACAGGGCAGCCTGGTCTTCAGCCGTGCACAGCCACCTGGCAGGGGGAGGCAGGGGCCGGCACCCACAGGGTTATCTTTGGGGGGTGGATTTTTAAGTCCTTTTGTTTGTTTGTTTGCTTTTGTTTTGTTTTGTTGAGATAAAGTCACACTCTGTCGTCCAGGCTGGAGTGCAGTGGCATGATCTCAGTTCACTGCAACCTCTACCTCCTGGGTTCAAGCAATTCTCCTGCCTCAGCCTCCCCAGTAGCTGGGATTGCAGGTGCCCACTGCCATGCCTGGCTAATTTTTGTGCTTTCAGTAGAGATGGGGTTTCACCATGTTGGTCAGGCTGGTCTTAAACTCCTAACCTCAAGTGATCCACCTGCCTCGGTCTCCCAAAGTGCTGGGATTACAGGTGTGAGCCACCGCGCCCGGCCTAAGTCCCTTTTATATACATATATGTAGTTTTCTGTGGTTTCTATAACAACGTTATGGGGGAGGGTGTGAGGAAAGAAGGGTGATTTGTTCATTTGTTTTAAGAGGCAGAGAAGGAAAAAGTATTCATACCAAGGCTTTCTGGTCTGGTGGGAATGGTCCCAGCCCAAGATCAGTCTGCAGGTGCCCATCTCTGCCAGCCTGGGGTGCAAGCAAGGGGCCATACCAGTGTCTGCAGAGCCAGCAGTGTGTCCCCTGGAGTCATGTATGAGAGCCTGCACCCAGGACTCTCACAGAGGCACAAAGACCACCCTGACAGGGCAGAAATCTTTCATTCATCAACTCCTGTATCTATCAAGTGCCTGCCAGAGGTGGTAAGGATCAGGCCGAGGGGAAAACAGACAAAATCCCTGCCCTCTTGGATCTCAGCAGGGATGCAGAGACTAAACAAAGCCAGGAGAAACAGAATGCAGAGAAGCCGGGCGCGGTGGTTCACGCCTGTAATCTCTGCACTTTGGTAGGCCGAAGGGGGCCGATCACCTGAGGTCAGGAGTTTGAGACCAGCCTGACCAACATGGTGAAACCCCATATCTACTAAAAATACAAAAATTAGGCCAGGTGCGGTGGCTCACACCTGTAATCCCAGCACTCGGGGAGGATGAGGCAGGAGAATCACTTGAACCCAGGAGGCAGAGGTTGTGGTGAGCCGAGATTGCACCATTGCACTCCAGCCTGGGCAACAAGAGCAAAACTCCTTCTCAAAAAAAAAGTTAACCGCCGTGGTGGCGGGTGCCTGTAATCCCAGCTACCCCGGAGGCTGAGGCAGGAGAATCACTTGAACCTGTGAGGCAGAAGTTGCAGTGAGCTGAGATCATGCCACTGCCATCCAGCCTGGGTGATAGAGTGAGACGCTGTCTTAAATTAAAAAAAAAAAAAAAAAAAAAAAAAAAAGAAGGGTGTGGGGTTCTTGATGACGTGGAGATCACCAAGTTAGATGGGTGGCCAGAGAGGCCTCATTAAGAAGCACTGAGTTGGCCGGGCGCTGTGGCTCAAGCCTGTAATCCCAGCACTTTGGGAGGCCGAGACGGGCGGATCACGAGGTCAGGAGATCGAGACCATCCTGGCTAACAGGGTGAAACCCCGTCTCTATTAAGAAATACAAAAAACTAGCCGGGCGAGGTGGCGGGCGCCTGTAGTCCCAGCTACTCGGGAGGCTGAGGCCGGAGAATGGCGTGAACCCGGGAGGCGGAGCTTGCAGTGAGCTGAGATCCGGCCACTGCA
>NC_037683.1:5751555-5763557 GCF_003255815.1 Theropithecus gelada | reverse complement strand
AAAAAAAAAAAAAAAAAAAAAGAAGCACTGAGTTGGCCGGGCACGGTGGCTCAAGCCTGTAATCCCAGCACTTTGGGAGGCCGAGATGGGCGGATCACGAGGTCAGGAGATCGAGACCATCCTGGCTAACCCGGTGAAACCCCGTCTCTACTAAAAAAATACAAAAAACTAGCCAGGCGAGGTGGCGGGCGCCTGTAGTCCCAGCTACTCGGGAGGCTGAGGCAGAAGAATGGCGTGAACCCGGGAGGCAGAGCTTGCAGTGAGCTGAGATTTGGCCACTGCACTCCAGGCTGGGCGACAGAGCGAGACTCCGTCTCAAAAAAAAAAAAAAAAAGAAGCACTGAGTTTTCTCACACAAGAGAGGGGATTGTGGAAGGACAGCCCTGGATGGGAGTCAGGAGACCGAGGGATGTCACTCTGCTTGGTGGGGTGGCTTTGGTCAGACACTGCCCTCTGGGCCTCAGTTTCTTTTTCTTTTCTTTTCTTTCTTTCTTTTAAATTTTGTTTGTTTGTGTGTTGAGAGAGGGTCTCACTCTGTCACCCAGGCTGGAGTCCAGTGACGCGATCACAGCTCACTGCAGCCTCAACTTCCTGGGCTCAAGTGATCCTCCCTCCTCAGCCTCCCGAGTAGCTGGGAGTACAGGCACGTGCCACCATAACCGGCTAATTTCCATATTAGACAGGGTTTAGCCATGTTGCCAGGCTGGGCTCATACTCCTGGGCTCAAGCAATCCGCCCAGCTCACCCTCTCCAAGTGCTGGGATTACAAGTGTGAGCCACTGCACTCAGTCAGTTTCTTTTTCTTTTTTTGTACAGGTAAGGTCTCACTATGTTGCCCAGACTTGTCTTGAACTCCTGGCTTCAAGCCATCCTGCTGCCCTGGTTTCCGGAACAGCTGGGACCACGGGTACTCACCACCACTCTAGGCTAATTTTGTACTTTTTGTAGTGATGAGGTCTCACTCTGTTGCCTAGTTAGTCCTGGCTTCAAATGATCCTCCTGCCTCGGCCTCCTGTCGACACCTCTTGACTCCCAGCCTCTGCTCTTTCCATCCCCTCTACCCAAGTGGCTCTTTGCCTCCTACCACTTTGCTCAGCTCTCTCCTAACTGTCCTGGGCCCAGCTCGAGCCTCATCTCCTCCGGATGCCTTCCCAGGCAGTTTGCTTCCCTCTGACACGTTTGTGGTACCACCACAGCACTTTCCTGTGAACGCTGTGAATGGCTCAGTGTGCGGGTTAGGCACACAATAAATGTAGTTGTTCTTGTCATTGCCAAAAGCTCTGACCTTGCAGCCCAGGTTTTGGGCTGAACCTGCAGGGCCCCAGGTCCTCCCAGTCTGGGGTTGGGTAGCAGGTGGGGAGCAGGTGCGCACCCCCCCATGCCTTCTGTGATGAGCTGAATCCTGCTGCACTCCTCGGCTGTCCCTGCTGACAGCTGGAGCTACAGACGCCAGGCTGAAGCCCAGAGCTATTTCTGCCAAGGGTGACTTGGAACTTCCTCCCGGATCTCTTAAAAATAGAGGGGTTATCGTGGCCGTCAGGCCCCTTCCTCCACATGGGGAGCTCGAACATGATTTCTGGGGAAGGCCTGAGCCCCAGGCCTCTCTCAGCCCAGCAAGGACTTATCTCTGAGCTCAGCTGGGCAGCAGGAAGGGAGCGAAGCGACCACCATGGGCAGCTCTTCCTGCCCCAGGAGCCCCTTTTGGGAGCAGCAAGGGATGTGGCCACTGACTCAGGAGTGTCAGTCACCCCTCTTCCCCGGAGCTGCGGTTGCCCACCAGACTCTGAGGGGAATCAGAAATCAGTCGGGTAGAGAGCATCCTGGGGAAGCCTCAGGCACCGTCCGGCCTGGCTTTTCTGCTCCAAGCCCTCCCCCTGCGCCCAGCACGACCCCATCTCTGTACATGACCGTGAGATCACTGGTGGACAGCTGTCTCTACTGTGTGGACAGCCCCAGCAGAGGGTCGGGCACCTGGAGGTCAGGCTGGGGTCCACCACTCCCAGCAGCTGGGTCCACTCTGCAATAGAGGGCATTCTTGGCGGCCGGCCCAGCTCCTCTGGGGATGTCTTCACACTTTGCAGACCCCAGACTTAGTGCCAATAGAAGACTGCTTCTCGCAGGGTACGAAGTCTCTGTTCAACAAGTATTTGCTGGACATCCACTCTGGGCAGGGCCCTGGCAAGACCCAGGAGAGGAGATGTTCTGGGGAGTCTGGAGGCCCAAGGGGGTCACTAAGCTCAGCCGTCGGGGTGAGGGAAGTCAGTATTTGCAAGACAAAAATAATTTGATCTCTGGGAAGTGGAAACGGCTGCCCCAAGCCAAGGAAACAGCGGGGTGCAGAGCCCTGGGGGACAAAAGAGGCCTCTCGCCTGCCCCCAGCTCTCGCCCAACCTGTGAGGGACAGTGCTCCAGCCAGCGCTTTCTAACGGCCTCAGGAGGCCACTATGCAAAGCAAAGGTGACCTAGAGGGGTCCTGGGGGCTATCCTGTTGGGGTTTGGCAGCCAGCCACATGCACCTTTGGTCATTGCCACGGTCATGGTCCCTGCCTTCCCGTCCCTGCTGGCTCATAGAATGCCCACAGGGCTTGCCTGGCACCCCCAGCCCTCTGCACTCCTCAGGAAGGAAGGTTCAGGATCCCTGAGCTCAGCCTCCCCAGGGCAGCTCTTCAGAAGCCTACAATCTTAGCTGGAAACCGTCACGGTTAAGGGTTTCCTCCTGGCGGCTCCCCAGCGCCCCTCAGCCCAGCCTGAGACTTATCACTGCCCCCCAGCCGGTGCCCCCCGCCTCCTCCAACCACCTCACACCGGGTGATTCAGCAAATCTTCCCTCCACGGGGGGAAAAACAAGGGTGAAAAATCACAATGTCAGATTACAAAGCCCTAACTGTAGGGCAGGCCCCTGGCAGGGAGATAAGGGTCTCATTCCCCACCCTCAAAGCCTCTCTGGCAGATAAACCTCCTAGAGCAACATGGGCTGCACCGTTGCAGGTGTGGGGTGGGGAGGCCTGGCCTCATGAAAGTCTGGTCAGGGGACACAGGGCCCTGCCAGGAGCTGAGGGCCCACAGCTCGGCCACTGTGCAGACAGCTGGCCAAAGAGGAAGTGCCATGGCCAGCACTGATGTTGCCATCCCAACCCCTGCCTTGGAGGGAGAAAGAAAAGGGCAGGGCCTTCTCAGAAAGTTCGATGAGAGGATGCCCCACAAATGCCCTCCACCTTGGGATGTCCCTCTGCCAGCTCAGCCTGCAAACCATGATCCCCTGTGGGACTGCAGCCCAGCTGTGTTGCAGAAGTAAAGGTGTCTGCTCCCATGAAGCCAGCCTAGAGAAGGGAGGAGCTGGGATGCCATTCCTGGGAGGGGGGTGTCCTCTGGGGATGGCTGGGTGGAACTGAAAGCAACTCAGCTTCATTTGCCCTAGAGACCTTGCCAGGAGAAATCCTGGGTCTCCAGGCCAGGGACCTGCTAGGCTGGGAGACCTGCCCTGGGAGCCACTTGTCAGCAGGGGACCCTGTGATGGTGGGGATGAGGCAGGCAGGGGTGGTGGGGGACAGTAACTAGGCTTCCTCTACTGGTGGAGAAGAATAAAATGACGGATCTGAAGTTGAACTCTGTGCTGGGCCCTGTTGCTCTAAGCAAGTCATTTATCTACTTTTTAGCCCTGTATACTGTCTGTAAAGTGAGATAAGAAAACCCACCCGCAGGGCTGTCCTGGGGAGTCCAGGTGCATGGCAGGCAGGAGTGGCACAGGTCCCGCTCTCTGTTTCCCAGGGTTGGGGACCAGCATCTGGCTGGAATGGGGGTGGCTTTGGGATAAGTGCCTGCACAGCTCTTGGGGTTCAGGGCCAAGGGTCCAGCTGCCCAGCATTCTAAAGACTCTCCTTTATCTGGGGAAGCTCTCTGAGGTCATCTCCCAGAACACCATGGGATGGCTGCAGTGGGCTAGGGAAAGGAGGGTGTGCACCAGGCACATAAACTTTCCAGAGTAGTGTGGGTTGCACCCCTGCAGGCATGAGGTGGGGCGACCCGGTGTCATGAAAGTCTGATCAGGGGACATATGGTCCTGCCAGGAGCTGAGGGCCCAGAGCTTGGCCACCGTTCAGAGAGCTGGGCAAAGAGGAAGCACCACAGCCAGTGGCCTTGGTTCCAAGGGCCCTTGGCATGTTGAAATCCTCCGAGCAGACCTGGAGCTCCTCAAACCTCTTGCCTTGCTTTGAGGAAGTGCTTCTCTTCCCCTGGGCCTTGGTTTCCTCAGCTGCAAAAGGAAGAGAGCTGGTCAACACAAATCTGCAGTCCCTTCACTATAGAATTTTGCAAAATACAAACTGCTCAGTGGGTGTGTAGTTGGCCCAAGGTACTCCGCCAAGGAGGCACCAAAAGCTGATGGGCTTCAAAGCAGCATTGTTCCCAGCGGCCAAAAGGTGGGTACCCCAATGTCCATCCACAGGTGATGGATAAACAAAACGTGGCCTGCCCATGCTAGGAAATATGACTTGGCCATCAAAGGGAACGGAGCTCTGACACATGCCACACGTGGACCTTGAGGACATCATGCTGAGTGAAACAGGCCCGTCACAAAAGGACAAGCCCAGGATGATTCCACTTATATGAGGTCCCTAGAGTAGTCAAATTCATTGAAAATAGAATGGTGGCTGGCAGGATCTGGGGGAGGGGAATGGGGAGTTCGTGTCTAATGGGTACAGAGCTTCAATTTGGGAAAAGTTCTGGCGATGGCTGGTGGTGATGATTGCACAAGAATGTGAATGTACCCAGTGCCACTAAAATGTACACTTAGAAATAGTTAAGAAGGTAAAATTTATTCAATGTATTTTAGTAACCACCCCCAACCCCGAGCCAAAAAAAACAAAAACAAAAACAAAAAACCCAGTGTGCACAGTGGTCTCTGCTGAATAAAGACTTGAAAACCAGAGCCCAACCCTAAACAGCTCATGTATAGTCCAGGCAGAGAAACAGAGCAGGTAATGCCCCCTCAACTGATGGCAGACAGGCCAGGGAGCCCTGCTCTGGGCTGGAGCAGGGAGGCACCTTCATGGTTGTGGGAGATCTGCAGGGAGAGCCGCTTCTCCCTGGGGGGGCGGTGTCTGAGCAACAACACCAGAATCCCAGTGACCTTCTCCCCTTCCTCCTGCCAGACTGGCTTTGCCTGCTTCTGAGGCTCCGGTAATGCTGTTCCCTCCACTTGGAAGGCAGTTTCCTCACTTTACCAATTTTTTATCTTCATCATCCCAGTCCCAACCCACATGCACCCCACAAGAAAGCCTCCCTTTGCCAGTTATAGACTCTCAAATCCCCCAGAAATTCTGCCCTCTGATGTTGATCATAATTGTCATGAGATAGCTATTTGTGTCATTGTGTGACACATTCTATGAAATTCTCCGTTGCTTCCCCAGTACTCATTAAGGAAATGTTTTTCATCAGATGGATAGATGGATGGTTGGGTGAGTGGATGGATGGATGATGGATGGATGGATGGATGGTTGAGTGGGTGGATGGGTGGATGGATGGATGGTGGACGTGTGGATGGATGGATGAACAGAATGGTGGATGGATGGATGGACGGATAGATGGATGGTTGGATGGATGGATGGACGGACGGACGGATGGACGGATGGATGGATGGATGGTTGAGTGGGTGGATGGGTGGATGGATGGATGGTGGACGTGTGGAAGGATGGATGGATGAACAGAGTGGTGGATGGATGGATGGATGGATAGATGAATGGTTGGATGGATGGATGGACGGACGGACGGACGGATGGATGGTTGGGTGAGTGAAGGGTGGATGGATGGATGGATGGATGGATGGACGGACGGATAGATGGATGGATGGACGGATGGACGGACGGATGGCTGGACAGATAGATGGATGGATCGATGGATGGATGAATGGATGGATGGATGGTTGAATGGACAGATGGATGGACAGAAGGATGGATGGATGGATGGATGGATGGATGCTGGGTGGACAGATGGATGGATGGTGGGTGGGTGGATGGATGGTAGATGGGTGGATGGATGGACAATGAGTGGATGGATAGGCAAGCAAACTGAGGGGTCTACCCACTCAAAGGGGCCAATGCATGGAGCGCCTAGGACTGGATAACAGGGTGCAAGTGTGCGTGTGAATGGGTGCTTTTGAGTCTTTTGCCTAGAACCATGAATTACAGTTTAATACCACTGTCAGTCCTACCTGACACTGTGTGGACTGTGGAGCTGTGTGAGAACTGCTTCCTGGATCTAGAGCTGTGGCTGAAGGACAGCACTCACCATCCCCTGGGAGGACGAGCTCTCAATCTGATCTGATCTGATTGGCTTGGAGGACCCATCCCAGATGGCACCATCCATCTGTGCCTAGCACTTGCTGTGGCCTGGCCTGGCACTAGCTGAGCCCTTCCCATAGAATAGCAGGGGCCACTTTTCCCCGTTTTACAGGCATGGAAACTGAGGCACGCACTTGTCCAAGGCTTAACAGAACTTTAAAGGGCCTCTTCCCCAAGGCTTTTTAATCCCAGGGTAAACCCTTCCCCAGGAATCAAGGAGTCAGTGCTAGGCCTGTGGCCCACTCTCCTCCATAGACCCCCTAAAACAGATAGCAAGTTCCCAGTGTGGTGCTCTGGGCCAGCGTGGAGGGGTCAGGAAGGGATGAGCCTGGAGCAGGGGGGCAGTTTGGAAATGCCAGCTCCGGGGCCCTTCCTTCCCTCTCCACCTCCCTCCTCCTGTTCCTTTCCTCCTCTTCCCTCCCTCTCCCTCCCCACCTCTTCCCTTCCCTCCTCTCTCTCCCTCCTCTTCTCCCCACCTCCCTTTCCTTCTCCTCCTCCCTCTCCCCTTTCCCCACTCTTCCTAGCCGCAGGTGGGGTTGTGGCCCTGGCTGAAACTCCTGAATGATTTAGTGACTCTTTCCTCCCAGCATCTTGAGTTCTCCCTGGACCTAGGGGTGGGGGACACTGCCGCTGGTGAGGGGAAGGATGATGCCCCTGGTGTCTGTGCCCTGCTGGGGAGGGGAATGCGGGGCATGCGCGTGACTCCCTAGCTCGGTCCTCAGTTCTCTCCTCCATTTATGGGTTCGCTCACTCAGCAGCACTGATTTGGTGCCAGGCACTGGGGAAGCAGGGTCCAAAGAGACACCCCCGACCCTGCCTCAGCGACGGGGGCAGCAGGTGTGCTGCACGGAGGGGCCTCTTTAAGGGGGGGCAGAAACCCCTTCCCGGAGGTCACCCAGAGCCAAAAGAGAAGCAGGAAGGAAAGGCATGGAGGTCCTAGGGAAGCCCTGGCATCACAGGGCCAGGAATTTGGGGGAAGAGGCAAAGTGGGAATGGTTGGGAGAAGACAGGGGTGGTGGCAGTAGGACCCACTCCCACAGTCTCTGTTAAAGCTTTGGGTTTCTGACCCAGAGCAATGGGATCCGATTTGCATTTTTGGGGGAGAAGCATCCCTGGTGTCCTGGTGGCCAGGGAAGTCAAGAGCCCTGCAAGGTGACTGGAGCCCTAAAACTCAGGGCACAGAGGTTGCAAAGGTGAGCTAGGCAGCCCCCTCAAGATGGAACAGCTCATGGGTCTAGGGAACCAAGGTGGGCCACTGCTGGAGGATGGCCTGAGTCCTCCAAGGACCCTGTGGTCCCAACAGGGGCAGGTATTCTTGTGGGAGAGACAGAAATTGTTGTGGCTCCAATGGGGAACAACGTAGTAATGTCTAACTAAATCACAGAGGCACACACCCTTTGACCCAACAATACCTTACAGATGCCTAGCCCATGTGTACACACTACAGTGATTCACTGCAAGCATTTGTTTTTGGGAAAGGTTGGAAATAACCTAAGTACCCATTAAAGAGGGTTGCGTAAATAAATCATGGTCCAGCCACACAGGGGAATACTGTCCGTCTGTTCAAAGAAATGAGGAAGTACTCTCTGAATTGATGGAGAGTAATTTCCATGATATATTGCCAAGTGAAAAAAGGAAGGTAGGAAGGGAATGTATAGCAAGGCACCACTGGTGGTCAACGAATTGATAGTTGGCTATAGTAGATGAAGGAGTCATATTATACTCTCTAGGGAAGCCAGTAAAAGCATGTGTAACTATTTATTACAGGGGAAGTTGAATAGTAAAACCCATTTGTGAGTTAGTTGTTTGCTTGTTGAAAAGGGGATGGAGAATATATATATATAATTTTGTTTATAACACTGTAGATTGTCTCCAGAGAGATAAACAAGAAACCGATGACATTGATCACCTCCAGAGAAAAGGTGATCTCAGTGTCTGAGATCAGACACTGGGGAAAGGAGTGGGAGGGAGGATTTCACTGAGTGCCTTTTTGTGTCCTCTGAATTTTGAACCACGTGCATGTAGTTACCCATCCCCTTAATAGAGAAGTGTAAGTGGATGTGGGAGATGCCTTAGAAGGCTGTTCCCAGTGGTGAAGTGGAGGCTGTTCCCGGTGGTGTGAGTTGAACTAGGGTGACAGATGGATGGGTGGAGAAGATGGATTTCTGATGAATTTAAGAGATAGAATGAACTGATGCGGCAGCGGATAGATGAGGGGCAAGTGGGGAATCTGGGAGGACACCCACGTTTCTGGCACTGCCATTCCTGAGAAAGAGAAGCCTGCAGGAGGGAGTCACGGGAAGAGATCTGGGAAGACACAGGATGAGTTCAGTTTGAGCATCATTTGTTTTTTTTCTCCCCTTTGACTGTCCAGGATTCTCCCATCTCCCCTGCGAATAAATTTTCCCCTGTGGGTGTGGTCTTCGAGAATGGACAGTCCCTGGTGTGGTCCCTGCCTGTTGGAGTAAGTCCTGGCCTTAGATGCTTCCTTGGTCACTCTCTAGCAGGTAGTCCCATAACCTAAGCCCTACCCATTCTTGTCCATTCTAGGAGTTTCGATGTCCAATAAGTGATGCAAAGAACCCACTCACCCTTCAGAGCCCCCAGGTCCCCTGTCTGCCCCGTTGGTGGGATGACTCACTAAAAAGGAACCTGGGAATTCTTTGGGGTGATTGAAATATTCTGTGTCATGATTGACATGGTGACTACATTTATATAGTTGTAAAGTCATCAAACTATACACTTAAACTGGGTGTATTTTATTGCATATAAATTATACCTCAATAAAGCTGATTTAAAAGTATAACACAGGCTGGGTGTGGTAGCTCACACCTGTAATCTCAGCACTTTGGGAAGCCAAGGTTGTAGGATCACTGGAGGCCAGAAGTTCAAGACCAGCCTAGGCAACATAGTGAGACCCCATCTCTAAAAAAAATAAAAATAAAAAATAAAATAGCCAAGTGTGGTGACATGCATCTGTAGTCCCACCTACTTGGGAAGCTGAGGTGGGAGGTCAAAGCTGCAGTGAGTGCTACTGCACTCCAGCCCAGGTGACAGAGCAAGACCTTGTCTCAAAAAAAAAAAAAAAGATAAAAAGGAAAAAGTATACATAAACGCACACATACATATATGATGTGATAACAACAGAACAAAAGGCAAGAGGCAAAGAAGCATTCAAATATGTCTTTACAGTGTTATGGAAGTAGTAGAAGTACTAATCTGTATTTGACTTTACTAGATCAAGGATTCATATTGTAATCCCTAGGGTAACCAGTAAAAGTATACACAACTCTTTATTAGAGGAAAAATAAAATAACAAAATAGGATTAGTATTAAAGAAGGAAAAGGAAGGAAAACCATATAGAGCAGATAGAACAAATAGAAAACAGTAATGTAAAAGCTTTAAACACAAATATATTAGTATTATATTAAATATAAAAAGATTAAATATTCCAGCTAAAAGATAGAGGACCTTAAGAAACAACTACATGCTGCCTATAAGAGATAGACTTAAAATATAAGAATACAGTGGCCTGGTGCGGTGGCTCACACCTGTAATCCCAGCACTTTGAGAAGCCAAGGCAGGCGGATCACCTGAGGTCAGGAATTCAACACCAGCCTGGCCAACATGGTGAAACCTCATCTCTACTAAAAATACAACAATTAGCCAGGCATGGTGGCGGGCGCCTATAGTCCCAGCTACTTAGGAGGCTGAGCGTGAGAATCACTTGAACCTGGGAGGCGGAGGTTGCAGTGAGCTGAGATCATGCCACTACACTTCAGCCTGGGCAACAGAGTGACACTTGGTCTCAAAAAAAAAAAAAAAAAAAAAAAAAGATAAAGAAAGAATGAAAAGATGGAAGATGGAAAAAGATATATACCATGAAAACACTAACCAAAATAAATATCTTACAGCTATATTAACATCACAGAATTTAGACTGTACCAGAGATAAAGAAGAACATTTCATAATGATTAAAAGGCCACTTACCAGGAATATATAATACTTCTAAATTTATATGTGCATAGTAACATGACCTCAAATATATATAAAATGAAACTGACAGAACTAAAAGGAGAAATAGGAAATTCACAATCACAGTGGGAAATTTTAACACATCTCTCATAGAACAAGCAGACCAAAAAACAAAAGCAAACAAATAAAACAAATTAAGAAGAATACAGAACATCGTACCTGATGCTTTCAGATGTAGACAGAACACTCATCCAGATTGACCATCTGCTGGGCCACAAAGCAAGCCCCAATAAATTTCAAATAATGAAATCATGCAGAATAAGTTCTCTGATCATGGTGGAACTAAGCTAGAAGTCAACAACAAAAAGGTTATTTTAAAATCCCCAATTTTTTAATACTAAGCAATAGACTTTAAATAACCCATGGGTCCAGTGGCTCATGCCTATAATCCCAGCACTTTGGGAGGCCGAGGTAGGCAGATCACGAAGTCAGGAGTTTGAGATCAGCCTAACCAACATGGTGAAACCCCGTCTATAGTAAAAATACACACAAAAAAATTAGCTGAGGGTGGTGGCACACGCCTGTAGTCCCAGCTACTTGGGAGGCTGAGGCACGAGAATCACTTGAACCTGGGAGATAGAGGTTTCAGTGAGCTGGGATCACACTATGGCACTCCAGCCTGGGCAACAGAGCGAGACACTGTCTCAAAAAAACATAAAAAATTTAAAAAATAGTAATAATAATCAAAAATCACAGTGGATATCTCTTTATTTTCAACTGAAGAGAAGAGAAAGAGACAGAATGAGGATATTGAAAATTGCGAAAGACAAATTCTTCCACCATAACGATGAAAAAACTAAGAATGAACTAAAACTATAAAGCTTCTAGAAGAAAACGTTGACTATCTTTATGAATTTAGAGATAGGAAAATATTTTTAGTACAACATAAAAGGAACCATAAACCATAAAAGAAAAAATAGGCCAGGCGTGGTGGCTCAAGCCTGTAATCCCAGCACTTTGGGAGGCCGAGACGGGCGGATCACGAGGTCAGGAGATCGAGACCATCCCGGCTAACACGGTGAAACCTTGTCTCTACTAAAAAAAATACAAAAAACTAGCCGGGCGAGGTGGCAGGCGCCTGTAGTCCCAGCTACTCGGGAGGCTGAGGCAGGAGAATGGCGTAAATCCGGGAGGCGGAGCTTGCAGTGAGCCGAGATCCGGCCACTGCACTACAGCCTGGACGACAGAGCGAGACTCCGTCTCAAAAAAAAAAAGAAAAAAGAAAAAATATATGTTTAAGCTAAACATATCCTTACATATGTTTTAGCCATGTCAGAGCTAACGACTTCTACTCATCAGCAGGCAGCATTAAGAATGTGAACTGCCGGCCGGGCGCGGTGGCTCAAGCCTGTAATCCCAGCACTTTGGGAGGCCGAGGCGGGTGGATCACGAGGTCAGGAGATCAAGACCATCCTGGCTAACATGGTGAAACCCCGTCTCTACTAAAAAAAAAAAAAAAAAAAAAATACAAAAAACTAGCCGGGCGAGGTGGCGGGCGCCTGTAGTCCCAGCTACTCGGAGGCTGAGGCGGGAGAATGGCGTGAACCCGGGAGGCGGAGCTTGCAGTGAGCCGAATTGCGCCACCGCACTCCAGCCTGGGCGACACAGCGAGACTCCGTCTCAAAAAA
>NC_037683.1:5750676-5751459 GCF_003255815.1 Theropithecus gelada | reverse complement strand
AAAAAAAAAAAAAAAAAAAAAAAGAATGTGAACTGCCAAGCTATGTTCTGAGAAAACTTTCCCACTACATGTCACTGACAAAGGTCTTAAATCTAGACTATATAAAGAAATCCTAAATTAAAATACAATAAACTTTATTTTACTAAAACACTAACTCGATTTAAAAATAGGCAAAAACTGGCCAGACCCAGCGGCTCCGCCTATAATCCCAGCACTTTGGGAGGCTAAGGCGGGTGGATCACTTGAGGTCAGGAGTTTGAGACTAGCCTGGCCAACATGGTGAAATCCCATCTCTACTAAAAATACAAAAATTAGTCGACCATGGTGGTGGGTGCCTGTAATCCCAGCTACTCGGGAGGCTGAGGCAGGAGAATTGCTTGAACTTAGGAGGAGGAGGTTAGGTTGCAGTGAGCAGAGATGAAGCCATTGCACTCTAGCCTGGGCGACAGAGTGAGACTCCATCTCAAAAAAAAAAAAAAAAAAAAAAAAAAAGGCCGGGCGCGGTGGCTCAAGCCTGTAATCCCAGCACTTTGGGAGGCCGAGACGGGTGGATCACGAGGTCAGAAGATCGAGACCATCCTGGCGAACACGGTGAAACCCCGTCTCTACTAAAAAATACAAAAAAAAACTAGCCGGGCGAGATGGCGAGCGCCTGTAGTCCCAGTTACTTGGGAGGCTGAGGCAGGAGAATGGCGTAAACCCGGGAGGCGGAGCTTGCAGTGAGCTGAGATCCGGCCACTGCACTCCAGCCCGGGCGACAGAGCGAGACTCCGTCTCAAAAAA
>NC_037683.1:5698265-5750595 GCF_003255815.1 Theropithecus gelada | reverse complement strand
GGGGGGGGGTGGGAGGGGGGTGGGGCTCGCGCCCCGCCCCCCCGCCGGGGGGAAAGGGGGAGACCCCCCCAAAAAAAAAAAAAAAAAAAAAAAAAAAAAGCAAACCCCACTTTGGAAGGCTGAGGCAGGAGAATACCTTGAAGCCAGGAGTTTGAAACCAGCCTGGGTAACATGGCAAGACCCTATCTCTAGAAAAAAAAATGTTTAATTAGCTGAGTGTGGGAGTGCATGCCTGTGGTCCCAGCTACTTGAGAGGCTGAAGCTGGAGGATTACTTGAGCCCAGGAGGTGGAGGCTGCGGTGAGTCATGATTGCACCACTGCGCTCCAGCCTGGGCAGCAGAGTGAGACCCTGTCTTAAATTTAAAAAGGCAAAAAGGCTTGAACAGACATTTCACAAAACAAGTTCTTTAAATGGCCAAAAAGCATATTAAAAGATGCTCATTAGCATCATTAGTCAGGGAAAAATGTAAATTTAAGACACAATGAGCTATGACTGCAACCTATTAGTACAGCTAACATAATACTAAGTGTTGTTGAAGATGTGGAGCAACTGGAAGTCTCAAACACTCCTGGGATGAATGTAAAATGGTACAACTGCTATAGAAAACAGGTCATCCGTTTCTTACACAGTTCAACACACACTCTCCATGTGACTTAGCTGTTCCATGCCCAGGTGTCTAGCCAAGAGGAACATTCACATCCATAGAAATGACTTGTACAGGAATGTTCATCACAGCTGTATTTGTTTTTATTTTTATTTTTTTATTTTTTTGAGACGGAGTCTCGCTCTGTCGCCCAGGCTGGAGTGAAGTGGCCAGATCTCAGCTCACTGCAAGCTCCGCCTCCCGGGTTTACGCCATTCTCCTGCCTCAGCCTCCCGAGTAGCTGGGACTACAGGCGCCCGCCACCTTGCCCGGCTAGTTTTTTGTATTTTTTAGTAGAGACGGGGTTTCACCATGTTAGCCAGGATGGTCTCGATCTCCTGACCTCATGATTCGCCCGTCTCGGCCTCCCAAAGTGCTGGGATTATAGGCTTGAGCCACCGCGCCCGGCCCGCAGCTGTATTTGTAACAGTGGAAAACCAGAAACCACGGAATCTGGTGACACAGGCTGCGTTACAACTTATCCCCAAAATAGAGTGGCTTGAAGCAATAGCGAGTATTTATTCTCTCTCATGGTTTCTGTAGATCAGATAATCAGACAGAGCACAGAGGCAACAGCTTCTTTCTCCTCCGTAATGTCTGAGACCTCAGTTACAAGACTCAAAGGCGGGCAGTTGGAAGCATCTGAATGTCTGTTCATTCACATGTGGCCTTGGACGTTGGCTCTTGGCTTGGGAGACTGGCTGTGGCTGTCATCTGGAACACTTGGTCTCTCCATGTGGCCTAGGTTTTCTCACAAAATGGTGGCTGGGTTCCAAGGGCAAACAGCCCAAGAGAGGCCGTGTTGCCTTTTGTGATCCAGCCTTGAAAGTTGTATAACATCCTTTCTGCCGCATTCTATTGGCTGAGACAGTTGCAGAGGTTCACCCAGGTTCCAGGGGAGGGAATATAGATCACCACCTCGAAGGATTGTTGGACATCACATTGTAAGACCATGTGGGATGGGATATTCATGGTGCAGCCACCGCTGGGAAATGCAAACCACCACACCACCAAATGGCCATCAGTAGGAGAATGGATGTTATGGACTGCATATTTACATCCCTCCAAAATTCATATGTTAAAACCCTAACTCCCAATAGGATGATAGTAGAAGGTGCGGCTTGGAAGGCGATTAGGTCATGAGGCTGGGACCCTCATAATGAGATGAGCATAGTTGTAAGAAGATACCAGAGAGGCAGAGTGGCAGTAAGCTGATATCAGGCCACTGCACTCTGGCCTGAGCAACAGAGGGAGACCCTGTCTCAAAACAAACAAAAAAACAAATAAATAAAAATAAGATGATGTCAGAGAGAGCTGGCCTCCTCTCTCTGCTTTCTGCCATGTGAGGATACAATGAGAAGATGGCTGTTTGAAAAGCAGGAAAAGCGCCCTCAGTGGACACTGGATATGCCAGCACACTGATCTTACACTTCCCAGTCTCCAGAACTATGAAAAGTAAATGTGATAGAAGCTGTCCAGTCTGTGGTGTTTTATTGTAGCAACCTGAACTAAGATAATGAAGAACTAAACGTTGGCATAGCACATTTATCCAACGGGATACTGGCCAATAATATGAAAGAACAACTCGATACACACCATATAAATGAATCTCAAAATCATTATGTTGAACAAAAGAAGCCAGACAGAACAGATATGGAGTATAATTCCAGCCAAACTGTTATATATGGTGATAGAAATCAAACAGTGGTTGGGTCTGAGAGCAAGGGAGATATTGACTGGAAAGAGGCATGAGATGTTCTGGAATGATGGCAGTGTTTTTCTTCTTGATCTGGGAAATGGCCCCATGTATATGTATTAATACAAAGGTAAAAATTCATGAAGGGCTGGACTTATGCCTGTAATCCCAGCACTTTAGGAGGCCAAGGTGGGCAGATCACCTGAGGTCAGGAGTTTGAGACCAGCCTGGCCAATATGGCGAAACACCGTCTCTACTAAAAATACAAAAATTAGCCCAGTGTGGTGACCCGCACCTGTAGTCCCAGCTACTCGGGAGGCTGAGGCAGCAGAATTGCTTGAACCTGGGAGGCAGAGCTTACAGTGAGCCGAGATCACACCACTGTACTCCAGCCTGGGCAATAGAGCAAAACTCTGTCTCAAAAAAAAAAAAAAAAAAAAATTCACAAAGGTGTGCACTTAAGATTTGTGCATTTTACTGTAAATAAATTATACCTCAATGGAACACTATAAAAAGATCATAAAAGAATATTATGAATAACTTTATCTCAATAGATTTGCAAATTTAGATGAAATTGAATAATCCCTAATAAAACATAATTTACCAAAGCTGACGCAATAAGAATTGGAAAATCTGAGTAATCCTTGACCTGAATCTGTAATTTAAGACCTTCTCGCAAACCTCCCTCCCATTCCCAACATTTAAAAAAGAAATCATGTACAAAAACAAAAATAAAAAAGACAAATTTAAAAAAGAAAAGAACGATAATAAGTCATGTGCAAATTTACACCAAGAGAATGGAAAAAGAGAGAACACTTTTCAACTTTTCAATTTATTGTAAAAAGCTAACATAAACCTTGCGATACAAAACTGGCAAGGACTTTACGAGAAAGAAAAATTATAGGCTAGTCTCTTTGGAAGACCCCTAAAGGTGAATATACTATACAGGCACACCTGGTTTTATGATGCTCTATTTTATTGCAATTTTCAGATATTTCTTTTTTCTCTTTTTTTTTCCTTTTTTCTTTTTTTTTTTTTTTTTTTTTGAGATGGAGTCTTGCTCTCTCGCCCAGGCTGGAGTGCAGCGGTGTGATCTCGGTTCACTGCAACTTCCGCCTCCTGGGTTCAAGTGATTCCCCTGCCTCAGCCACCTGAGTAGCTGGGATTACAGGTATGCACCACCATGCCTGGCTAATTTTTGTTGGCCAGGCTGGTCTTGAACTCCTGACCTCAGGTGATCTGCCTGCCTTGTCCTCCTAAAGTGCTGGGGTTAAAGGCGTGAGCCACCGCACCCAACCTGATTTTTTTTTTTTTTTTTTTTTTTAACAAATTGAAGGTTTGTGGCAACCCTGGGCCCAGCAAGACTATTGTCTTCATTTTCCTAACAGCGTATGTTCACTTCATGTCTCTGTGTCACATTTTGGTAATGCCCACAATATTTCAAACGTTTTAATTTTTCTATGTGTTATGGTGATCTGTGATCAGTGATCTTGGATGTTACCATGGTAATTGTTTTGGGGTGCCTCAAACTGTACCCACATAACAGCAATCTTAATCAATAAACGTTGTGTGTGCTCTGACTGCTGCACTCACTGGCCATTTCCCCATTTCTCTCCCCCTCCACAGGCTTCCCTCCCACCTGAGACACAAAATACTGAAATTAGACTGATCAGTGACCCTACAATGGCCTCCAAGAGTCTAAGTGAAAGGAAGTGTCCCAGGTCTCTCCCTTTAAATCAAAAACCAGGAACGATTAGTGAGGAATGTTGGCGTGAGGAAGGCAGGTTGAAAGCCAAGGCAGACCCAAAGCTAGACCTCTTGTGCCAGACAGTCAAGGTGTGAATGCAAAGGAAAAGTTCTTGAAAGAAATTAAAAGTGCTACTCCAGTGAACACGCAAATGATAAGAAAGCAAAAAAGTCTTATGGCTGATATGGCTAAGATTCGGATAGAAGATCAAACCAGCCACAACATTCCCTAAAGCCAAAATCTAATCCAGAGCAAGGCCCTAACTCTCTTTAATTCTACGAAGGATGAGAAAGGTGAGGAAGCTGCAGAAGAAAAGTGGGAAGCTAGCAGAGATTGGTTCATGAGGTTTAAGGAAAGAAACCATCTCCATAACACAAAAGTACAAGGTGAGCTGGGCGCAGTGGCTCATGCCCGTAATCCCAGCATTTTGGGAGGCCGAGGTAGGCGGATCACCTGAGGTCAGGAGTTCGAGACCAGCCTGACCAACACGGTGAAACCCCGTCTCTACTAAAAATACAAAATTAGCCTGGCGTGGTGGCACATGCCTGTAATCCCAGCTACCCGGGAGGCTGTGGCAGGAGAATCGCTTGAACCCGGGAGGTGGAGGTTGCAGTGAGCTGAGATCGTGCCATTGTATTCCAGCCCAGGCAACAAGAGTGAGACTCCGTCTCAAAAAAAAATAGTAATAATAATACAAAGCGAAGCTGCAATTGCTGATGGAGAAGCTGCAGCAAGTTATCCGGAAGATCTAGCTAAGATCACCGGTGAAAGTGGCTACATTAAACAACAGATTTTCAATGTAGATTGAACAGCTTTCTGTTGGAACAAGATGCCATCTAGGACTTTCCTAGCTAGAGAGAAAAAGTCAATGCCTGGTTTCAAAGCTTCAAACGACAGGCTGACTTATGTTAGGGGTTAATGCAGCTGCTGACATTTGGTTGAAGGCAGTGCTCACTTACCATTCCCAAAATCCTAGGACCCTTAAGAATTATGCTAAATCAGCCAGGTGCAGTGGCTCAGGCCTGTAATCCCAGCACTTCGGGAGGATGAGTTGGGCAGACTGCTTGAGCCCAGGAGTTCAAGACCAGCCTGGGCAACATGGCGAAACCTGTCTCTACAAAAATCACAACAATTAGCCAGGCACGGTGGCGCACGCCTGTGAAAGTCCCAGCTACTCAGGAGAATGAGGCGGGAGGATCACCTGAGCCCGGGAGGTGGGTTCAGTCTGTGCCACTGAACCCCAGCCTGGGCCACAGAGCAACAGCCTGTGAAAAAAAGAAAAGAAAAGAATGATGCTAAACCTACTCTGCCCGTGCTCTAGAAATGGAAGAACAAATCCTGGATGACAGCGTGTCTGTTTGTAGCATGGTTTACTGAATATTTTAAGTTCTCTGTTGAGAACTGCTGCTTAGAAAAAAAAAAAAAGACTTTTTTTCAAAATATTGTAGTACAGTTCAGTGACACTGAATACATTCACATTGTTGCACAACCATCACCACATGACTTCTTTTTTTTTTTTTTTTTTGAGACAGAGTCTCGCTCTGTTGCCCAGGCTGGAGTACAGTGGCGTGATCTTGGCTCACTACAAGCTCCGCCTCCTGAGTTCAAGCAATTGTCTTGCTCAGCCTCCTGAGTAACTGGGATTACAGGCACTTGCCACCATGCCTGGCTAATTTTTGTATTTTTAGTAGAGACGGGGTTTCACTATGCTGGCCAGGCTGGTCTCAAACTCCTGACCTCAAGTGATCCACCCGCCTCGGCCTCCCAGAGTGCTGGGATTACAGGTGTGAGCCACTGCATGTGGCGTGGCCCTATTTTAAAAATAGAGACAAGATCTCTCTATGTTGTCCAGGCTGGTCTTGAACTCCTGGGCTCAAGCAATCCTCCCGTCTCAGCCTGCCAAAGTGCTGGGATTACAAGCTTGAGCCACAGTGCCTGGCCAGATAATTCTATTTTTAATATTTTGACGCTGGGCACGGTGGCTCACGCCTATAATCCCAGCACTTTGGGAGGCTGAGGTAGGTGGATAACCTGAGGTTAGCAGTTTGAAACCAACCTGGACAACATGGTGACATCCCATCTCTACTAAAAATACAAAAATTAGCCAGCCTTGTAGCCTGTAATCCCAGCTACTTGGGAGGCTGAGGCGGGAGAATCGCTTGAACTTGGGAGGCAGAGGCTGCAGTGAGCGGAACTCACACCGTTGCACTCCAGCCTGGGCGACAGAGGGAGACTGTCTCAAAAATAAATAAATAAATAAATAAATAAATAAATAAATAAATAAATAATATTTTGAGAAACTGCCATACTGTTTCCACAGTGGCTGCGCCATTTACATTCCTCTTTTTATGTTTTACACATCTGCTGATTGGTGAAATTTTCTACAGTGTAGCTTTTAACTCTGAGCACTAAACTTCCTTTGACCCTGGACTTCATGTCAAAACATCAGTAAACTGTCACAGAAGGTAGTAATAATGTGTTTTCCTGGAAGCTATTTCTATATGGGATGACCAGTGATAACTATTAAATTGAAATGACTGCAAATCACACATACAGCCCATTCAATCCAAACTAAATGCATTCCCAATTCAACTTCCCCCTTAGTCAAATTCCCCAAATGCTTGTGACTGCTCCAGTGTCTCCCAACACAAGGGGACATTGACAGAGGGCAGGTACCATGGAAAGAGACAGCAAGCCAGGCATGGTGGCTTATGCCTGTAATCCCAGAACTTTGGGAGACGGAGGCGGGCAGATCACATGAGGTCAGGAGTTCGAGATGAGCCTGGCCAACATGGTGAAACCCTGTCTCTACTGAAAATGCAAAAATTATCTGGGTGTTTGTGGTGGTATGCCTGTAGTCCCAACTACTAGGGAGGCTGAGTCAGGAGAATCACTTGAACTCGGGAGGTAGAGTTTGCAGTGAGCTGAGATGGCGTCGCTGCACTCCAGCCTGGGCAACAGAGCAAGACTCTGTCTCAAAACAAACAAACAAACAAACAAATAAACAAACAAACACGAAAAGAAAGAGACAGCAGTTTAAATTGCAGTTAAAATCTTGTGTTATCGGTTTTTATAAAAACATGCCTATGTGAATACAACGATTAGGGACCTACCAGGGCCTTCAAAATGTACATGCAATGGAGGGAATCTGATGCTTAATTTGTATTAGCTTTAATGTAAATTTCCCTCTGCCTGGTACATTTAAAAAAATATTTATTTTAGGAATATAACTCTATTTATGAATAGACTTTGAAATTCAGTACTTATATGTATGTAACTTAATTTTGCTAGAGAATGACAAGTTGGTTAAAAGGGAGCATATCCTTTGGAACAGTTTGTCCCACATGGAAATAAAAAGAAAATTGTGAAAACTCTGCATAAACCCCATCCCCAGGTCCCCGTCATTTGCCACCCAGTATTGGAACTGTGTGGGGGTATTCTTGGACCTGGATGTGGGGTGTATATGGTCGGACCTGATCGGAAGCAGGCTGGTGCCCCCTGGCCCAGCACACGACTTCTAAGCATCACATGATGCTCTAAGCTCCTCAGGCTGGATTCACCTTGGGTGGCTACTTCACCCCTTCTTCCAGGTTGTCATGGGCACTGATGGTCACCAGGTGGAGATGTTGCCCAGGAGGACTCTCTGTTGCCATCTCGTGGCCAAAATTCAACACTACACCCTTCCTCCTGCTCGGTGCAGGAATCAATTCCAGACCAGGGAATACTAAATAAATATCCACCGTGTGCTTCACAGACTGACGTGGCATCCCAGGAAGGAATATTCAGATTCTGGGACCCGAAGAAAACTTTTTTTCTTGAGGTGGTGTCTCGCTCTGTCGCCCAGGCTGGAAGGCAGTGGCACAATCTCAGTTCACTGCAGCCTCTGCCTCCCGAGTTCAAGCGATTCTCCTGCCTCAGCCTCCCGAGTAGCTGGGACTACAGGCACCCGCCACCGCGCCTGGCTATTTTTTTTAATTTTTATTTTTAGTAGAGATGGGGTTTCATTATGCTGGCCAGGCTGGTCTTGAACTGCTGGCCTCCAGTGGTCCGCCTTCCTCAGCCTCCCAAAGTGCTGGGATTACAGGCCTGAGCCATTTTGCCCGGCTGTGAAGAAAACATTTTTCAAAGCCTTCCTTGTCTTCAGTTAGTAGAGGATCAATATTCCCCCACCCAGGCCCCATCACAGAACGGCCTCCCCAGACAGTATTAAGTACTCAAGGCCCCAGATACAAGTCAGGTGTGAGGGTTGCGGGGTGGTCAGAGTGTCAGGCCCCCCCACTCCATGGGATTTGGTCCTGTCAATCAGCCAGTAGCCCCTTTTTTGCCTTGGGACACCTCAGCAAACAGTACAGCTGTGTGATGTTCCCAAGTCTACAATCAGGGAGCAGGAGCTGGGCTTCAGCTGGATGCTGGGGCAACTAAGGGCTGGGCCTGGCATGTCCTTAGTGCTTGAGCTGGGACCGTAGGTGACAGGGCATGGGGGCACCGGCCACCCCCTAACTTTCACACTACATGTCCCTGCTGCCCAGGAAGGATGTGAGCCTGTGTGGATCTAGTTGAGAACTCACTCTGTGACTTCCCGGGGTCTGGAGGTGGTGGCTGGGGCCGGCAGGGCCAGCTGCAAGGAAACGGTTAAAATGAGCTGGGCTAGGCTGGGTGTGGTGGCTCATGCCTGTAATCCCAGCACTTTGGGAGGCTGAGACGGGCGGATCACCTGAGGTTGGGAGTTCAAGACCAGCCTAACCAACAAGGAGAAACCCCGTCTCCACTAAAAATACAAAACTAGCCAGGAGTGGTGGTGTATGCCTGTAATCCCAGCTACTCAGGAGGCTGAGGCAGGAGAATCGCTCATTGCACTCCAGCCTGGACAACAAGAGCAAAACTCCATCTCAAAAAAACAAAATCAAACCAATAAAAAAATAAAAAAAATTAAAAATGCGCCGGGCTTTGTTTTTCCCTGAAGCCCTCATTACCTAGTATTACATTCAACGTGGATTTCCTTTATTCGCCTGCTGTCTGTCTCTGCGAATCAAATGTGAGCTCTGTGAGGGCGGACGCTGGCGGTTCTCTTGACTGCATCGTCTGAGCCCAGCACAGGATCCGGCACATCACAGGAAGCATTTGGTAAATGGACGTCTGAGTGACTGCTGTGAAGTGACCGGTCTTAGTTCAGGCTACTAGAACAAAAGTGTCATAGACTGGGAGGCTTAAACAACAGAAATTTATTTCTCGCAGTTCTGGAGGTTGGGAAGTCCTAGGTCAAGGTGCGGGCAGATACAGGGTCTGGCGAGGGCCCTCTTCCTGGCTGGCAGGTGACCACCTTCTTGCCGTGACCTCACACAGCAGAGTGGAGTGAGCACGCACTCTTGTCTCCTCTATGAGGGCAGTAATCCCGCCGTGAGGGCTCCACACTCGTGACCTAATCACCTCCCAAGGCAGCAACTGCTAATACCAGCTCAGGGAGTTAGGGTTTTAACATAGAGTCTGGAGAGTGGGTGGGGACAACACTTGCTGCAATTCAGCCACCCATGCTGGGCTGCGACATTTACATCATCTGCCTCCAGTGATGGTCAGTACCTCAAAGAGGACCCCAGTCTGGAAATGGGTAGTCTCTGGCATCATAGGAGGCGTAAGGAATGAAGGGGGAGGCCTAACTTACAGTGAGTGAGCTCCAGTAACTGAAGAGAAGAAAACCTGACCTGCTTATGCCAGAAAAGGTGATGACCCGGCGGGGTACAGTGGCTCACGCCTGTAATCCCAGCATTTTGGGAGGCTGAGGTGGGTGGATTATGGGGTCAGGAGTTTGAGACCAGTCTGGCCAACATGGGGAAAACCCGTGTCTACTAAAAATACAAAAATTAGCCGAGTGAGATGGCACGACCCTGTAGTCCCAGCTACTCGGGAGGCTGAGGCGGGAGAATTGCTTGAACCTGGGAAGAGGAGGTTGCAGTGAGCCGAGATCGTGCCACTGTCCTCCAGCCTGGGCAACAGAGGGAGACTCCATCTCAAAAAGGAAAAAAAAAAAAAGAAGAAGAAGAAAATGTTATGACCCCAAAATGAATCCCGGAAATGCTCTGAAAATTCAAGGACTCCCTGATCTGTATTCATCTCCTAAGGTGGCTGTAAGAAATCACCACACACTGGGTGGCTGAAAACACAACACAAATGTGATTTTTAGAGTTCTGGAGGCCAGCAGTCCGGTAGCAAGGTGACAGTAGGATCCCATTCCCTCTCGCAGTCACACCATGGGAAATTAAACATTTAAGCCACAAAAATGTTCAAACCAAGCAGGGCAGTGCCCACGCACAGAAGTGAGGCCCAACAGAAGCGGACTCATCCTCCTCCTCATGCCGACAGCAGCTCAAAGCTTCTCAATGGTAAAGCTTCTGCCAGGTCCTGGCTAAGGCCAAGATTCAGCCTAAAACCCAAACCATCCCCGAGGGGGCCAACTCCTTAGTCCCTTCAGCAGGAGGGTCCCTGAGTCTGGAAAGAGGAGCTCAGCTCCAATGGGTGGTGGTGGAAGATGCACCCTTCTGTGTCTTGTGCCAGGGGTCCCCACCTGTGGGCGGCAAGTCACCCAGGTGCCGAGACAAGAGACCAAGGGCACGAGCTGTTCCAGTGTAATAAAATATATAAAATAACAAGAGTTATACTAGCTATAGATCATAGACATGATTATATATAAGTATCACTAATCATTAGTTTGTAGTAATTACTCTTTATCCCAATATTATAATAATCCTCGCTCTACAATCATAACCTAGGAAAAACCAGGCCATACAGAGATAGGAGCTGAAGGGACATGGTGAGAAGTGACCAGAAGACAAGAGTGCGAGCCATCTGTTATGCCTGGGCAGGGCCACCAGAGGGCTCCTTGGTCTAGCGGTAACACCAGCGTCTGGGAAAATGCCCGTTGCCAAGCAGACTGTGGTCTAGCAGTAGCGTCAGTGCCGAGGAAAAGCACCCGCTACTTAGCAGACCGGGAAAGGGAGTCTCCCTTTCCCCGGGGGAGTTTAGAGAAGACTCTACTCCTCCACCTCTTGTGGAAGGCCTGACATCAGTCAGGCCCGCCAGCAGTTATCCGGAGGCCTACCTGTCTCCCTGTGATGCTGTGCTTCAGCGGTCACGCTCCTGGTCCACTTTCATGTTTCATCCTGTACACCTGGCTCTGCCTCCTAGAGAGCAGTAGCAAAATTAGTGAAAGTACTGAAAGTCTCTGATATGCAGAAATAATGGCGTAAGCTGTCTCTCTCTCTCTCTCTGTCTCTCTCTCTCTCTCTCTCTCTCTGCCTTGGCTGCCAAACAGGGAAGGGCCCCCTGTCCAGTGGACATGTGACCCCCGTGACCTTACCTATCACTGGAGATGGCTCATACTCCTTACCCTGCCCCCTTGTCTTATATCCAATAAATATCAGCACAGCCAGGCATTTGGGGCCACTACCGGTCTCCATGTCTTGGTGGTAGTGGTCCCCCGGGCCACTGTCTTTTTTTTTTTTTTATCTCTTTGTCTTGTGTCTTTATTTCTATGATCTCTCGTCTCTGCACACAGGGAGAAAAACCCACAGACCCTGTAGGGCTGGCCCCTACACCCACCCTTTCCCTGAGTAACAAACGCTGGTTGCCAGCACCCAAGCATTCTTCAGGAGCTCCGAATCTCTCCTGTGTGGAAGTGGCACATAGAGGCTGCCCTCCAACCCCTAGTGTGCCCACTCCAGCCCACAGGAGGTGGCTAGAGCTGCAGAGCCCTTCTGTCCAGTGGGATGAGATCCGCCACCCCACAGCGGGGCAAGATGCAAGAAGGATACTGCATTAGTCTGTTTTCTGCTGTTATAACAGAATATCCCAGACTGGGTAATTCCTATAGGAAAGACATTTATTTCTTGTAGTTCTGGAAGCTGAGAAGTTCAAGCACACGGTGCCAGCATCTGCTAAGGGTCTTTGCATTCTTGCTGTGCCATGACATGGTGGAGGGCACACATGCAAGAGGGCAGGGGAGAGAGAGAGCTGGAGAGAGCTTGCCTCTGTAACAAAGAGATGAGCAACTCACTCCCACAACAGCGACATTAATCCACGCATGAGGGCAGAGCCAACGTTAATTTATTCATGAGGGCAGACAGATTAACTTTCCAACACAGGAAATTTGGGGGACATTTTCAAACCATAGCATACGCCCTGAATCCAGGCAGAGAAAGTGTCCCCTCAGTGCACAGGTACTGTCACAGCTGCCTGCTCTAAATGCTGCAAGGTTTTGGAGAACGTTAAAGCTACTTTGCTGCTGTTGTTGTTGTTGCTGAGATGGAGTCTCACTCTGTCACTCAGGCTGGAGTGCAGTGGCACGATCTCCGCTCACGGCAACCTCCACCTGCTGGGGTCAAGCGAGTCTCCTGCCTCAGCCTCCTGAGTAGCTGGGATTACAGGCACGTGCTACCACACGTGGCTAATTTTTATATTTTTGGTAGAGATGGGTTTTCACCATGTTGGCCAGGCTGGTCTTGAAGTCCTGACCTCAAGTGATCCACCCGCCTCAGCCTCCCGAAGTACTGGGATTACAGGCATGTGCCACTGCTCCCGGCCAAAGCTACTTTCTAACTGGGTTCCTGATCTTTCTTGGCCTGTCTCTGCTCTCAGCCTGGTATTGCTGCTCCTGCCTCTGACCTTCTGCTTTGAATCTCAGGCAGGACCAAGTCTAATTTCAAAAAGCTTGGTCTGATGCCCTGGGATTGGTCCCTTGTCTTCCCCTCACACCCAGCCCCGCTCCTCACTTCCTGTGCACTAAAGGACACTCCTCGTCTGACAAGCCTTGATGTAGTGTCCCCATGACCATGCCCTGACCTGGGGCTCGACTGAAGGCTCAAATAAGTCAAGTGACCTCACTCAGTTGTTCAATAAATACTTCCTGAGCCCCTGCTCTGTGCTCAGCCCCATGCAAGGCAGTGGTGGCAGTGGGAAGACAGTGGTGAATGAGACAGACATGATCCCTGTTCTCAGGAAGTTGCCACTCAAGTGGAAAAGTAAAAAAGAAAAAAAAAATAGAAAAAAATAATAGTGCTTCTGGCTCCATGATGCAGGGAGTTTGGAGCCCCAGGCAGACAGGATGGCACCAAACTAGTGTTTTCGGGTCAGGGAGGATTTACCAGGTAAAGTGACGTCTAAGACAATAACCTAAAGGGAAAGAGCAGTTAGCTGGGTGGTGGGACAGGGATGATGGGGAGTCACTGGAGGCGATCTCATTCTAGAAAGATCACTGTTGCTTCAGTAAGAAGGAAAAATAGAGCAAACTAGAGGGTCACTGCTTTGCAGGGTGGGCTCACTAAGGCTCCAGGTGGTCTGGAGTCAGCTTTGCAAGTTCAGAAACTCAATCTCTTCAATACCCAGCGGTGGGAGTGCCATATTTAGCAAATTAAAAAATCACCTAGCTAAATACGAATCTCAGATAACACATACTTAGTATAAATATGCCCCAAATATTGCATGAATTCAAATTTAACTGTGTGTTCAATATTTGATTGGCCAACTCTACCCACAGTGACCAAGTCTTCAGGACTGTCTTAGGTGCACCAAACTCACAGGGGTCTGATGTAAATACACCAATGTATTGATTTACAATTGCGGGCAAGGTTAAAATATACATGTTATTCAGATTCTCCTTTCTGGAAAATGAAACGATCAGAAGATTGACTGGTGAACATGGAATGAAGACAAAAGGACACAAGAAGTTTGAAAGGAAATTTCATCTCAAGGCATGGTAAATTCTGGAGAGTCATCCTGGCCTCCCTACAGAGAATCCTCTTTGGTGGCACAAAGTGCAGGTCCCCACTGGAGAGGGCAAGTCAGGGGCCACCGGGTCCTCACGTGCAGCTCCCTGTGGAAACACGCGGTTCTTCCAGCTCATCCATCATCTGCTGGTGGTTGATTTCCCACCGGACTCTCAGAAGGAGGTGTTCTTTCAAAGCTTTGGGGCTCCTGACCCAGCCTTCCAATTACAATACATTTCACATTGAGGTTACACTTCAGACTGTATTCAGTGGGCTGAATTCATGCAGCCATTTATTCCGCCTTCTTAAACCCATCGAGAGCAATCAGGTACTCTTCTGATTAAGAAATCACAGGCTGGGCACGGTGGCTCACACCTGTAATCCCAGCATTCTGGGAGGCTGAGGCAGGCGGATCATGATGTCAGATCGAGACCATCCTGGCCAACGTGGTGAAACCCCATCTCTACTAAAAATACAAAAATTAGCTGGGCATGGTGGCGCATGCCTATAATCCCAGCTACTTGGGAGGCTGAGGCAGGAGAAACGCTTGAACCAGGGAGTTGGAGGTTGCAGTGAGCCAAGATTGCGCTATTGCATTCCAGTCTGGTGACAGAGTGAGGCTCTGTCAAGGAAAGGAAAGGGAAGGGAAAGGGAAAGGGAAAGGGAAAGGGAAAGGGAAAGGGAAAGGGAGGAAGGAAAGAAAGGAAAGGAAAGGAAAGAAAGGAAAGGAAAGAAAGGAAGAAAGAAAGAGAAAGAAAGAAAGAGAAAGAAAGAAAAGAAAGAAATGACTTTAGGCAACATAGTCAGACCCCGTTGCCACACACACACAAATGCAAAATTAGTCGGGTATGGTGGTGCACGCCTGCAGTCCCAACTATTCGGGAGGCTGAAGCAGGAGCACCACTTGAGCCCAGGAGTTCGGGAGTGCAGTGAGCCAGGATCGCACCACTACACTCCAGCCTGGGTGACAGAGGGAGATCCTGTCTTAAAAAAAAATCACTTCAGAAACTTGGGGTACCCATAGCCAAGAGCAAGGGGTCACTTGCTCTTACTAATTTCTGGCTGTAATGCAAGTGGCGTGATCATAGCTCACTGCAGCCTCCAACTCCTGGGCTCAAGTGATCCTCCTGCCTCAGCCTCCCAAAGTGCTGGGATTATGGGCGTGAGCCACTGTGCTCGGCCATGATTCTCATCTCCCAATATCCTCAAACCCAGTCCCTTCATCTCTTGCCTGGTTTATCTGAATTCACTTTCGCCCCCTTTGATCTATTCTCCACACAACAGCCAGAGAGCTCTTTCAAATGCATGAATGGGATCACTGCTCCACATAAAACCCTTCAAGGGGCTGGGCGCGGTGGCTCACGCCTGTAACCCCAGCACTTGGGGAGGCCAAGGCAGGCGAATGACTTGAGGTCAGGAGTTCGAGACCAGCCTGGCCAACATGGTGAAACCTCGTCTCTACTACAAATATAAAAATTAACCGGGCATGGTGGTGGGCCCCTGTATTACCAGCTACTCGCGAGGCTGAGGCACGAGAGTAACTTGAACCCGGGAGGCGGAGGTTTCAGTGAGCCGAGAAAGCGCCACTGCACTTTAACCTGGGAGACACAGCGAGATTTCTTCTCAAAAAAAGGGAAACCATCAGGGGCTTTCCACGGCACTGGGAAGCAGCCAGCCCGACGGGCGGACCCTTCGCGTGGGTGAAGGTCTCTGAGCTCGGTCGGCCTCGGACCTCATCTCCTCCCTGTTTGAGGGGCCACACCCCCAGCTCCGGGGCTTCGCAGCAGCCCTGGGCGCCTCCCGGACAGACGCTGTTCTCCCCGCTGGTTCTCGAATAGGGCCCAGGACACAGTAGACGCTTAATGTCTGCCTGCCTAACAGACGAACGCCGGATGCCTGCCTTCGGCCCCGAGCCGGCGCTTCGGGGCTTTCTGTGGAAGCGGGGCAAGTGGTTACAGCACAGTTCCCCCGCGCTCGCCTTTTCCACATCCAGTTCCGCGAGGCCCCCAGCAGGCGCCGTTAGAAAGCTAGTCCCGAGAGGGTTGCAAGAGCTTGGGAAAATAAGCAACCAACACCTACAGAATCCAGGCCGACCCTGACCCGGAAACCAATTCTCAGCCGGGCCCCTTTCCCACCCAAGCAGGCAGGTCGGATGTCTGCCTCTGGCCCGCCCCCGAGCTGTCATTGGGTGGAATAACCAGAAGAGGGCAGGGACGTGGTCAAACTCTAGTTCTTTATTGGTTAAAACGTATGGAACTGGAGGAGAAGGTGGCACCTAGCTTCCTCCGGACTTCTCATTGGCTAAGAAAAAAACTCGCTCGGCCCTCGGACTCTCATTGGCTGAAGTCGAGGGAGGGTGGTGTTTTATTATCCTCCGGGTCCCACGCTGGCTAGTAGGAGAGACTGGTGCTTGCCACGCCGCGTCCGCTAACCCGCTTCATTTTAAATAAAAAGTCGAAGAAACGGCGGTCGTTTCCCCGAAGCCATGGGGACGCCCATGGGCCCTGTGCTCCCCGGAGGCTCTGGAGTCTTGCTGAGCCCGGGGAGTTAGGGTGTGGCGAGCAGTGAGGGAGCCCGGAACGATTCCTTCTCGGAACCATTGAGGCGAGGCCTCTGGGAGCACTTTGTGGGACGGACCATGGCGGGCCCTGCCAGACGCGCAGGGATGGCGGCGGAGGCGGCTGATCTGGGGCTGGGGGCTGCTGTCCCCGTGGAGCTGCGGCGGGAGCGACGCATGGTGTGCGTGGAGTACCCGGGCGTGGTGCGTGATGTGGCTAAGATGCTACCGACTCTGGGCGGCGAGGAAGGCGTCTCCCGGGTAAGGGGCTAGGAATGTCCATGTTGGAATAAGAGCTCGGAGTCGCAAAGAAAAGGAGCACTCAAATGATTTCTCAGCAAGGGAAATTTAGCAAATTTATGTAGAAGGGTGCTGCTCGCTCTTATGGCGGCTGCGAGAGCTAACTGAACAAAGGAGGGAAAGGTTTTTTGTTTGTTTGTTTTTCAGACAGAGTTTCGCTCTTGTTGCCCAGGCTGGAGTGCAGTGGCGCGATCTTGGCTCACTGCAAGCTCCGCCTCCCAGGTTCCAGCGATTCTCCTGCCTCAGCCTCCCGAGTAGCTGGGAGTAGCTGGGATTACAGGCGCACGCCACCGCACCCTGCTAATTGTGTGTTTTTAGTAGAGACGGGGTTTCACCATGTGAAGGGGTGGCCTGCCCCTCCACACCTGTGGGCGTTTCTTGTTAGGTGGAACGAGAGACTTGAGAAAAGAAGTGAGACACAGAGACAAAGTATAGAGAAAGAACAAGTGGGCCCAGGGGACCGCGCTCAGCATACAGAGGACCCACGCTGGCACTGGTCTCTGAGTTCCCTCAGTATTTATTGATCATTATCTTTACCATCTTAGAAAAAGGGAGGTGGCAGGATAATAGGATCCTTGTAGGGAGAAGGTCAGCAGTAAGACATATGAACAAAGATCTCTGACCTGAATAAGTTTAAGGAAAAGTGCTGTGCCTTGATATGTCTATGCAAACATCTCCATAAACCTTTTTAGTGCATAAAGAGCAGCATTGCCGCTAGCACGTGGCACCTTCAGCCCTGAGGGGCGGTTTTCTCCCTTCTCAGTAAACAGAACATACAATCGGGTTTTACACCTAGATATTCCATTGCCCAGGGACAGGCAGGAGACAGATGCTTTTCTCTATCTCAACTGCCAAGAGGCCTTCTTTCCTGTTATACTAGTCCTCCTCAGCACAGACCCTTCACGGGTGGGTGTCAGGCTGGGGGACGATCAGGTCTTTCCCTTCCCACGAGGCCATATTTCAGACTATCACATGGGGAGAAACCTTGGACGATACCTAACTTTCCTAGGCAGAGGTCCCTGCGACTTTCTGCAGTGTATGTGTACCTGGGTACTTGAGATTAAGAGAATGGTGATGACTTTTAACCAGCAAGCTGCCTTCAGGCACTTGTTTAACACACATCCTTCACAGCCCAAAATCCGTTAAACCTTGAGTCACCACAGCACATGTCTCTTGCAAGGACAGGGTTTAGGGTAGGGTCACAGATTAACAGCATCTCAAATACAGAACAAAATGGAGTCTCTTATGTCTACTTCTTTCTATATAGACACAGTAACAGTCTGATCTCGCTTTTCCCCACAACCATGTTGGTCAGGCTTGTTGGAAATAAATTTTGGGTGCCACAAAGAAAAATCAGCACTCTGGCAAAAAGTTTTCTCAACAAGGCAAATTTACTTCTATAGAAGGGTGCGTCTTGCCGATGAAGCAATGGCGAGAGCACACCGACAAGGGAGGGGAAGGGGTTCTTATCCCTTATGCAGCTAGTCTCTACTGCTGTGTCTTTCCCATATTGGCTAGGGTTGGACCGCACAGTCTAAGCTAATTCCCATTGGCTATTTCAAAGAGGGCAGGGACACAGGCCTGAGTGGCGGGGTGAGTAGTTTTCAGCAGGAAGGATGGTTACAGAGCAGGTGACTAAGGATGACTAAGGACAGAGCAGGTGATAGAGGCTAGGAAGGGGCTGTTTACTGAAACTAAGGGCAAGGAGGTGTAAAGAATGAGGAGTTAAACTTTATTATATATATTTATTATATTTATATATATTTATTATATTAAATATCTATCTATCTATCTATATATATTTTTTTGAGACAGAGTCTTGCTCTGTCGCCCAGGCTTGAGTGCAGTGGCACATTCCCGGCTCACTCCACCTCCTCGATTCATGCCATTCTCCTGCCTCAGCTTCCCAAGTAGCTGGGACTATAGGCGCCCGCCACCACACCTGGCTAATTTTGTGTATTTTTAGCAGAGACGGGGTTTCACTGTGTTAGCCAGGGTGGTTTCGATCTCCTGACCTCGTGATCTGCCTGCCTTGGCCTCCCAAAGTACTGGGATTACAGGCGTGATCCACCGTGCCCAGCCAGAGTTAAACTTTAAAATGGAGAACAAAGAACAGGGAAGCTGAACATACTGACATATTGGTTGTTTGAAATGGAACTCATAACTCATTGTATTTGTTAATTTTCCCCCTCTTGAATTTAAAGGAAGGTAACAGGCTAAAATCTTTGGAGAGGAATTTACTGTATCCTACAGGCTGGTCTCGAACTCCTGAGCGCAGGTGATCCACTGGTCTCCGCCTCCCAAAGTGCTGGGATTATAGGCGTGAACCAGTGCGCCCGGCCGTGAACCAGTGCGTTCATCCCTAACGCAGTCAGTCCCTGTTTTTGTGACCTGTCCCTACTGGTTGGAGTTGGACCACCCAATCTAAGCTGATCTCGATTGGCTATTTCAGATAGAACCGTGGTGTGGGTTACAGTGGCAGGATGAGCGATTTCAGTGGGAAGAATAGTTTGGGCGGGAAGGGCACTTAAACAGAGCGGGGAACTAAGGGCAAGGTGGCACAAAGAACAAGGAAGTTAGGCTTTGAAGATGGAGAACAAAGAACAAAGGAGTTGAACAAGCTGAACCTTTGAAGAAGAATTCAGTATATCTAACAGTTTCCCCCTCTTGATTTTCATAATTCTTTCTCTTCAAACCTTTTCAGCATGTCTTGACTTTGCTGTTCTTGGTTTTCTAAAAGTAGAAGTTTGTCTGAATAAGGCGGGGGGAAATTGGAGGTTTTAGTGAGAGCTGTCTCAATAAGTCTTTGTATTAACCCTCGGGCACAGGGTATGATACAGCATCCTACGAGAATAAACATGCTTATTACAATGGCAAGGGAGATAAGGATCGAGGACATAAGTCCTTTCCACCTGCCGAACCATCTTCCCATTAGATCAGTGAAGGGATCGTTTATCCCAGAATTTTAAACTAGCTCATTGGATAAAGCAGTAAGACCTTGCAGTGCCTTTGTTATGATTCCGTCGGGAACAGTATTGTTAGGGATAAAAATACAACTTGGGTTCCTATCATGACACAAACCACACCCCTCTCTGCTAGTATCATTTCTAATGCTATTCTATTTTCCCAAGCCATTTGACTGGTGTGTCCTAGTTGTTCAGCTATTCCTTTGATAGCATCCCTAGTATAATTAACAAATTGTTACTGGTTGTAATAGATGTAATTTATCCAGTCTACATTTTTATTTATAGTTAACCACCAGAAAAACATAGACTCAGATCCTGCAGCTATTCGATTACGAGCCTTAAATTCATCAGGTACCCCTCGGGGAACTCCAATGGCATCTATATAAACATGAGGGTCAAAGGAACCATGGGGGGCATCTCTTACTCTACAGTGCCTTGTTTTTACTTCTTCTGGTTGATGAAATGCCAGAGTGAAAGGGATGTCCAGTTGGATCAGAGCACAAGTGCCACTCCAGTTACTTGGCAGAGTATCCAGTAATGGTCCACCACAATGCCACCATACATCCGCTCAGGATGACTAAGGGCAGACTCATGGGTAAGCTCTTGGAAGGGCTTAAGCTCACTGCATCCTGTTAGATCTCCAAGGAATGCCAAATTTTCCATCACAAGAGACATAAAGTAAAATTGGCATTGGGAGACAGAAGCTGGATAGCCTTTGGGGGCTGACCTGCAGGGTGTTGAACTTCAGGGAACAGTAGAGAGAGAGCTCGGCACGATTTGTCACCCCAGGCTGTGGGGTCCTGGAAAAGAGCTAGCTAAGCCCATGCCCGCTCGGCTGGAGGACCATCCAAGAGGAAAGGAGACAATCTGGACCTCTGGTCTACCGTGTGCACAAGCATAACAATTGCTTTTGTTTAAAGTGCAGACGAAATATTTAATCCATTCTATCCAGGCATCTGCATCTCCGTACCCTATTTCAGTTGCTAGAGTTTGCTTTAGGTCTCTTACTTCTACAACTGCTACTTTGGCTGGGTCGTCCTGGAGATGGGAGGGGAACGCTGGACCTGATATGTTTGGGGAGAGCGTTGGGTCCCATATGTTCCTTGGACCCTGGGTCTGGATTTCTTCATTGTTTTTAACTGCCAATGGTCCAGCCAACCTTAGAGAGAGGGTTCCTATGGGATCCCACCCTGTAACATCTGCTCCTAACCCATACCCTCCAAATACAGAGGGTTCTTGGGCCATTGTTTGGGGATTATCTGTAATTAGCAATAAGGGGTTACGCTTCAGTGGCTTACAATTTGGTGGAGTGGAACCATGGATAAGTTGGAGTTTTTGTTAAGAGTTTCCACAGCTTATTTAAAGGAGGGGGGTTGGCTGTCCACCCCCCATATTATTAAGTGGTCCACCAAACATTTGCCCAGTCACCACAGGGGCCCTTTAAGGCTCCATACTTATACTTGTTTGTCTCTGCGATATGGACATAGATACTTACCTACATTGGATAGCTGCCTTTAAGCTTGTTCGTAGCTGCACGTGATAACTGAACAGGCATCAAACTGAAGGGTCAAGGGATAGTTAGCCTGGGTCACACTGATGACAAGATGACCTTCTGTTGGAAAGAAAAGGAAAAATAAACAAGTGATTATTAAGCCCTTTTTAGGGTTAGTTCGTTTGGTAGGGGTGGGTCCTGGGGTGACAGCCCATTTTTCCCTGTCTGTGGAAGTTACTCCTTTCACCCACGTGTAGTGTGCCCATCCCTTTTCAGCCGTTCGGATCGCTGTTTCAGTAGTTAAGAGTACCAGATAAGGCCCTTCCCAAGCTGGTTCGAGTTTTCCCTCCTTCCAACTTTTGATGAGAATGTGATCCCTAGGCTGATGCTGGTGTGCTGGAAACTCTAGGGGTGGCGTCTGTGCTAAGAGGCCTTTAGTCCTGCTAGAGGATAGACCAAGTTTATAGTTTTTGAGAAACTGATCTTTTGTTTCAAACGTAGCAATGTCAGCAGTGGAGTGTAGATAAGGCAACCCATATAGCATTTCATAAGGTGATAAGCCAACATCTTTCCGAGGGGCAGTTCGGATTCTTAATAAGGCAATGGGAAAGCATTTAGTCCATGGCAACCGAGTCTCTAAGACTAATTTGGTTAAGTGGCTCTTCAGAGTTTGGTTCATTCTCCATCTTCCTGATGAAAGTGGGTGCCAGGAAGTATGGTATTCCAATGCTATGTCTAGTACTTGGGCTAGTTTCTCGATGACATGTGCAGTGAAATGAGTCCCATTATCTGAATCAATATTTTCTATTAATCTATTAAACCTGGGTATAATATTCTCAGTCAGTGCTTTAACTACATTATTAGCAGTTGCACTTGCAAAGGGAATAGGTTCCATCCAGTGCGTAAAGTGATCTGCTATCACTAATAAGTACTTCAGGCAACCGATTGGGGGCATGTCGGTGTAATCAATTTGGACACTTTGGAATGGTCTTAACCCTGGACTCCTTTCCCCGAGGGGTGGTTTTCTTAGGGTCTGCTTATTAGTCTTTTTGCACGTTAGACAACTATCTGTAACTTGTCTTGCCAGAGTATAAATTCCTATACATCCCTAAACCCTGAGAACTGCGTCACACACAGCTTGGGTCCCCAGTGATTTCTTTGATGCAGCTGAGATAAGACTTCTCTCATGAGGGTTTGGATAACAATTCTCTTTGGTCTGATAATACCCATTTCCCTTCAGGATTCTCTTTGGCCCCTGTTTTTATTCATTTCTCTTTTTCAGTTGAAGAGAAGATGGAAACTGCGGTCAGGGGAGGAAGACAAGGGGTTAGGTGAAAAGTGAGCGTTTCAGAGGAAATGGTGGCTTGTTTGGCTCTTTGATCTGCCAGGTTATTCCCTCGACTTTCACAAGAAGGACTTTTCTGGTGTCCTGGGACATGGACAGTAGCTATTTCTTCTGGCAGCTGGAGGTTACCTAATACTTGGGTGATTAATTCCTTGTGGACAAGGTCTTGGCCTTTGCTATTAAGGAGACCTCGTTTGGTCCAAATTTTTCCAAATGTATGAGCTACCCTGAAGGTGTACTTGGAATCAGAATAAGTAGTTCCTTCTTGGTTTTGCAAGTGCTTTAAGGCTTGATTCATTGCAAACAATTCACATGTTTGGGCTTACCGATGATTGGGCGGCCTTCCTGACTCTCCTTCTGCAAGGTCTTCCCCATAGACTGCTGAATATCCATTATGTCTTTTTCCTTCAGTTACCCCGGAAGAGCCTTCTGTAAATAAGTGCTGCTCTGTTTTGAAAGGGGTCTCCCTTACATCGGGCCTGAATCTAAACACTCATGCTCAGGTCCTTTTAGATTTGGATTCCCTGTTAGGAAACCTTGTGGGTTAAGTGAATTACAGAGGTTGGTGTTAAATCATCTCTCTCACAGGATGGCTTCATACTTTAAAGTGTTTGAGTCAGTGAGCCGTCTCCCTGCTTTCTGGTTTAAGATAGTTCTAACTTGATGAGGCGTGCTCACAACTAAATTTCCCCCAAAGATCAGCTTTCTGCTTTCTTCAGTTAACAAAGTGGTAGCCGCGATGGATTGGATACGTTCAAGCCATCCACAGGTTACTGGATCTAAAACTTTCAACAGCAAGGCCACAGGTTGCCAGTGACCCCCATGTTCTTGAGTAAGTAGCCCTAAAGCTACCACCTTGTTTAATGAAAAGGTGAGATGGCTTTTCTAGGGAAGGCAGGGCTAGGACAGGGCAGTTATGAGCAGATGTTTTAGTTCTTCAACCTAGTGGATTTCTTCAGAGGTCCACAGAAGAGGGCCAGGCTTTTCTTAGGCAAGCTTTAGGTATAAAGGTTTTGTGTTTAGGGCGTTTGAGTCAATCTGTAAGCGGCAATATCCAGCCAATCCTAGGAATTATTCTGAGTTCCTGCTTAGTTTTAGGCAAAGGTAAGGACACAATCCCTTCAGCTTGTTCAGGCCCTATCCTTCGTTCGCCCTTACTTATCAAGTGTCCTAGCTATTTAATTTCTGGCTCTATGAATTGAAGCTCTTTCCCTTTGAAACCCTTAACCCTTTTGCTTGCAAATGGTTAAGGAGGTGGACGGACAGGGCAGCTCTCTGTTCTATAGCTTCACCAGATACCAGCAGGTCATCCACGTATTGAAGCAGGCATATGCGTTTTGGGGTAGAAATTTGTTCTAGAACTTGTTCTAGAATCTGACCAAAGAGGTTAGGGGAGTCTGTGAAGCCTTGGGGGAGAACTATCCATCGGTACTGTTGCTTCTGTCCAGAATGGAGATCTTCCCATTCGAAAGCAAAAATGTCTCGGCTGTCCTTAGCCAAGGGGCATGCCCAAAAAGCATCCTTTAAATATATGACCATAAACCACTGATGGTCGCATGGAATTTTGCTGAGGAGGGTGTAAGGATTAGGGACAACAGGGTGAGTATTCTGGAATATCTAGTTGATGGCCCAGAGGTTTTGCGTTAGTCGGTATGACCCATCTGACTTTCTTACAGGCAGTATTGGGATAAGGGGACATTACAGGGTTCAAGGAGCCCATCCCTAATGAGACTTTCAATGATAGGTTTTAGGCCTATTCTTTTTTTATTTTTTTTTTGAGACGGTCACCCAAGCTGGAGTGCAGTGGTGCAATCTTGGCTCCCTGTAAACTCCGCCTCCCAGGTTCACGCCATTCTCCTGGCTCAGCCTCCCGAGTAGCTGGGACTACAAGCGCCCGCCACCACGCCTGGCTGATTTTTTTGTATTTTCAGTGGAGACGGGGTTTCACCGTGTTAGCCAGGATGGTCTTGATCTCTTGACCTTGTGATCTGCCCGCCTTGGCCTCCCAAAGTGCTGGGATTACAGGCGTGAGCCACCGCCCCCGGCTTCTTCTTTTATATTATTCGCTTGATTTATGGCTTTGACAGAATCCTTCCTCTTGCTAACCTCAGGGATCATGTGTACCCAGCGACAGCGTGAGCACTTTGGGAAGGGACCTTCATTACCCATTCAGTCTCCTCATGTTTCTTGAGCACCTCCCTGTGCCAGGCCTACGCTTGGGTTCATTCCCACCCCATCAGGACTCAGAGGTGTGTGTTTCATGAGGAGGAGATTCCTGAGGACAAAGTCGTCTTCATTCTCTCCCTAGGTAGTTCCTGATCATGTCCGAAGGGCCAGACCCTGTGCTGGGTGTTGGGAGCCAGTTCACCAGCATGTAGGTGACCTCACCCCTATTCACATTGTTGGTGCTTTCATACGTGCACATCCGATGCTCACTGTGACCCAGCATCGGGCAAGTATTCATTCAGATGGAAGTGGCACATGTTGAATGTCTACCATGAGTTAGGCACCAGGCACTGTGCTTTATTCATATTGAACCGTAGCAGTCCTATGACATAGATGCTGTTCTTGGGGTTTTTAAGGAGAGGGACCCAAAAGGGTGTTGGTATTCAGTCTCATATGCTTGGAAAGCTAGAGGTAACAGCAAGTCAGAGCCCAAATGTTTGTTACTGATTGATTTAATCTCATTTGGACCTCGAAACATTTGCATATGAGACTGAATACCAAGACCCTTTATGGTGGGTAATTGTCAGAGTAGGTAGCCCTAGCCAAGCCACTCCACCCTGCACCAAACCTGAGTTCCCTCCAAGATAAGGGTGATAGTACCTCCCCTCAAGTGTGGCCAGATGACAACCTGACGCCCCACACTGAGCAGGCACTTGATGGATGATGGCATTTACTTAATTGGCACTTGTCATCTCCAACTTCACAACTTCTTAGAAGGAAGGAGACGATTCTCATTTTCTCCATTAGATAAAAACTAAGATACATGGGTTTAAAAAATGAGCCTTTTGGAATTAAGAGTCCAGAATGAAACGTGAGCCTCCTGGCCCTTCCTGGATCACTGTCAGACTTTTTTTGAGAGAGGAGCAGGTTCTCACTGGCTGCTTGGCTTGTCACTGCTTCACTCTGTCTCCTTTGGCCTTGCCACAGATCTACGCGGACCCCACCAAAAGGCTGGAGCTGTACTTCCGGCCCAAGGACCCATACTGCCACCCAGTGTGCGCCAACCGCTTCAGTACCAGCAGCCTGCTGCTCCGCATCAGGAAGAGAACAAGGCGGCAGAAAGGGGTGCTGGGCACTGAGGCCCACTCCGAGGTCACATTTGACATGGAGATCCTTGGCATCATCTCCACCATTTACAAATTTCAGGGTAACTGAAATCTATTCTTACAGTGTCTGGTTATTTCAGGGCCAGCCATCCCAGCTGCCTGCAGGGGCCGTGTGGGTCATCTGCATAAGTGAAGGGGGCCAGGATATGCCCAGGCAGGAGGGCAGGGGCTGTGGGGACGCAGCAGGGCACAGGCCTCATCCAGGAGGCAGCCTTTCTTCCCTCCAGCCAGCGCTTCCCCAGACACTGCGGGCTCATTGCTGCCAATCGTCAGCGTTGTTAAGCTAGAAATCTCCTAACGTCTAATGAAACCGTTGTATGGGACCAAATAAAACTGGTCAGTAGACCTCCTCCAGTCTTTCCCCCACCACAGTGTTTTGAACCTTCTCTTGGTCTCGGTGGCTGTTGGTCTTGCCCTCCTAGCTGCCGAAGCCCCTTGAGACCTCCTGCTCCTTTGAACTCTCAGCAGGTTGAACGTCCCTCGTGGAGCCCTCAATCAGGTTTGCCACCTACAAGGAACCCCAGGGAGGAAGCAATAAGGCAAGGGAGGGAGACGGGAGTGAGAAAGACACAGACTCTGGCATTGTGCCTGCCTGAGCCCTGCCAGTTTCTTTGGGAGGTGGCTTGGCTTCCCTGAGCCTCAGTTTCCTTGTCTGTGCAGTGCGGGCTGCAGAGCCTGCTCCTTAGGCCCTTGTGAAGATTCCGGGAGGCAGTGCCCGTGAATGGGCCAGGCTCTGGACCACAGGAGGTGCCTGGCATATTACTAACAAGCCTTAGAGATGGCTGAGTTACAGCTGCAGGTCTAGGCAGAATCTGAAGAGTTTAAAGATTGAGAAGGGAAAAGAGGACTAGAAAGAGAAAAGAGGGGAAGAAGAAAGTGAAATGAAGGAGAAGCAGGACCTGGGGTCCCATGCGTTGGGCATTTTCAGTGGCAGTCATTCTGGTGGCTCATGGCATTCACCAAAGAGGGCTGTCCTTTCTGGGACAAGGTTTCCCAAGTGATTCATAAAACATTACACCTCGTATTTTTTATCGAATTGAACCAGCACTTTGTTGCTCAGTGTGTGTCTCTGAACTGGCAGCATCAGCCTCACCTGGGAGCTTGGTAGAAATGCGCCATGTCAGAACCTGTATTTAGCAAGATCCCGGGTGATTCATATGCATGTTATTAGGTTGGTGCGAAGGTAATTGCAGTTTTTAGAGTTAAAAGTAACATACGTCTAAGAAGCACTGACCTGGACTCCATCCTCACCTGTCATGTAGCTACCCACCTCCCCAAAATAATTTTTATGTAAGTGACTTAGACTGCATCGAGCCAACTTTGCAGAAGCATTTGGGAAGGGTGTGTTTCCTGCCACCCTCACCCTGCAGCCTCCACCCTATGGCCCACTCAGCACCTCCCTAAGCAGACATGGGTGTCGGTGTGTGGCAGCTGCCCATTCCCAGACGGGTATCCCTGGACTCATTGTCTGCCATCTGCCCACCTTTCTTTCTAGGGATGTCTGACTTCCAGTACTTGGCCGTGCATACGGAAGCAGGCGGCAAGCATACGTCAATGTATGACAAGGTGCTCATGCTCCGGCCCGAGAAGGAGGCCTTTTTCCACCAGGAGCTGCCGCTTTACATCCCGCCGCCTATCTTCTCCCGGCTGGACGCTCCGGTGGACTACTTCTACCGACCAGAGACCCAGCACCGGTAAGGCCCCTCTCCACGCGGCCTCAGTTCTCCATCCTGAAAATGGGATGGGCTGGGCGTGGAGGCTCCCGCACTGTGTGTGGTGGCGCACACCTGTAATTCCAGCTACTCAGGAGGCTGAGGCTGGAGAATCGCTTGAACCCGGGAGGCGGAGGTTGCAGTGAGCCAAGATTGCGCCACTGCACTCCAGCCCAGGTGACAGAGTGAGACTCTGTCTCCAAAAAAAAAAAAAAGAAAATGGGATGATAGTAGTACCTACCCAACAGAGGTATTGGGATTGAATTTAAAAAGCGCGTGCAGTTCTCGGCACAGGGCTGAGTACAGAACAGGGCCTTAGTAAGCAGTGTGGCCTGTGTGATCACCAGGTTGGCCTCGCTCCTGAGGACAGGGCAAAAAACGTGACTGTGGGACATGTGGGTTCCTGCTGAGAAATGGCCTTTGGCGTAATCCCTGGTCATGGCTGACCAGCCAGTCTCTGGACCTTGCTGTCACTAGGAATGACACTACCTAAGCAAGCCACCTGGGAACGTCCCACTCTCTGACCCCAGCTCTTTCCTACCTCCTTTGCTCCCCGTAGCCTCACTGTCCCTGTCCCTGGCAGAGATTTGACAGCCTCTTGATCATCTGTCCCTCCCCTGCCCTCCTCTCTTTGCCACACTCACCTGCCAAGCCTCGGTCCCACTTCACCCCAACTGTTTACGCTTTCCTGGTCTGCCCTGTGTGGCTGGAGGTCGCTTCAGGGAACCCCTGACCCTGCCCATCGCCCAGTGCCATCCTGCTCAAGGCGTCTGTGACTCTACACAGCTCTCGCCTGCTCTGTACTTGGTTATGGTCTGTGTCCCCTCCCGAACATGGTGCCTCTTCTGAGGACAGGCGCTCACTCTCTCTCTCATCAGTAGTGGGTTTCTCCTACACTGAGAGCTATGAAAAGCCATGTGGCCGTGACTTATAGTGCAGCCATCGCCACCCCCTGCCACCCACCACACCTCCCATGTGCACAGCCTGCCCAAGCCCACATGCAATTCAGATGAAATGAATTTTGTAACTCAGAAGTTCTTGACATAATTAGAGACCCCTGGGGCTGTTGGAAAGGCAGGCCTGGGCATTGTCAAATGTTCAAATTGTCAAATGCCACACATTGACATAAAAGAATAGGCTTTCCTTTATATAAAATCCAAGATTGACTACTGTGAAAACAAAATGAGGAAAACAAGTTTGAAAATACCCAACTGGGGGCCGGGCGCGGTGGCTCACGCCTGTAATCCCAGCACTTTGAGAGGCCGAGGCGGACGGATCACAAGGTCAGGAGATCGAGCCCATCCTGGCTAACATGGTGAAACCCCGTCTCTACTAAAAATACAAAAAATTAGCCGGGCGTGGTGGCAGGCACCTGTAGTCCCAGCTACTCGGGAGGCTGAGGCAGGAGAATGGCGTGAACCTGAGAGGCGGAGCTTGCAGTGAGCTGAGATCCGGCCACTGCACTCTAGCCTGGGTGACAGAGTGAGACTCCGTCTCAAAAAAAAAAAAATACCCAACTGGGGATGAATAACATTGACCAGCCTCACTGCCAGTTATTCCATATCCCTGTGCAGCAGCGCTGTGAGTGCATCTCACCCCAGCCCGGGAGCAATTCCCCAGGGTTCCTGACACCCGCATCGTACACATGAGGAAGCTGAGACGTGGGCTCAGTGCCAGGTCCCACGGGCAGCACCGCCCCGGTCTCTCCCGCTCTGCAGGCTTTGCTCATGGCCCAGTGCCACGGTGTCCTGATTTGTATGCTCTACTTTCTAAAATTACACACAAAAAGACAACATGAAAAAAAAAACTGCATTGTAATGTATGCTCCCCAGAGGCAGCGACTTGGCCTGCTTCGGTCTCTGTCATAGCCCTGGTGCCCAGAACAGAGCCTGGCCAGTGAGAGGGACTCAGCAAGTATCCATGGGCCCCACGCAGATTTAGGGGAGCAAGATTAGTGCAAATAGACGAGCAAAATGAAAGGGCCTTTTTTTTTTTTTGAAAGGCGGACTCTCGCTCTGTCCACCCAGGCTGGAGTGCAGTGGCATGATCTTGGCTCACTGCAACCTCTGCTTCCTGGGTTAAAGCAATTCTCCAGCCTCAGCCTCCTGAGTAGCTGGGAGTACAGGCGCTCACCACTACGCCCAGCTTATTTTTGTATTTTTAGTAGAGATGAGGTTTCACCATGTTGGCCAGGCTCATCTTGAACTGCTGGCCTCCAGTGATCTGCCCACCTCAGCCTCCCAAAGTGCTGGGATTACAGGCGTGAGCCACAGCGCCCAGTCTGAAAAGGACTTTGAAAACTGGCCCAGAGGTGATGGTGTTTGTTGAAGAATTGTTCCATAGCATGTTTTAAGCTTCCAAAAATGCAGCCCTCAAGAGAATGGGCTTGGGCCTAGTGTAGTGGCTGACACCTGTAATTCCAGTGATTTGAGAGGCCAAAGTGGGAGGATCACTTGAGGCCAAAAGTTTGAGACCAGCCTGGGCAATATAGCAAGACTCTGTCTCTACAAAAAAACTGAAAAAGTTAGGTGGGCATGGTGGCGTGCACCTGTATAGCCCTAGGTACTGGGGAGGATGAGGTGGAAAGATTGGTTGAGCCCAGGATTTTGAGGCTGCAGTGAATATGATCACAGCACTGCACTCCAGCCTGGGTGACAGAGCAAAACCCTGTCTCAAAAAACAAAACAAAAAACAAACAAACAAAAAAGAGTGGACTCTGTGAACTGATGGGACCCATGCCCAGGTGCCTCCCTTGCTCTATGACAAAGGCAGGTGTAAGACCAGATTCTGTGGGATAAAAGTAAATGGTGGTATGATAACAGAAGCCTAGAAAAGTCTGGAAGATTTGGGGCTGAACAGTTTTCTCTGAAGGGGTGGGAGGGCCTTCTCATTCCTCATTATGTATTTCCTTTAACATGTCCTGACTGAGCACCTGTGGTGGCCCAGGTCACTCCCTGGAGCCTGGTGTCCATGGACGACATGGCAGCTGGGGTGCAGTGCAGGGGTGGGGAGCTAGACGGAGCATGATTACATGGCGGGGAGCCTTAAAGGAGGTCATGGGGAGTGGGCCGGGGCTACAGGTAACAGCGAGGGCCCTCAGAGGAACTGACATCTGGAGCTGAGACAGAGCCAGCCAGGTGAAGATCCAGGGAGAACTTTCCAGACCAGGGGATTGGCGCATGCAAAGGAAGGCTGGGCAGGCTGCTGTGCGCCAGAGCAGGTGAGCCAGGGAACGGGGGTGGGGAGCGAAGACCGGTGCCTAGGCTTCATCCTTAGGAGAGAGTGTGTTCTTCTCTGCCTCCAGAAAAGCATTGCAGAAAGGTTCAAACACACCTCAACGTAGAGAATGGAATTGTCTAGTGGCCCTCACATGCCCATCACCAGCGTCCAGTGAGCAACAGTCTGCCGGTCTCCACTCCCATTGGCACAGTGCTGCCTTCAGAAACAACTAGCACGGATCTCCACCAGGGAAGACTCGTGTTTCAGACAGACCTGCCATACCCGTCCCCTACCCAACACAGCTAACAGCACTCCCCCACATCACCCATACCCAGTCCTTGTTCACTTTTTCCTGATTGTCTCAAAAGCCACTCAGGAGCCAAACCAGGGCCACACACGTTTCTTTTGGTTGCTGTCCCCTAGTCTGTAACATCCCCTACCGCCACCACCCTCTGCTTTTTTCTGATTGTAAGAATAAATTGTACCGGTTATTAAAAAACAAAACACTGTGGAAATGTATTAACTAAAAAGAATCAAGTCACTTTGCCTCCCTGCAGAAATCTCTTGCATGTAGAATGATACAATTTTCTGTAAGTATATTGTACTCACTGTAAGAATTTGAAGCAGGGGGTGACATGATTTTTTTTTTTTTTAGATGGAATTTCCCTCTTGTCGCCCAGGCTGGAATGCAGTGGTACAATCTCGGCTCACTGCAACCTCTGCATCCTGGGTTCAAGCGATTCTCCTGCCTCAGCCTCCCGAGTAGCTGGGACTACAGGTGTGCCCCACCACGCCCAGCTAATTTTTGTATTTTTAGTGAAGACAGGGTTTCACCATGTTGGCCAGGCTGGTCTCGAACTCCTGACCTCAGGTGATCCTCCTGCCTCAGCCTCCCAAAGTGCTGGGATTACAGGTGTGAGCCACCGCACCCAGCCTATTTTTTTAAAGTTACTTATTGGCCAGGCATAGTGGCTCATGCCTGTAATTCCAGCACTTTGAGAGGCTGAGGTGGGAGGATTTCTTGAGGCCAGAAGTTTGAGAACAGCCTGGGCAACATAGTGAGACCCTGTGTCTACAACAAATTTTTCAAAATTACCCGAGTGTGGTGGCACGTGTTCCTGTGGTCCCAGCTACTCGGGAGGCTGAGATGGGAGGATGGCCTGAGCCTGGGAGGTCAGTGCTGCAGTGAGCTGTGATTGTGCCACTGCACTCCAGCCTGGGTGACAGAGTGGGACCCTGTTTTTAAAAAAAAAAAAAAAAAATGTTTTTTTGTTTATTTTTTCTTCACCACAAGCAGCATACTCTTGTCAGAAACAAAAATATATAAAAGAAAACAGTGCGGGCACGGTGGCTCACACCTGTAATCCCAGCACTTTGGGAGTCCGAGGTGGGTGGATCACCTGAGGTCAGGAGTTTGAGACCAGCCTGACCAACATGGAGAAATCTCATCTCTACTAAAAATATAAAAAATTGGCCAGGCATGGTGGCTTACGCCTGTAATCCCAGCACTTTGGGAGGCAGAAGCAGGCAAATCACGAGGTCAGGAGATTGAGACCATCCTAGCTAACACGGTGAAACCCTGTCTCTACTAAAAAATATAAAAAAATTAGCCAGGCATGGTGGTGGGCACCTGTAGTCCCAGCTACTTGGGAGGCTGAGGCAGGAGAATGGTGTCAACCCAGGAGGTGGAGCTTGCAGTGAGCCAAGATCACGCCACTGCACTCCAGCCTGGGCGACAGAGCGAGACTCCATCTCAAAAAACAAACAAACAAACAAAACAAAAATGTAAAAAATTAGCCAGGCATGGTGGCGCATGCCTGTAACCCCAGCTACTTGGGAGGCTGAGGCAGGAGAATCGCTTGAACCCAGGAGGTGGAAGTTAAAATGGTGGACTGAGATCGGGTCATTGCTCTCCAGCCTGGGCAACAAGAGCGAAACTCCATCTCAAAAAAATGAAAACAGCACTTGTCTGCACTGCCGCCCCTGGCACTAGGTGGCAGCAGCATCTGAGCGTCTGCTCTGCCCTGCGGGCCAGTGGGAAGCTGTTTCAAGCCCCTGGGGTAAAATGAGGGAGGAGGGCCAGCTGCCCTCGGGCCCCGAGGCCCCCTTCCTCCCCATGTGGTTTATCGGTTTCCAGCACCTGGAAAGAACCTGCCTTTTCTCCCAGGGCTGCTGTCGATTCTCCTGCCCTGCTGACGTTGCTGGGTGCGTGAGGACTGGCAGGGAGGAGGCCTAGCCACTGCCTCCTTGGCCCCTTCCTGGGGAGACTGAGCTTCCCACAAACCAGGTGGGCAAGCACAGGCTACTGGACTGGCCTGATGGGGTTCTCCTAACTGGAGGATGGTGGGTCCCTCCTGCTCCTCAGGGACTCTCCAAGGTGGTCCTGTTGACTTTGCCATCAGCACCCTTCGACCCCTGCCAGCAGTTCCCCACCTGCTTAGAATCATGGTGACACAGACCACAGCCTGAGGCCGCCCCGGGAGCGGGCTGGGGGTGTAGCCTCGGTTGCACAGCCTCTCCCTACAGGGTTGGGCGTAGAAGGGCTGCTGTTGCAGATGGCCACCCGGTTTTCCTTGGGGGCATCTTTGAAAACAGGATAGTGCTGACCTGTCCCGTGCGGTTTCTAACGCAGCCATTCTAAAAAGAAGGCCCAGACTTGATCCCGTCTTTCTAGTTTTGTCTCACAATGTGAAAGTTACTATTACTCTTTGTAAGTGTGCAGATGATATGTACTCATGTAGAAAACTAAGGTGAAATGGAAACAAATTTAAAAGGTAGTAATCACCCAAATGGATTCTATGATGTCCAGGACCTACTTTAAAATGTACTTCAAAATGGTGGGTTGGGTGGAGGTTCAGATGAAATGCAATTGACCACGTGGTGATCATTGTTGAAACTGGTAGCGGGCTCATGGGGTTTCTTGACACCGGCCTCTGCCTGCTCTTGTGTAAGTTTGGTGTCCAACCTTAAAGAGGTAACCACTACAAATATTTTGAGAAATGTCTACCTAAGGGTGTTCTGTGCCAGCACACAGAGATAGTTCTAGAATCTCTGCTTTGTACGTGTGTGTGTGTGTTTTAAGACTTTATTTTTGGGCCGGGCGCGGTGGCTCAAGCCTGTAATCCCAGCACTTTGGGAGGCCGAGACGGGCGGATCACGAGGTCCGGAGATCGAGACCATCCTGGCTAACACGGTGAAACCCCGTCTCTACTAAAAAATACAAAAAACTAGCCGGGCGCAGTGGCGGGCGCCTGTAGTCCCAGCTACTCGGGAGGCTGAGGCAGGAGAATGGTGTGAACTCGGGAGGCGGAGCTTGCAGTGAGCTGAGATCCGGCCACTGCACTCCAGCCTGGGCGGCAGAGCGAGACTCCGTCTCAAAAAAAAAAAAAAAAAAAAAAAGACTTTATTTTTTTAGAGCAATTTTAGACTCACAGCAAAATAAGAAGGCACAGCAATTTCTCATATGCCACCTAGCTGCCCCCACACACAGCCTCCCCCATCATCAACGTCTCAGTAGAGTGGGGCACTTGTTAACAGTGGATCCACCTATGCTGACACATCGTCACCCCGTGTCCGTAGTTGATATTGGGGTTCCCTCTTGGTGTTGGACATTCTATGTGTTGGGACAAATGGCACCCTTGGCTTTAACCCCTGTGTTTTATGACAATGCCATTTGGTGAAGTCCTTTGTTCATTCACCTACATGTGGTCGAGATGCTTGTGAGCCAAAGAGTCATGCTCTATTGGGTGGCAGGACAGGTGTGTGATGGGACCCTTGCAGCCAGGCTCCTGGATGGGAGTCCCAGCTCCTTCCCAGGAGCTCTGTCTCTGGGCAAGTTTCCCAGTCCCTGTGGTTTCCGCTGCTGTATTAGAAAATGGTCCTTTCTCTGTATGATTAGTTTTGAGCATTAAATAAGTGAATCGCGTGTAAGCAGATGTCAGTGAGTGCAGCTCTTGTCCCTGTTTTGACAGTAGATCGTGTTCTTTCATGCAGCTGTGCTTTGAGTGATTTCACCATTGCCAGCTGCTGGACATTAGACTCTGTCCAGTTTTTCACTAGTTGGACAGTGCTGCACCTGACTCAGTGCACTTGTGGGGCTACCAGCCCCATGACAGGTGCCCTTTCCTGCACTCCAGCCTCTAGGACCTTTTGGGCTTTCCCCAGCTTGAGAGCTGCCGGCCCCGGAGCTTCTCTGAGTTGTCATAGGCAGTTGTGGCCGCATCTCTTCCTCTGTGAATACAGGTTCCTTTAGCAGCCAGTTCTGGGGTCCTTTCCCAGCACAGACGTCCAGGGAGAGGCACACGGTGGCTGCGGGCCTTGCCAGGCTTCTGGGCTCCCTGCCTGGTCTGGTCCGGTGGGTACCTGGGATGGCCTTGGTGCTCCTGTTCTCACCTGTACTCTCTGCCCCCAGGGAAGGCTACAACAACCCCCCAATCTCCGGCGAGAACCTGATTGGCCTGAGCAGGGCCCGGCGCCCCCACAATGCCATCTTTGTCAACTTTGAGGATGAGGAGGTGCCTAAGCAGCCACTGGAGGCTGCAGCCCAGACGTGGAGGAGAGTCTGCACTAACCCCGTGGACAGGAAGGTAGAGGAGGAGCTGAGGAAGGCAAGTCCTGCACTGTGCCCGGCCCCGGGGGCTCCAGCCTCTGTGTTGGCCTCCCGTGTTTACCCAGCTGCTCCCTGTTCCTGGCTGTGGGGTTGGCTGCACCAACCTTTCCCCATTCCTTAGTACATGGGAACTTCTCACCTTCAGATGTTATGTCTAAAGGCCGTATCGGTATAAGTTTTACATTCCCAAGGGTGAAAATGCTTCTTAGAGTTCTTAAGAAAAATATGTGTGCATTGTTCAATTGTGACCTCCATGTGGAGCTCTGGGATCCACTGAGCTCTTATTCATCCATTCACTCATTGCAGCAAACCCACTGGGGCACCTAGTGTGCCAGGCCCAGCACTTTCTTACTGTTAGATCTGGAGCCGTGCTGCCAGGCAGCCCACCTTCCCCGGGCTTGCAGGTGCCGTGGAGGCCTGCATCCCCACTGGCATGAGCATCAGGTTCATAGTGAGGCCACTGCCACCTGGAGCCCGGCTCTTCCCTTACACAGTGTGCCTGTGGGAGACCATGTGGATATCTTGTTGATTTCCAGCAGTCACTGGGGCATACTGTCCGTGGCTCCTTATTGCCCTCCAGGCACAGCCCACATTCCTGACCTGAACTGGCTTGTGAGGCCCACTGCCCCGGTCCCCTGGCCCTCTACACTCCAGCCACGCTGACCTTTGCAGTCCTCCCCAGGCCAGGCTGTCCCCTTTACCTCTGACGATGTCCCACCTCAGGCACCTGTTCTGTAGATAGGGGCAGCATGGGGACCCTGGGACTCTAGCACGTCCCCTACCCCGAGCCCTGCTCCCCGCTGTGCTGTGGGCTATATGAAGACAGCGACCATGTCTCTTGTGGTCATTTCAGGGCCCCAGCCCCACAACTGCACTTGGCAGGTGGGCGTGCAGCCCAGGCTTCTGAGGGACGGGGTGAGAGAGTGAGTGCAGCGGGTCCTAGGGCCACGCCTGTGTGTCCAACCCCTGTCCTCCACCAGCTCCTCTCTGGAGGGGCCCCTGGGGCCCAACCCATGTTGGGGAGTTCAGGGCAGAAGGGTGGAAGCTGCTGGTGCTCCTCTCATTGTCTGCCCTTGGCCTCCCCAGCTGTTTGACATCCGTCCCATCTGGTCTCGGAATGCTGTCAAGGCCAACATCAGCGTCCACCCAGACAAGCTCAAGGTCTTGCTTCCCTTCATAGCCTATTACATGGTAAGTGTCAGCTGCCTGCCCACCTGCCTTGGTTCCCAGCCATATGGTCCCTGGTCCCTGCTGTGATGTCTTAGAGCCACAGTAAGAGCAGACAACCCCCTATCCTGGCTCCCCGTCCTTCCTGCCCCACCCCCATCCTGGCCTACCCTTCCTACCCACCTGGCCCTCATCCTTCCTGCCCTACCCCCAACCTGGCACCTCCCCCGTCCTGGCACCTCCATCCTTCCTTCCCCTCTGTCCTGGTCCCCCAATCCTAGCATCCCTAAGACAGCTTATTAAAGCCAACTGGAAAAGTTTCAGCTCGCTGAGTCCAGGACGCTCTCCACAGCCTGTTGGGCTGCAGAACCCAGCCCCTGACCACAGCGGCCCCGTGTCGTCCTCCACCTGTGTTGAGTGGGGTTCAGTGGGAGGCAGATCCATCTCTGATCTACAAGCATGTAAAGATGGATGTCATTACTGAGGTTCCCAAAGATGCTGGTGGGAAAGGGATCTTCCCCACTGTGAGGCCTCACAGAGCATTAGGGGAGGTGGCGTGAGACATGACCATGAGGGTCTGCAACAGGCAGTAGGGCACAGAAAAGACTCATTCTTCCTGCCGTGTCGGACTCTCAGCTCAGGCGCACTACCTGTGCTGCTTGGCATTGGCATTTTATCTTATTTTTATTTTATTTTATTCTGTTTATTTTGTTTGTTTTGTTTGTCTGTTTGTTTATTTATTTATTTATTTTGAGATGGAGCCTCACTCTGTCCCCCAGGCTGGAGTGCAGTGGTGTGATCTCTGTGCACTGCAACCTCCGCTTCTGGGATTCAAGTGGTTTTCCTGCCTTAGCCTCCCAAGTAGCCGGGAGTACAGGGGCACCACGCCCAGCTGATTTTCTTTTTTTGCATTTTTAGTAGAGACGGGTTTTCGCCATGTTGGTCAGGCTGGTCTCGAACTCCTAACCTCAAGTGATCCACCTGCCTCGGCTTTCCAAAGTGCTGGGATTATAGGCAGGAGCCACCACGCCTGGCTGGCACTGGCTTTTTAGACATAAGCCATTCAAAAGCTCCGTTTGGGGACAGAAGACATCTCATCGATTAGGCTAGTAGTAACACTGGGCACTTAATATGTGCCAGGAACCATGATAAAGGCTCCATGGTGCTATCTCATTTAATCCTCTCCAAAACCGTGGGAGGCCAGGCATGATGGCTTATGCCTAGAATCCCAGTACTTTGAGAGGCTGAAGCGGGAGAATTGCTTGCATCCAGGAGTTCAAGACCAGCCTGGGCAACATAGTGAGACCCCATCTCTACAAAAAAAATTAAAAATTAGCTGGATGTGGTGGCTCATGCCTATAGTCCCAGCTACTTGGGAGGCTAAGGTAGGCGGATGGCTTGAGCCCAGGAGATTGAGGCTGCAGTGAGCCGTGATTGTGCCACTGCACTCAGCCTGGGCAACAGAGTGAGACCCTCTCTCGGAAAAACAAATAAAAGAACCCACAGGAAAGGGTGCTCCTGTTCCCTCCATCTGACAGGAAGACCAAGGTTTGGAAAGGCCACGTGCCCTCACCAAGGTGACAGGGCCTGCACGTGGCAGAGCAGGCCTGGGCATCCAGAGCCTTGTCCCCAGCTCCTGAGCTCTTCTTCCTCGGTGTAGGCTCTGCCCCACCCAGGGACCTGGGGGCCTTCACCTCGCCTCACATTATTCTCACCTTTTCTGTCTCCAGATAACAGGTCCCTGGCGTAGCCTATGGATTCGATTTGGGTATGACCCCCGAAAAAACCCCGATGCCAAGATTTACCAAGTCCTCGATTTCCGAATCCGCTGTGGAATGAAACATGGTAAAAACTCCTGAAAGCTTTGCTTCCTGCCTTTCTCTCTATCTTTCAGTTTCTAGCATTCTCTTTGGTAGTAAGAATATTTTCATTTGGAGAGAATAAAAAAACCTTTTGCTCCCCTTGCTGAGACTCTTGGATGCAGAATGGCGTGGAAACGAAAGTCCCAGTTCTGTGCTGGCCCCACCACTGACCGCCCCGTTTCTGAACCACAGTCCCTCATCGAGTGACCCCACGTGCCCTATGGTCCTGTGACACAGGCCAGGCACTGGTGAGAGCATCCGTGTCCACCCCGCCTGGGAAGTGCTGGGATGCGTTGGTGACTGCAGTGGCATGCTTGGCAGCCTGGAGTTGCCCTCTCAGGAGCTGGCCCCATGGACCCAAGTCCCATCTCCAGTGTGAAGCCAGTGCTGTGTGCCAACCGGCCCTGTGGCCACCCTCCTGACATGCTTGCCCTCGCCTGCAGGTTACGCCCCCAGCGACTTGCCAGTCAAAGCAAAGCGCAGCACCTACAACTACAGCCTCCCCATCACCGTCAAGAAGACACGTAAGTGTGCCAGGCGCCTTTTGTGGGTCATGAGTGATTTGCCAAGGAAGGTGGGGCACCTGGACCCAGATGGGGAGGTGGTTCCTGGGGGTCGCCCCAGGGCTCTGCCGGTCATTCCTCCCCCAGGAGGGGTGGGCAGGCAGGAGGGCAGGGCATGGTTGGGAGAGATACCTCCTCCCCACCCTGCACATGCCAAGCACTGCTGTTGTCCCCACGCAGCCAGCCAGCTTGTCACCATGCATGACCTGAAGCAGGGCCTGGGCCCATCGGGGACGAGCGGTGCTCGGAAACCAGCCTCCAGCAAGTACAAGCTCAAGGTGGGCACCCCTGAGCCCCAGGAGGGAGTGGCTCCCAGGGGAGGCCAGGAATAGAGGGGAGGACCTCCCTCTCGGGGCCGGGCACCCTGTAGGTGGGCTGGAGGGGTGTGGTTAGGGCAGCTCTGTCCACCAGGGCCTCGGCACCTGCTTTTAGGACAGCCTTCAGACACTGAGGGCAAGAACTCGGTGCAAAGCCCTGGGGCTGTGTGTGTTGGGGACATCTGGCAAAGAGGTGGTGACAGGTCTCAGACAGGGAAGCCTGGTGCTGTCCTTCTGAGCTGCATGTGGCTGTCCTTCTCGAGCCCTTTGGGAGCCTGGGCCCCCACAGAGCCACGTGACCACTCCTGGAATGATCGGAATTGGGCACACGCAGGAGGACAGAGCCAGAGCCGGCCATGTGGGCCGCAGCTGTGGCGGGAGCCTCACCGGCTCACGTTTCTGTCAGTGTGATTGCCTGGCGGGGGCTGGCAGTTTCCAGAGCTGTTCCCACATTCAGGCTCCCGCAAGCCACTCCACAGTCCTGGGGGAGGCTGAGAAGGGGTCGTCCCGCACGGTGGAATCACCTGCCGAGGGAGCAGGCGGCAGAAATGAGTACAGCAGAGACGGGGGATGTGAGGGACTCGCTTTCCCCGTGTCCGGGGGCCCCTGCCTGCTCCCCAGGTTTTTGAGATCTTTGCTGTCTTCCCAGTGAGGGGCGATCATGCTACAGCCTGTGTGGCCTGCCTCCTCGAGGCCTCTCCTGGGAGGCCATTATCCTTACCTCTAGAACTACGTGGCTGGGTACGGAAAGGAGAGAGTAAACTCACTAAGCCCTGCTTTCCCCAGAGGAGATGTCAGGGCAGCCCATAGGGGAACATAGGGTGACAAATTAGCAGCAGTGGGTGAGGGATAAGGTCAGAGTGCAGGAAGGCACAGAGAGCAGAGCCTGGCACAAGGCTAGTGCTGGCCCCATGCCGTGGGCGCCATGGCCTGCTGCACAGGCGGGCTTACCGTTTCCAGTGGCCCCGGGAGGGCCTGGGTGCTCCTCTGCCTCTCCTAGAGCGTCCCGGGGAGGTAGACCTTGTTTTTTCCCCAACTGCTCCCTGGCCTTCCAGCCTGTCTGCCCAACCTGGTCCTGGTGACCAGTCAGCTCCCTGGAGAGACCCCATGGGAGCCTACATGGAGTCTCTAACACTGGCAGCCCCCCAGGGCTCCAGCTAACCTTCCCTGTCTCTCTCCCCCTTTTTCACCAGGACTCCGTCTACATCTTCCGGGAAGGGGCCCTGCCACCCTATCGGCAGATGTTCTACCAGTTATGCGACTTGAATGTGGAAGAGTATGTATGAGAGGGGCCCTGAGACACTGAGGGGGACCCGTGGGACCCAGGGACCAAAGTGCTCTCTGCAGCTCTTCCACTTCACGTCGGCCTTCATCTCCCGCAAGAACACTCGCCTGTCTGGGAGTTTGGTGCTGCCGAGAGCCCTGGCGTGCTGGCGGTCCTCGCAGAGGCAGTGCCCTGTAGAAAGCCGCGGCTCCAAACTGGGCAGAGACAGTTCTTGCTGTTACGTCCTTGCCTGTCTTCCACTGTCCACATGAAGGCCCCATGAGTGGTTCTCAATCCCAGGACCCATCAGACCCCAGAAACCTTTTATCGACTTGTTCTCAGTGATGTTTCAAGAATTGCAGGGGGCCGGGCGTGGTGGCTCACGCCTGGAATCCCAGCACTTTGGGAGGCCAAGGCGGGCAGATCACACTCTTGAGGTCAGGAGATCAAGACCATCCTGGCTAACATGGTGAAACCCCGTCTCTACTAAAAATATAAAAAATTAGCCAGGTGGTGTGGCAGGCGCCTGTAGTCCCAGCTATGTGGGAGGCTGAGGCAGGAGAATGGCGTGAACCCGGGAGGCGGAGCTTGCAGTGAGCCGAGATGGCGCCACTGCACTCCAGCCTGGGTGACAGAGCGAGACTCCATCTCAAAAAAAAAAAAAAAATTGCAGGGAAAGGGCACTGGGATGGGAGGAGATGGAGATGGGAACACATCAAATACATCTTGAAATCTGTTGAAAGCCATGGTTCACCAGAAGCATGTGCAGGGGTACACGGCCAGCTTCATGTGTGTGAGGGGTCCAGGGAGCACACAGGTTTAGGGCCCCAGCTGGGAGCACACAGCTCGTGTTTCCAATTCCTCTCTGTAGACTTCACTCACGGGGCTGCCTTTCTCAGTACAGCTCTGCCTCCGGCAAAAGCCAACACCGGCATCTCTTAGCAGAGACCCACCCTGGGACTTTATGTCCCAACCCTCTCCCCACCCCCAGGTTGCAGAAGATCATTCACCGCAATGACGGGGCTGAGAATTCCTGCACCGAACGGGATGGGTGGTGCCTCCCCAAGACCAGCGACGAGCTCAGGGACACCATGTCCCTCATGATCCGGCAGACCATCCGCTCCAAGAGGCCTGGTGAGAGCCGCTTGGGGTAAAGGGGGCCCAGGATGCCTGGGGATCCCCTTGGAGACAGAGGTCTCCCTAAGGGGACCCATTCCTGGGAAATGGCACCTAGGTGGCATCATCTTGCCTCTGGCCCTGGTGGGAGGGGGGCATTGTGAGCCAGAGCCCAGCCCAGGAGCCAGCATCACCCCAGCTGCCCACAGGGGCTTCCTCAGCGGAGGCCCTCGGCGCTGGGGTCTGGGGCAGGAGACAAGCCCAGAGGGGACGGGTGCAGCAGCCCGGCGCTGCCACTGGGGCCTCCACCTGACGCCCTCACACCAGCCCACGTCTTTCAGCCCTGCGAGTGCAGGCTCTGCCTCTGTCTTCTTCCTGTTCTATGGAGCCCAGCCCCTTCCTGGAACCAGGCAACCCTGGCAGGAGCAAGGGCCAGCTGCAGGGGAAGTGAAGGGGGCAGCACCTGCCAGGCAGTGGATCTGACAAGGCTGGGGAGAGGCATAAGAGGCCTCCTCTCTCAGGGGACTCCTCCCAGGCTGGAGGAGGGGGCATCCTGGACCCAGCCATGCCACACAGATCTGACCGAAGCAGGGGTTCTTAGTCTTGCTTGGAATCCAGATTCAGCCCCCTTTGGGAATCTAATCAAGAGTGTGGACCCTTTCCCAGAGAAAATGGCGTGTTCACTCTTGAGGGTCCCTGGGCCCTTGAAGCTGCTCGTGGCTCCCCTGCTGCAGTATTCCCCTGGGTGCCCGTTAAACTACACCTTCCCGGGGGATCTCCACCCCATACTTACCCACCAGCTTCTTCAGAGCTCAAGCTCGGACCCTTATAGTAGTAAACAGGCTCCCCAGAGCCTGGTGGCCTTTCTGGGGCCACCCAGCAGCCTGCATGGGACACCCATGGCCTCGTCTCCTCCGGCCCCAGCTCTCTTTTCCAGCTCAGCCAAGGCTGACGGCGGGAAAGGGCAGCTGACGTACGAGTCTGGGGAAGACGAGGAGGAGGATGAGGAGGAGGAAGAGGAGGAGGAGGACTTCAAGCCATCCGACGGCAGTGAGAACGAGATGGAGACAGAGATTCTGGACTACGTGTGACAGGGCCCAAGGCTGGGCCTTCCTGACCCGGCCAGACTGGTGTCCGGTCTAATGAGGGAGCCAGGGCTCCCCATTGCCACCCCCAGTGCCTGGAATGGCCCTAGGAGGCCCTCTGAGGAGAGCTGGAGTCCCAGCAGAGGGTGCAGCTGACCCAAGCACTGGCTATGACGTGCTGCTTGGTGCTGCCTCTTGTCCTGAGGGCTTAGGGACATCCCCAAAGGGTATGCCCTGGCTCCACCACCCATGAACCAGCCCAGCATCCAGCCAGTGAGTGGGCACCCAATGCCTCTCAGGATGAGACCAGTAAATGCCGGAGGTGGAGCTGGGCAGCTGCGGGGCCCCAGGCCACAGGCCAGTCTCACTTGGCTCTCATGACTATGGCGGTGGAGATAGTGTGGGGAGCCTGGCCCATGGTCTCAGGTGGCAAGAAGTGCCCTTGGCTCTGGATCCCAACCGTTTGACACAGCTTTGCCCACCGCCAGGCCCCTCTGGAATTGTCCTTATTAAACCAGTTTCCCGAGAAGTCTTGGTTTCTCAGTGTGAATGTTGGAGCTACAGGGGAGTCTCTTGCTGCCTTGGGGCTTGGGTTCCCTTTGTCCCTTCCTTTATTCCTTCATTCAGTGACCTCATGCTGGCAGTGCTGGCCTGTGCCCCTCACATGTGGTCGGGTTGGGTGAGGGCAGCTGGGAGGACTCCAGGCCTGGGCTCAGTTCTTCTCTAAATGAATACCCTCTTGACAAAGTCATGGGAAATGGGCCCTGCTGTCCCATGGCTTCCCAGTGTGAAACTCGTGGGTCCTGAGCCCACCAAGCCTGCCTGCCTGACCCTGCTCCCCATATTGCCCTTGGCTGAGGCACTTGTGTCTCCCCGAGTGCAGCAGCAGCACTCCCTCCCAGCCTGTGTGCGTGCCGAGTATTTGTTGAAACAAGGTCATTTGTCCTAGAGAACGGCCCCGTTCTGGATTGACTGGTTGCCTCTGTGTAGTGCTGAACCTGCTTCTCTCCCCTGTATTTCTTGGGGACTGGTGGTGGCTCAGCCCGATTCAGGTTCAAGGTCTCTTCCTCGGCTGCGTCGGTCTGCAAGCACAGGATGTCTGCTGGGCCCCTTTGTTGACACTAGGATTGACCAGCAAGTTTAGGTGTTGTCAGGCTGACGCATTGGTCTTTTATCTAATGGTTTTTGGGTTTCTGTGGTTTTTTTGTTTTATTTGTGGGTGTTTTTTTTTTTTTTTTTTTTTTTTGAGATGGTCTTGCTCTGTTGCCCAGGTTGGAATGCAGTGATGCAATCAGGGCTCACTGCAGTCTCAACCTCCTGGGCTCAGGTGATCCTTCCACCTCAGCCTCCCGAGTAGCTGGAACTACAGGTTGTGTACCACCATGTCCAGATAGTTTTTGAATTTTTTGTAGCGATGAGGTCTCACTAATGTTGTCCAGGCTGGTCTAAAACTCCTGGGCCCAAGGCATCCCCCCGCCTCAGCCTTCCAAAGTGCTGGGATTACAGGTGTGAGCCACCTCCTCCAGCGTATTTAATGGCTTTTGAACAACCGTTGATCATTGCCTGTACTGCTTCCTTAAGGGTGCAAAATGGTGATTTTTTGAACTATATTGTTCCCCCTGTATTTAGTAGCTGGAATTCTATAAAGGAATCTTCCTCATTGTCTATTTGATTACCCTGAAATACTACTCAGACAGAAAAGGAGGGAAAATGCCTGTGTTCACCTCTAACAGTCTTCAGAACAATGAGTTAGTGCCCTGGCGAGGGCCAGTGACAGGGCAGGAGGGCCGGAGACTGTGTTTCCTGGGCTGCCTGGTGAACTCAGATCTGTCCATTGCAGGCTTGCTTTTTCATGCCCAGCTTGTCTGTCTTTGCCCGGAGGCGGCCTCAGATTGGCTTCTGTAGTCTTTTGACACAACCCTTGGGTCTTGGGCACCTTCCTTACTTGTAGCCACCATGATGTTGCAGACTCCAACCCCTCCCTGGCATTTCCGGCTGCGGACCGGCCCAACCATCCCCCCGGGGCGCACTCCTTCCTCTGTGTGACTATGATGTTTAGAGACCCCAGTGTGGTCGCCAGGGGTGGTGCTTGCTCCTGGGATTTCTTTACTCCTAGGACTTTGGAAGAGAGAGCCAGGAAATAAGTTTTTTTTTGTTTCGTTTTTTGCCAATTTAAAAAATAATAAAGTATGAGACTAGGCACGGTGGCTCATGACTGTAATCCCAGCACTTTGGGAGGCTGAGGCAGGCAGATCACTTGAGCTCGGGAGTTCAAGACCAGCCTGGACAACATGGCGAAACCCTGTCTCTACTAAAAATACAAAAATTGGCCAGGTGTGATGGCACGCGCCTGTAATCCCAGCTACTTGACAGTCTAAAGCAGGAGGATCCCTTGAGCCCAGGAGTTCAAGAATGCAGTGAGCTGTGATTGTGCCACTGCACTGCCTGGTGACACAGTGAGGCCCTGTCTCAAAAAGAAAAAAAAAAAACCCAAAATCTGTGGACTCGGGTGATAATGACATGTCAGTGTGGGTTCATCAAGCGAAACAGCTGTACCCCCTTATGGGGGATGTTGATAATGGGGGAGACTGGGGTGGGGCGAGGATATATGTGAAGTTTCTGTAACCTTCCTCTAATTTTGCTGTGAACCTAAAGCCGCTCTAAAAATGTATATATATAAAAAGTGGGGCCTTCCTTTCCCTCTCCCCTGCCCCTGCCCTCTCCCCCACCTCCTTCCTCTCCCTGCTGCCCTCCCCTTTCCTCCTTAGCCTCTGTAAGTAACACTGCAGTGAATATCCTGGAGCATAAAGGGCCTGTCTCCCAGTTCAGAATTACCTCCTTTATTTAGAGCAGGTTCTCAGAACTAGAGTAATGGGGCAAAGGCCTGAGGCAAATGCATTTGTTCTGGGGTGCCCCAGCCGCCTGCAGGCCCCTTATTCTCTGTGGCCTGCATTTGTTCTGGGGCACCCCAGCTGCCTGCAGGCCCCTTACTCTCTGTGGCCGACTCCTCCTCCCACCCTCCTGGCCTTTCCCCAGCCTCCCTCGCCCACTAGGCCTCCTGAATTGCTGGGCACCGGCTGTGGTTGACAGGCAGAGGGACAGACGTGGCTCTGCAGGTCCACTCGGTCCCTGGCACCAGCCGCAGGGATGGCAGAGCAGGGGTGTGGTTGGTGTGGGAAGCACAGGCTCCAAGTCTCCTGGGGGGCTGTTGGCTGGGCAGGCTCTGGCTGCCCCCACCCTGTCCCCATCACCGCAGAGTGCCGTGCGGTGACTGGAGCTGCCACTGAGTGTCTCGGTGAGGCTGACCTCACACTGGCTGAGCTTAAAGGCCCGAGCAGAAGACTTTGTTCGTGGTGTTCTTTCACTTCTCATAGCCTTTCCTGGCACTGGGAGTAACAGGTGTTCACAGAAAATGCGAATGGCCTCCTCCTCCACGACCTCACACGACCTTATCCCTTCCCTCCTGCTGGCCTCTTTCCCTCCCCTTCTGTCACTCTGCCTGGGTGTGCCCGGGGGCCTTGACTGGGCCCTTTCTTTCCTCAGGGAAGCCCTCAAGGTTGGGCTAGATGCCCCCCTAACCCTCCCACCCACACCATGTCCCCCTGAGCCTCTAGTCCTCCCTCCCAGGACACATCAGGCTGGATGGTAACATCTCCCCACCCTTGAGTGGGACTGCCTTGTGCTGCTCTGCGACCCACACCCAGCTTGGACTGCCCGCTCCACAGGCCCCAGGAAAAGCTGGTACAGATAAGGTCAGTCCCATGAGTTGGGGGCCCGCAGTATGCCGCCCTCTCTGCCCCAGAATTCACGTGCTCGGTCCCCTGTGAAGCTCCTTTGGGGACCTAGGGGACAGGCAGTGCACGGAGACAAAGTATGCCCTTTTCTCTGACAGTGACACCAAGCCCTGCGAACAAACCAGAAGGCAGAGCGCTGCGCACCCTGCCCGGCCCCACCCCCCGCCTTGCCACCTGCTTCTGCTCCCAGGTAAGCAGTAACCTGCACAGGTGCACCGTGGGTTTTGGGAAAACTGGACACTCCTGCACCAGAAGGGGTGGAGGGGAGGGGGTGTCTGCGACCTCATGAACAGGCATGTGACCTTGGCTCCGGCTCCATAAATACCCGAGGCCCAGCGGGAGGGCCACCCAGAGGCTGACGCACACCATGGGGCGCTTACAACTGCTTGTCTTGGGCCTCGCCTGCTGCTGGGCAGTGGCCAGTGCCGCGAAGGTAAGAGCTCAGCAGAGGGGCAGGTCCTGCTCTCCTCCCCTCACTCTGGAAACTTTGGGCCAGGCTGAGAAAGAGAGCCCGCACAGCCCCAGGGCAGTTCCCGGGCGCTCACCCTCATTTCTGTGGGGACAGGGGACAGGTAAAACGCAGGATGCCCAATTCCATTTGAATTTCAGATAAACTGCCAAGAACTGCTGTGTAAGTATGTCCCATGCAATATTTGAAATACACTTACATGGACCGGGTGCGGTGGCTCACGCCTGTAATCCCAGCACTTTGGGAGGCCCAGGTGGGTGGATCACTTGAGGCCAGGAGTTGGAGACCAGCCTGGCCAACATGGTGAAACCCTATCTCTACTAAAAATACAAATGTTAGTTGCGCATGGTGGCGGGTGCCTGTAATGCCAGCTACTTGGGAGGCTGAGGCAAGAGAATTGCTTCAAGCTGGGAGGTGGAGGTTGCAGTAAGCTGAGATCACGCCACTGCACTCCAGCCTGGGTGACAGAGCGAGACTCTGTCTCAAAAGTATAAAAGAAAAAGAAAAAAATGAAACATACTAAAAAAACAATTCACTGTTCACCTGAAATGCAAATGTAATTGGACCTCTTGAATTTGCATTTGCTCAGCCTGGTGATCCCACCTACCAAGCTCTCTGATGGACACTGTTGCCGTTTTACAGAAGGGGAAACAGGCCAGAGGCAGGGAGTGTGGAGAGCAGGCAGACGGGGCGGAGTGAGGCAGGCAGGCAGCCCAGCATCGCACAGCTGCTACCTCCTACTCCTGAGCAGGAACCTGAGAGCTGGGCTATTCCACACCGGGTCCGGGTCCCTTCAGAGGGAGAGCCGGCAGGCAGGAGCCCTCTCGAGCATCCATAAAATCCGCCCTCTCTGCCTGTGAGGGGGAAGCCACAGAAACCCCAAGCCCCGCAGGAAGCCGGTGTCAGTGCCCGGCCCAGTCCCTGCCCCCAGCAGGACTCACACGGGGGACCCCAGATGCCGACCACGCTGTTCTCGTGTCTGCTCTCTCAGGCCCTGGGGTCTCCTCTCTCCACCCCCACTGCCTGCTCTCCACACTCTCTGGCCCTGGGACCTGGAGGTTTGGGCAGTGGTCCTGGGCTCCTGACTCAAAGGAGAGGTCATCCTCTTCTAGGCGAGCTCTTCTTGGGGTGCTGAGAGGCCTTCAGCAGGTCAGCACAACCCCTCCCCATTCCCCCACCCTGAGGCCCTCCAGCCAGTCTCAATTGCACAGGGACACTTCTGCGAGGTGACTTCTCTACACCGCCTCCCAGAGGTGGGGCGGGGCTGGGGGGAGCTGGCACGAGGAGACACGGATGACTCGCAGGGGTTGCCCATGATGTCTGCAAGTGTTGCTTCTGGCTCCTTCCCTCCGGTTCCAACCGCCCCACTCTCCCACCCCAGTGTGGCAGGGGCCCATCAGCCTAGACTTCAGAGGGCTGCTGGGACCCTGGCTGGGCCTGAGGGTGCAGGGCCACCCTGCCCTTCCCCACCTGGAGCCTGGCACAGGTGAGAGCCAGCAAGCAACCACCGGCTGCCACCATGCACCATGGGCAGGAGGAGCTGCTGCCCAAGATGGACAGGAAGTGGCTCTGGGGCAGACAGTTGCCTCTCAACAGGGTGACTTCAAGACCAAAAGCTGCCCAGTCTCAGTTCCCTCAGGGACAGAGGGTGGATGAGCACCAACCTCCAGGCCCCTTGTGGGGATGGACACCTCGGTGCACAGAGGCAGTTCTCACGGCACAGGGAAGCGTGGTGGAGGTTGGGGGGCGGTCCTTGGGGGGGGGGGTTCTTTACCAGCAGGGGGCACAGGAGCTGTGGGGACTTGGGTATGGGGACATCAACTTTGTGCCCAGCCAGCTAGGCCCTGTGCAGGGAGACAGGAGGAGGGAAATGCAGACCCCACCCCTCAGGAAGGAGGAAGGTTGGTGTGAAACATCCCGGGTACACTGAGCATTGGGTACGCTCCTGCCCGAGCTCCTGCCTGTCGTTCATCCTCCACATGGGCGTGGGGAAACAGGATCGGAGTCAAAGCTGGGCGGCCACAGCCTGAACCCAAACCTCCATCTCACCTCTTGGCAGGCTTCCCTAGTGGGAACACTGGTCGAACCAGTTTCCTCTACGATTCTGGGAGCAGGACACCCCCAGGGATAAGGAGGGGAAGAGGAATCCTCAAGCCCTGAGCAGTGTGGGGCAGAGGGTGCTGTCTGGGTCTCCTGGGCAGAGCTGTCCTGCTTTGAAGCTGTCTTTGCCTCTGGGCACCCAGTGTTGCCTTGCCCGCTCTGGATTCAGGCCGATGGGGCCTGAGCCTGCCTGACCATGCCCGTGTCTCCCTCTCAGCTGGGCCCCGTGTACACGGAAAGTGGGTTCGTGGAAGGCGTCAATAAGAAGCTCGGCCTCCTGGGCGACTCTGTGGACATCTTCAAGGGCATCCCCTTCGCGGCTCCCACCAAGGCGCTGGAGAACCCCCAGCCACACCCCGGCTGGCAAGGTGGGAGTGGGTAGTGCCAGACTGGCCCTGCGGTGGGGCTGGTGAGGGCGACTGCCTTCCTCATGCCAACTCCTCCTGCCACCCGCAGGGACCCTGAAGGCCAAGTCCTTCAAGAAGAGATGCCTGCAGGCCACCATCACCCAGGACAGCACCTACGGGGATGAAGACTGCCTGTACCTCAACATCTGGGTGCCCCAGGACAGGAAGCAAGGTCTGCCTGCCCCCTGCTCCCCAAGGGAAGTTCCCACGCAGCCAGAGCCCCGGATCTGCTCCTGGCTTGAGTCTGGGGCTGCAAAGCTGAACTGCCATGCAATCCCGCAGAGGGGAGAGGGGAGCGTCCGTGCCAGTCCCCCAGGCTGGGGCAGGGTCGTGCCTTGGAGCGCCTCCCTGCCTCGGCCCCAGGCACCTGCTGCACAGGGACGGGGGACCAGCTTGGGAGAGGGCCAGGCAGGGCATCTGGGGTCACCAGCCGCTCCCCCATCTCAGTCTCCCGGGACCTGCCCGTTATGATCTGGATCTATGGAGGCGCCTTCCTCATGGGGTCTGGCCACGGGGCCAACTTCCTCAGCAACTACTTGTATGACGGCGAGGAGATTGCCACACGCGGAAACGTCATCGTGGTCACCTTCAACTACCGTGTCGGCCCCCTTGGGTTCCTCAGCACTGGGGACGCCAACCTGCCAGGTGCGTGGGCCTCTTCGGCCCTGAGGTGGGGCGGCCAGCTTGCTGAGTCCAGCAGGGAGATTCTCCTCAGTGCCCCTCACCCCAAACAACCAGTAGCCGTCCACAGAAAGACCCAGAAGCTGGAGTAGAATCACGAGAAGCAGGAGGCCCTTGGCAGCCATAGCAAAATTAAAGATGCTGCGGAGGCCAGGTGAGGTGGCTCACGCCTGTAATCCCAACACTTTAGGAGGCTGACACAGGTGGATCACTTGAGCACAGAAGTTCAGGACCAGCCTGGTAATCACAGGGAGACCCCCATCTCGACAAAAAAATAAAAAATTAGCTGGGAACCAGGCGCAGTGGCTCAACCCTCTAATCCCAGCACGTTGGGAGCCCAAGGCGGGCGGATCACATGAGGTAGGGCGTCCGAGACCAGCCTGACTAACATGGAGAAACCTCTTCTCTACTAAAAATACAGAATTATCCGGGTGTGGTGGCACTTGCCTGTAATCCCAGCTACTCGGGAGGCTGAGACAGGAGAATAGCTTGAACTCAGGAGGTAGAGGTTGCAGTGATCCGAGATCGCGCCATTGCACTCTAGCCCGGGTAACAAGAGCAAAACCCCATCCCAAAAAAAAAAAAAAAAAAAAATTAGCCGGGCATGGTAGCTCATGCCTCTGGTCTCAGCTACCTGGGAGGCAGAGGCGGAAGGACCGCTTGAGCCCAGGGATTGCAGGCTGCAGTGAACCGTGGTCGTGCCACTGTGCTCCAGCCTGGGGGACAGAATGAGGCCCCATCTCAAACATAAAAGAGGCTCTGGGACAGACAGCAAACAGGCTGAAGCTGAGAGAGAAACCAGTGGAGCAGAGCCGAGTGAGAGAAAACGATACCTTGAGGCAGAGACAGCTGTGGTCGCAGAAGTGGCAGGACACAGACAAGAGGGACTGGGGCAGGGGCAGGAGAGGTGCATGGGCCTGACCATCCTGCTCCCCACAAACACTACCCCCTCTAGCACCCCACTGACCCAACCTCCTGGGGACCCACCCCCTCCAGCGCCCACCCGACCCAGCTTCTCAGGTACCCACCATTTGCTGACCGCGGCTCTGCCATGGCCCCAAGTCTGTTGAGGGCATTTCTGCCCCACCCACACTGGTCTCCCCTCCTGGAGGCCAGGCCTGGGCCACTGGTCTCTAGCACCCTCTCCCCTGCCCTGCCCACAGGTAACTATGGCCTTCGGGATCAGCACATGGCCATTGCTTGGGTGAAGAGGAATATCGCTGCCTTCGGGGGGGACCCCAACAACATCACACTCTTTGGGGAGTCTGCTGGAGGTGCCAGCGTCTCTCTGCAGGTCTGGGGATCCCCGTGGGGAGGGCCTGCCCCACAGGTTGGGAGGAAGCTCAAACGGGAAGGGGAGGTGGGAGGAGGAGCATGGAGCTGGGGCTGTGGTGCTGGGGTGTCCTCGGCCCAGCCTGGGGTGGGTGGAGTGGGGAGCGGCCTTGGTGACAGGATCTCTGGCTGTCGTAGACCCTCTCCCCCTACAACAAGGGCCTCATCCGGCGAGCCATCAGCCAGAGCGGCGTGGCCCTGAGCCCCTGGGTCATCCAGAAAAACCCACTCTTCTGGGCCAAAAAGGTAAACGGAGGAGGGCAGGGCTGGGCAGCGTGGGGGTGGAATTGATACCCGGGTGGGGGCCGTCCTCATTTCCATTCTTTGTCTGGGACCCTGTCCTTGCCTTCCAATGGTTCGGAGCCCTGAGCACTGTCCTCACCTACCTGCCGGCCTTGCTCCTGCCCTCAGGTGGCTGAGAAGGTGGGTTGCCCTGTGGACGATACCGCCAAGATGGCCAAGTGTCTGAAGGTTACTGACCCCCGAGCCCTGACGCTGGCCTATAAGATGCCGCTGGCAGGCATGGAGTGTGAGTAGCTGCTCGGGTTGGCGCATGGGGTCTCGAGGTGGGGGTACTGCCAGAAAGTACTCTGGAGAAGAGAAGAAGGTGCCGGAGCTGTGGTCTGGTCCTGTTGCCATCAAACTGGTGACTCCCCTCAAAGGCCCCCGCTGTAAGGGAGAAGGGGAGCCATCTGTTTTTTTTTTTTTTTTTTTTTTTTGTGGGGCGGCCCCTTGTTCCCCCCCCCGGGGGGCGTTGGGGGGGTACCCCCACCCCGAGACCCCGCCCCCCCCCCGGTC
>NC_037683.1:5673023-5698194 GCF_003255815.1 Theropithecus gelada | reverse complement strand
TTTTTTTTTTTTTTTGAGATGGAGTCTCACTGTTGCCCAGACTGAAGTGCAGTGTCAGGATCTCAGCTCATTGCAACCTCTGCCTCCTGGGTTCAAGTGATTCTCCTGACTCAACCTCCCGTGTAGCTGGGACTACAGGCACATGCCACCATGCCCAGCTCTTTTTGTTGTATGTTTAGTAGGGATGGAGTTTCACCGTGTTAGCCAGGATGGTCTCGCTCTTGGGACCTCGTGATCCGCCCGCCTTGGCCTCCCAAAGTGCTGGGATTACAGGTGCCCGCCACCATGCCCAGCAATTTTTGTATTTTTAGCAGAGACAGGGTTTCACCATGTTGGCCAGGCTGGTCTCGAACTCCTGACCTCAGGTGATCCGCCCGCCTCAGCCTCCCAAAGTGCTGAGATTACAGGTGTGAGCCACCGTGCTCGGCCCCTTCTTTCTTCTTATCTCCCATGAGTTACAGACTCCCCCTTTGAGAAGCTGATGAACATTTGGGGCCCCTCCCCCACCTCATGCATTCGTATGCAGTCATTTGCATACAATTTCAGGGAGATCCATAGACCCCAGACCAAGAGCCTTTGTGCTAGATCACAGTTCATTCATTCATTCATGCAGCAAACATTTACTGAACTGTAGCACTGGGGCGTCCAGCTCCACTATTCTGTACCCCGGGAAGGCCTGGAGACCCCTTCCACAAACACCTGTGCATGGCCGCCGCACCAGCTTGCTAGGCTAACGCTCTCCCTTGCACATTCTTCTGTGGCAACGTGCTGTGAAGCCAAGTCATCTGCATGTTTACCTGACATGAGCTCAACTGCACGGGCTGGACACGCCCAAACAAAGCAAGCCGCACGGCCCCGCTGGAAGCAAAGCCCACGGTGCTGGGCCCAGTGACAGCCGGGCCCCACCTGCCTCCGCAGCCACAGGGTCCTCTAGGGGCCAGTCCGGGGGTCTGGAGGGCAATGCAGACCTCACACCATTTTTGGCTAATGGAGTGGAACCCAGCACTGAGAGAGGGAGCTCCTTCTCCATCAGTTCCCTCAGCGGCTTCTAAGTTTCCTCCTTCCTGATTCAGGCCCAGCAAAGAGAGAGAGGAGAGGGAGGGGCTGCCACTGAAGAGGACAGATCTGGCCCTAGACAGTGGCTGTCAGCCTGGGGACGTGTGGCAGGGCCTGGAGACGTCTGTGATTGTCACGGCTGGGGAGGCGGGTGCTCCTGGCACCTTGTGGGTTGAGGCCGGGGATGCTCTAAACATCCTACAGGGCACAGGATGCCCCGATGGTGCAGAATCAACCCGGCCCCAAGTGTCCTTAGATCAGAGAAGGGAGGAAATAGCCAACTCCAGCCCTGAGAGGCAAGGGGTGGCTCAGGGGACACTGGAAGGTACAAGAACCTCCTGGCTCTCCCACCCAGACCCCATGCTGTACTATCTGGGCTTCATCCCTGTCATTGATGGAGACTTCATCCCCGATGACCCCATCAACCTGTACGCCAATGCCGCCGACATCGACTATATAGCAGGCATCAACAACATGGACGGCCACTTGTTCGCCAGCATCGACATGCCTGTCATCAACAAGAACAACAAGGAAGTCACGGAGTAAGCAGGGGGCACAGGACCCAGGGGCGACCCGTGCTGGAGGGCGGCCGGGAAGGCACTGGTGAGAGGGCCAGCCTGGAGGAGGAAGACACTGAGTGGAGGATTGGGAGTGAGGAAGTTAGCACCAGTCGGGGTGGGTATGCACCGGGGGCGTGTCAGTGCCTACTTGGTCCCCGCAGGGAGGACTTCTACAAGCTGGTCAGTGGGTTCACAATGACCAAGGGGCTCAGAGGTGCCAAGACTACCTTTGATGTCTACACTGAGTCCTGGGCCCAGGACCCATCCCAGGAGAACAAGAAGAAGACTGTGGTGGACTTTGAGACCGATATCCTCTTCCTGGTGCCCACCGAGATTGCCCTGGCCCAGCACAGAGCCAACGCCAAGTGAGGATCTGGGCAGGGGGTGGCTCCTGGGGGCCTTCCTGGGGTGCTGCACCTGCCAGCCGAGGCCGCGCTGTGAGTGGCTCTCAGGTGTCTGGGTTGACTGGGAAAGTGGTGCTTGAGTCCCCACCTGTGCCTGCCTCATCCACTTTGCTGAGGCCTGGCAAGACTTGAGGGCCTCTTTTTCCCTCCCAGCCTATAGGGGTTTACGAACCCCACAATCCTCTGCCCTGCTCAGCCCTGCACCCCATGGTCCTTCCCACTGGAGAGTTCTTGAGCTACCTTCCATCCCCCACACTGTGCATTGAGACAACACTGGACAATGGTTTCTATCCACTGACTCTTATGGGCCTCAACTTTGCCAATTACAAAACAGTTTCAGCCCACAGCCAGATTAAAAATCTTCATGTAATAATAGCCAGTTATAATAAAAAATAAGGCCAGACACAGTAGCTCACACCTGTAATCCCAGCACTTTGGGAGGTCAAGGCGGGAGAATCACTTGAGGTCAGGTGATGGAGACCAGCCTGGCCAACATGGCAAAACCCCATCTCTACTAAAAATACAAAAATCAGCCAGGCGTGGTCGTGCGCACCTATAATCCCAGCTACTCAGGAGGCTGAGGCAGGAGAATTGATTGACCCAGGGAGGTGGAGGTTGCAGTGAGCCAAGATTACGCCACTGCACTCCAGCAGGGGCAACAGAGTGGGACTGTGTCTCCAATAAATGAGTAGATAAATAATAAAAATAAAAAATCAGTCAGGAATACGAAAAAGATAGGAAGATAAAAGGATACCAAGAAGTCTAGGATGAAAGCTTTGCAGCAACTAAGCAATACATTTAGCTGTGAGCCGCTTTTCACTGAAGGCAAAAAGGGAAACAGTTGAGGGCCTATACTCTGTCCAATCTAATTGAAGAATGCACATGCACTTGGGGAGCAAAATATTTCTTGATACTGACTTCTAGAAGGAAGGTGCCTCACAGTGTTTTGTGGAGGTGAAGTATAAATTCAACAGAAATGGCAGAACCCAGGAATCCATGAATTTGGTTCTCAGCTTTCCCTCTCCTGGGTCTGAGAAGCTCCATCTCTTCATGTGAATCCTCCAGACCCTTCCCTGCCCGCTGCCCAGGACCTCCCTCCAGGGCCAGTCTGTGGGCTGGGCGGTCCCCGGTGAGCACCCTGCCTACTTGGGTGGTCTCTCCCCTCCAGGAGTGCCAAGACCTACAGCTACCTGTTTTCCCATCCCTCTCGGATGCCCACCTACCCCAAATGGATGGGGGCAGACCATGCAGATGACATCCAGTACGTTTTCGGGAAGCCCTTCGCCACCCCCAGCGGCTACCGGCCCCAAGACAGGACAGTCTCCAAGGCCATGATCGCCTACTGGACCAACTTTGCCAAAACAGGGTAAGGCACGGGTTGAGAGCAGGGCGGAGGGCCGCAGCCGAGAAGGGCCTCCCACCACGAGGCCCTGTTCCCTCACTTGCCAGCGGAGGGACTTTGGGCAAGTCACTTATCCTCCCCTGCATCGGAATCCATGTGTGTTTACGAGGATAAGAGCTACTGGCAGAGCCCCAAGCCCGCGCACATGCACAGCCTGTGTCCTGTATGCAGTGAGGGGCCGCGGTGCCCAGGGCCAGCTCAGAGGACGGGGATGGCTCAGGCGTGCGGGTGCAGAGCAGGCCTTCAGCCCCTTGGGAGTCCCCAGACCCTGCACAGCCTCTTCTCACTCTGCAGGGACCCCAACATGGGCCACTCGGCTGTGCCCACACACTGGGAACCCTACACCTTGGAAAACGGCAGCTACCTGGAGATCACCAAGAAGATGGATGGCAGCTCCGTGAAGCGGGGCCTGAGAACCAACTTCCTGCGCTACTGGACCCTCACCTATGTGGCGCTGCCCACAGTGACCGACCAGGAGGCCACCCCCGTGCCCCCCACAGGTGACTCCGAGGCCACTCCTGTGCCGCCCACAGGTGACTCCGAGGCCACCCCCGTGCCGCCCACAGGTGACTCTGAGGCCACCCCCGTGCCGCCCACAGGTGACTCTGAGGCCACCCCCGTACACCCAACTGGTGACTCTGAGGCCACCCCCGTGCCCCCCACAGGTGACTCCGAGGCCACCCCTGTGCCGCCCACAGGTGACTCCGAGGCCACCCCCGTACACCCAACTGGTGACTCCGAGGCCACCCCCGTGCCCCCCACAGGTGACTCTGAGGCCACCCCCGTACACCCAACTGGTGACTCTGAGGCCACTCCTGTGCCCCCAACGGGTGACTCTGAGGCCACCCCCGTGCCCCCAACGGGGGACTCTGAGGCCACTCCTGTGCCCCCCACAGGTGACTCCGAGGCCACTCCTGTGCCGCCCACAGGTGACTCCGAGGCCACCCCTGTACACCCCACGGGTGACTCCGAGGCTGCCCCTGTGCCCCCTACAGATGACTCCAAGGGGGCTCAGATGCCTGTAGTCATTAGTTTCTAGCATCCCATGAGCCTTGGTCTTAAGAGGCCGCAAGGGTGGGACCCCCGGGGCTCCCCTCCCGTCTTTAGCTCTTCCTGAATAAAACCTCATTTCCCTGTCTGGCGTGTTTCTTTGCTCCCAAGGCTAAGCTGCGGGATCTGCCTGTCAATTGCAGGCTTGCTTTTTCATGCCCAGCTCGTCTGTCTTTGGCCAGAGGCGGCCTCAGGTTGGTCTCTGTAGTCCTTTGACACAACCCTTGGTTCTTGGGCACCTTCTTTACTTACAGCCACCACGATGCTGCAGACTCCAGCCCCTCCCTGGCATTTCCTGCCATGGACCCGGGCCAGCCATTTCCCCAGGGCGCACTCCTTCGTCAGTGTGAACATGCTGTTTAGAGACCCCAATCTGGTCACCAGGGGTGGTGCTTGCTCCTGGGATTTCTTTACCGCTAGGGCTTTGGAAGAGACAGAGCCAGGAAATAAGTATTTTTTTTAACCAATAAAAAAAAAAATAAAGTATGAGGCCGGGCACAGTGGCTCATGCCTGTATTCCTAGCACTTTGTGAGGCCGAATTCAGGAGGATCACTTGAGGTCAGGAGTTCGAAACTAGCCTGGCCAACATGGTGAAACTCCATCTCTACTAAAAATACAAAAAATTAGCCAGGCGTGGTGGCGCGCACCTGTGGTCCCAGTTGAGGGAGAAGAATCACTTGAGCTCGGGAGGCGGAGGTTGCAGTGAGCCGAGATTGCACCACTGCACTCCAGCCTGGGTGACAGAGCGAGACACGATCTCAAATAATAATAATAATAATAATAAAAGTATGAATTCATGCAGGCATTTCCCAGTTGTAAGATTGTCAGGTTTTACTTCTCTGATTTTACAACTGTTTCTTTTTCTGCCTATGCTGAAAGTCTGGGTTCCTGACAGCACCAGCATCGTTTATGTTCTTTTTCCTATAACATACATATGCTAATTTTGAAATATAAGATATTGCAGTAAATCATATAAGTTATATTTAAAGTGCATGAATTTAAATAAATTAAAAATTATATAAAGTAATATATGATAAAATATTAAGACTACTAAGGATCATTTAAGATCGATTTGCTCATTCTCCTTAAATTCTCCCACAGAATAAACAATTGTGCCTCCAGGTCCTCTGAGTAGCACTATGGTTAGGCCATCTACCGATACACAGTTAGTTAGAACTTTGGGGTTTTTTAAATATGCAGATGTAGAAACTGACCTATGACTTTTTTTTTTTTGAGACAGAGTTTCACTCTTATCACCCAGGCTGGGGTCCAGTGGCCTGATCTTAGCTCACTGCAACCTCTGCCTCCTGGGGTCAAGCGATCCTCCTGCCTCAGATTCCTAAGTAGCTGGGACTACAGGCACGCACCACTATGCTCGGCTAATTTCTTTGGACTTTTAGTAGAGACAGGGTTTCACCATTTTGGCCTGGTCTTGAACTCCTGACCTCAGGTGATCTGCCCGCCTCAGCCTCCCAAAGTGCTGGGAGTACAGGCATGAGCCACCGTACTCAGCCCCTAACTAGGACTTTTAAGTGAATGTTTCTCTGCCTGAAAACAAAGTTTAAGTGTTCCTTTTAGGCCAACCTGTAAACAGTAACTGTAGACCCTAATATTGGTTGTGCCATGCACTTGTCATCCATAGTTTTGCTGAGTGAAGGAATTGATGGGAAAATGTGAAATTCAGAGAGGCAGGCACAGGCCCAGGCCACACAGCTGGGGAGCGTCAGCATTGGTTGGGACCTGTGTTGGATTTGCAGTTCTGCCTTGTGTGATGTAACCTGGACTTCATTAAAATTAAAAATTTCTGCTCTGCAAAGACACTGTTAAGAAAACAAAGACAAGCCACAGACTGGGAAAACATATTAGCAAAAGACATCTGATAAAGCACTGTTATCCAAAATATACCAAGAGCTCTTAGCACTCAATAAATAATAACCTGATTCCACAATGGGTCAAAGGCGGACACCTCACCAGAGAAGCTATATGGGTGGCAACTAAGCATCTGAAAACGTAACCTAGGTTGGGTGCAGTGGCTCACGCCTGGAATCCCATCACGTTCAGAGGCTGAGGCAGGAGGATCTCTTGAGCCTAGTTAATTCAAGACCAGCCTGGACAACATAGCAAGACCCATTTGTATTTTTTTTTTTAAAGATATGCACATCAGCCGGGCGCAGTGGCTCATGCCTGTAATCCCAGCACTTTGGGAGGCTGAGGCGGGCGGATCCTGAGGTCAGGAGATCGAGACCACCCTGGCTAACACAGTGAAACCCCGTCTCTACTAAAAATACAAAAAAATTAGCCAGGCGTGGTGGTGGGCGCCTGTAGTCCCAGCTACTCGGGAGGCGGAGGCAGGAGAATGGCGTGAACCCAGGAGGCGGAGCTTGCAGTGAGCCGAGATTGCGCCACTGCACTCCAGTCTGGGTGACAGAGCAAGACTCCGTCCCCCCTCCCAAAAAAAAACCAAAAAAACAAAGATATGCACATCATATGTTGTCAGGAAAATGCAAATTTAATCAGTGAGCTACTACTGGGTGCCTGTAAGAATGGCCAAAATCCAGAAAATTGGCCAAACACCAAATGCTGATGAGGACGTGGAGAAACCAGAACTCTCATTCATTGCTGTTGGGAATAACAAATGGTACAGCCACTTGGGAAGACAGTTTGGCAGTTTCCCGAAAAATAAAGCCTACTTCTACCATGTGATCCAGCATTCTCATTCCTTAGGATTTACCCAACCTCCAAACAGATGTTTATAGCTGTAAACCAAAAATAAAATTCCAAGCCCCACAACTGACTGGGTGAAATGCCCTCTCGGCCAGGGGGACCCAAAGGAACCTGAAGGTTCAGGCCATGATGGGCCGTAGGGGTCGGACATGCCTCATTCTCTCTTCCCTTTGGAATTCAGGCACAGCTGACCAGCTTTAAAACAGAGATCTTAAGACTGACAGAACAGACTCTAGAAATAAGATCAAATTCCAACCTGATGTAGTATAGCATCACATGACAGATAGCAGGCCATGAAAGACATTGAAATATTTTACCCAAAAATGTATTTCTTTGACATATTTTGGAATGGCCCTGCACAGCTGTCTCTTGTGGAGGAAATCTGCATCGTGTAGAGAATCTCCTTCCCTTTCCAGGCCATTTCTGAAGAGTCCAGCGCCTTTTAGAGGTCTGAGTAAGAAACATTAGCCATCTATTGTCCCTAAGGGAAGCCATCTATGGGACTTCATCTACATAACAAGAACCTTGGGCCAGGCACGGTGACTCACGCCTCTAATCCCAGCACTTTGGGAGGCCGAGGTGGGCAGATTCCTGAGGTCGGGAGTTTGAGACCAGCCTGACCAACATGGAGAAACCCCATCTCTACTAAAAATACAAAAGTTTAGCTGGGTGTGGTGGCGCATGCGTGTAACCCTAGCTATTCAGAGGGTGGAGGTAGGAGAACTGCTTGAACCTGGGAGGCGGAGGTTGCAATGAGCAGAGATCACGTCATTGCACTTCAGCCCGAGCAACAAGAGCAAAACTCTGTCTCAAAAAAAAAAAAAAAAAACCTTAGTCTTCACAACCTTTTAACCTAACCAAGACCCTCCTTTCTGTTGATTCCAGGGTTTTTGATGATAACTCTTTCAACCAATTGCTAATCAGAAAATCTTTGAATTCACCTATGGTTTGTAAGCCATCCCAAACTCTCTCACATTACTGATTTATGTCTTATGTCCCCCTGAAACGTATAAAACCAAGCTGGAACTCAACTGCCTTGGGCACATGTTCTCAGGAACTCTTGAGACCATGCCTCTTGTGATAGTCAAATCATATTTGTCTCAGAAAAAAATCTCTTCAAATACTTTACAGTTTGGGTTTTTGGTCAACATAGCAGATGTTTATAGCAGCTTTATCCATAACTGCCACAACCTGGAGGTAACCAAGATGTCCTTCAGCAGGTTCATGGATACAATACATCCAGACAATGGAATTTTTTTCTGCTGTAATGTTGCAGGATGCAGAGGACTAGAGAGACCAGTACAGGGGAATAGAGGAGGATATTTATTTTAAGGTATGCACCAGCTCACTGGATTCACATCCAAAAACCTGAGCCTTGAACAAAGACAGAGTGGAGTTTTTATAAGCAGGCTTACAAAAGCAAAAAAAGGCAGTCAATCATAGAATGCATAACTTGTGGCCTTGCCTAGCTGGTGGCCTTGTAGCTGCATCAAAAGAAAAACAAGAACTGGCTAAATACAGACATTTGTAAAACATAGTCATGCTTAATTAAGAGGCCAGGGAAAGGAGTAACAGTAAAGGAATTTCTCTCTCTTTTTTTCCTCAACCTTGCTCTGGAGGTGGGGGGCTGTCTGGAGCCCATTCCTTTAGCCTTGGCTTTTTGGACAGTGTTATCTTATAACTGTCTTTGAAGTGAGCTGCTAAGCAGAGGAAAACTTGTTTCTTTTTCTATTTAACCCTTGCTACATTTTTCCCCCTTTGAGGACTTTTGTAAAATAAGTTTAATAGAAGGCCTCACTGTTACTTAATTCTGCATGAACAAACAAGTTTTCTTCTTTGGGCAAAGGTTGATTTTTACACAGAGCCATTAGCTGAGTGATAATTTGCCTAGCTACTATTGCCTCTATAGTTGATTGAATGCTTCTAACAAGGAGAGGTGAGAGATGGGGGAGTATTAGGCAACTTCCTAGTACAGCCAGAACTACTCCTATTAAAGTCTTGAACCCTCCGAAAAATGAAAACCAATCTCCAAAGGAAAAATCTGGAGACCACCCTTTCCAAGTTTGAACTGGAACATGGGCTAATTTTCTCATTCTTGCAGTTATTTCTATAATTGCCTTTCCACTGTCATTGATTTCTGGGCAGCAATTAGTTACATTGAACTTTCCACATCCTCCTCCTTCCTGGGCTAGGAGGTAGTCTAAAGCTAATCTATTCTGATAGATAGCATTTGTCATTCTTCCAGATTGCTGGGTTAACAGATCTGAAGCCCTTGCTGTTTCATTAGTGATGATCTCAAGCACTATCTGAAACCTTATGATGCAGTTAAGCATGTAAATAGGAGTACAGTAACCCTATAACCCATCTTCCCCCCAGGTAGCTGGCACATAGTAGTGAATTATTCTCTCAGGGGGCCATTCTTCATCTTTCCAGTCCCCTATGGCTATGTCTTTCTTTACACTCCTTGTATATCTTTCTCTGTTCTCATCATAGACAGGATATCCTAAGGCTTCTCCTTGTCTTAGAGGGATTAAGAAGAAAGATGGCCTAATTGTTCCAAGTACACAGGCCCCTGTCCATTTGGCCGGTAACTGTCAGTAGGCCCGTGGCCCACAGATCTGATAGAGACCAGAGGGTGCTTGCCAGGTATTTGGAGCTTCAAGCTGATACCAGGTGTGGTTTAGAGAAGAGAAACAGGAGAATGGATTTGGATGAGGTGGTTTGGGACTATCTTTGCCTCACCATAAAGTTTTTCCTAATTTTTTAACATGTTTGCTGTCCCAAACATGTTAATTCCCCTACTGGATCTGTAAAAGTTTTTCCCTAGTGAGCAATACAGTATTTCCCAAAAATAGAAGTTTTTAAGAGACAGACACTTGAACCTGTGGGAGTCAGTTTGGGGGAAGAGTCAGTCAGAGTAAAGTTATCTTGAGGCATTAACTCTTTTGCTTCCCAAGGCCATTGTCCCTCCACAAACATAGCATAAGGAAATGTCTAGGCTGCCAGCAATGTTTTCAACCAGCTGAGCAAATAGGTTTTTGGCTAAAGGGGGAGGCTCAGGCAACTTTTGATTTATATGCTCATACAGTGACTTAAAGACTCAGAATTGCTGCTGGGCTGACTTCTTGGTTTGAGTCCTCTTTATAATATACAAATTTACTTTAGCTTGTTGACTGCTGCTTTGTAATGTTATGGAGTAACCTGTAGTCCATATAGGTAGATCTGGCTCTAAGATAGTAAGATTTACAGGATTGCAAGTGCTTGTCTGACAATCTGGTTTGTTGGCACTTTGATGACCAAGATCAATTTTAGCCTCAGTGATGATCGGTCAGTGAACTGTGTTGTGCAGTTCCAGCAAGCTATTTCTAGGGTCTTGGAGGGGCAAACAGGGTGTGCACATACGATTTTGTACTGACAGTTTGTGTAGTACCCTGTAGGACCAGAGATTGTGAAATAGATTGGGTTCATGGATGTTAACTGACAAATATCAAAGTATATGGCTATAGTCCCCCCAAGGGTAGAGCGGCTTGGGGTTGACTTATAAGACTTCCTTCCTTTAGAATCAATATCGTGAAAATGACCATAGTACCCAAGGTAATTTATAGATTCAATGCCATCCCCATCAAGCTACCAATGACTTTCTTCACAGATTTGGAAAAAACTACTAAAAATCCATATGGAACCAAAAAAGAGCCCACATTGCCATGTCAATCCTAAGCAAAAAGAACAAAGCTGGAGGCATCACGCTACCTGACTTCAATCTATACTACAAAGCTACAGTAACCAAAACAGCATGGTACTGGTACCAAAACAGAGATATAGACCAATGGAGCAGAACAGAGCCCTCAGAAATAATACCACACATCTACGACTATCAGAGCCCTCAGAAATAATACCACACATCTACAACTATCTGATCTTTGACAAACCTGACAAAAACAAGAAATGGGGAAAGGATTCCCTATTTAACAAATGGTGCTGGGAAAACTGGCTAGCCATATGTAGAAAGCTGAAACTGGATCTCTTCCTTACACCTTATACAAAAATTAATTCAAGATGGATTAAAGACTTAAATGTTAGACCTAAAACCATAAAAACCCTAGAAGAAAACCTAGGCAATACCATTCAAGACATAGGCATGGGCAAAGACTTCATGTCTAAAACACCAAAAGCAATGGCAACAAAAGCCAAAATTGACAAATGGGATCTAATTAAACTAAAGAGCTTCTACACAGCAAAAGAAACTACCAACAGAGTGAACAGGCAACCTACAGAATGGGAGAAAATTTTTGCAATCTACTCATCTGACAAAGAGCTAATATCCAGAATGTACAAAGAACACAAACACATTTATAAGAAAAAAACAAACAACCGCATCAACAAGTGGGCGAAAGATATGAACAGACACTTCTCAAAAGAAGACATTTATGCAGCCAACAGACACATGAAAAAATGCTCATCATCACTTGCCGTCAGAGAAATGCAAATCAAAACCACCATGAGATATCATCTCACACCAGTTAGAATGACGATCATTAAAAAGTCAGGAAACAACAGGTGCTGGAGAGGATGTGGAGAACTAGGAACACTTTTACACTGTTGGTGGGACTGTAAACTAGTTTAACCATTGTGGAAGACAGTGTGGCGATTCCTCAGGGATCTAGAACTAGAAATACTATTTGACCCAGTCATCCCATTACTGGGGATATACCCAAAGGATTATAAATCATGCTGCTGTAGAGACACATGCACACGTAGGTTTACTGCGGCACTATTCACAATAGCAAAGACTTGGAACCAGCCCAGTTGTCCATCAATGATAGACTAGATTAGGAAAATGTGGCACATAGACACCATGGAATACTAAGCAGCCATAAAAAAGGATGAGTTCATGTCCTTTGTAGGGACATGGATGGAGCTGGAAACCGTTATTCTCAGCAAACTAACACAGGAAGAGAAAACCAAACACCACATGTTCTCACTCATAGGTGGGAATTGAACAGTGAGATCACTTGGACACAGGAAGGGGAACATCACACACTGGGGCCTATTGTGGGGTGGGGGGAGGTAGGGATAGCATTAGGAGAAATACCTAATGTAAATGACGAGTTAATGGGTGCAGCACACCAACATGGCACATGTATACATATGTAACAAACCTGCGCGTTGTGCACATGTACCCTAGAACTTAAAGTATAATAAAAAATAAATTAAAAAATTTTTTAAAAAGCCTTCCTTCGACTCGATATGAACCGCAAACCAAGTCCTAGGTAAAGACTTAAGGTCATATCATATATAAGGCTGGCCATTTCTTGGGTCACAAATTGAATAGGTGATCAGATTGTAAGTACAAGTTCCTAGGTGAGTCCCTGCACACTCCTCATAAGTATAGTATAATAGAGTCCTAGTTATACTGTTTCCTGACCATGTAGTATGTGTACAATGGGGACACCCTTTTAAGGGTACTTTTAGCATGGTTAAGGGGGGTAATAACAGCAAAACAATGTATGGCATATTCATATCCAGCAAGGACAGAAGAGGTCCTTGCCTGGGGGAGGAGGTTGAGCACAGCGATAGAACAATAGTAAAACAGTATTATAAGGCAAACTACTAGTCCTAAGATTTCTAACCACATTTACTTGCTTGATGACTCTTCATGCTTCGGCCGTGCATAGTCAGCTTCGGGTGTATGACTAGAGCAGGGCTTGTCTCCTTAAGCTTCAGCCGTGTGTACACTGGTCAGCCTCCAGAGTGACCAGAGCAGGGCAGTTGTCCTCAGCAGCAGCTTGGTCTCTTCTCAGGATCGGCCAGGTTGGATGATCTGGGTCCTGCTGGCTGGTCCACTTGTCTTGAGCTGCCGGTTTCAGCCTACTGTGGTGGATCCAAGACATAACACCTGCAACTTTAACAGCAACGGGAGTGGACAAGATTACAGTATGGGGCCCATCCCATATGGGTCCTAGAGAAGTTGGATTCCACTTTTTAACCCACACAGAGACTCCAGGTTTAAAGGGGTTACTGGGTCTGTCAGGCTTATAGGCATCCTTTCTTGTACCCAGCTATGGACGTCTTGTGTGGCTATTCCTAATGCCTGCATTTGCTTTCTTAAGGTTAATTCCCGTAGTCCCCAGAGATCACGTTTTATTTCACTTATGACTGGGGGAGGCTGAGCAAACAAAATCTCATAGGGTGAATACCCAGTTTGTTTGGAGGGGGTGCACCTGACTTGGAGGAGAACCATAGGCGAGACCTGATCCCATCTCAGATGAGTTTCTTGGCACTGTTTCTTCAGTAGCTGCTTGAGTGTCTATTCATGCATTCTAGTTTTCCTGAACTTTGGGGCCGATAGGCTATGTGTAACTTCCATTTTATTTTTAACAGTCTTGTTAAATCTTGCACTATTTCAGCTACAAATGCTGGCCCATTGTCTGATCCTAAAGTTAGAGGCAGTCCAAACCTGGGGATAATATCTTTTAACAGTACTTTAAGGCCAGGCGCGGTGGCTCACGCCTATAATCCCAGCACTTTGGGAGGCCAAGGCGGGTGGATCACCTGAGGTCGGGAGTTCAAGACCAGCCTGATCAACATGGAGAAACCCCGTCTCTACTAAAAATACAAAACTAGCCAGGCATGGTGGCGCATGCCTGTAATCCCAGCTGCTCAGGAGGCTGAGGCAGGAGAATCGCTTGAATCCGGGAGGTGGAGGCTGCGGTAAGCCGAGATCATGCCATTGCACTCCAGCCTGGGCAAAAAGAGCGAAACTCCGTCTCAAAAACAAAACAAAACAAAAGAAAAACAGTACGTTAGTCACTTCTTGTGCTTTTTCTGTCCTGGTGAGGAAAGCCTCAGCCCATTCTGAAAAGGTGCAAATAAGCACTAGATATACCGGTATCCTCCAGCACAGGGCAGTTCAGTGAAGTCTATATGCAAGTTTTCACAAGGCATGGCTTCTACTTCTTGAATTCCTGGGGGCCGCGTGGGCCTTTGTCACAGGTTGTACTGAGCACAGGTTAAACATGGCACACAGATGGCTCGAGCCATGGCAGAGAGCCGTGGCACGTAGATATCATATTTTAATTATGTTTCTAGTGCTGTTTTCCCCATTTGAGTTCCCTGATGAATTTGTTGTACAAATTTAGGAGCTAACTCCCATTGAAGAACTTCCACCACCCTCCTTTAATATATTTTCCATCTTCTTGGCTAAACCAGGCTCTTTCCTTTGGAGGATAACTTGGGTCCTCTTGGAGAGGAGGTCCTGGGAGGAGAGGCACAGATAAGGCTTTCTCTTTAAAATGCAGCATAATCATTGCTGCTTTGCCTCTCCGTCTGCTTTTCTGTTTCCTTTGGCTTTTGGTGTTCCTGCCTTTTGGCGCCCTCTACAGTGCATTACAGCTACTTTTTCTGGAGCCCATACAGTCTCTAAGAGCTGTAGAATCTCTTGTTTATACTTTATTTCTTTGCCTCCAGCTGTTAAAAGTCCTCTCTCTTTATATACAGCTCCATGTACATGTAATGTAGTAAAAGCATACTTAGAATCAGTGTAGATATTGACCTTTCGGTCTTTTACTAGGAACAGTGCTCTTGTCAGGGCTATTCATTAATTCTGCCTTTTGAGCTGATGTTCCAGTAGGCAGAGACTGAACTTCTATTATTGGGTCCAATGTTATCACTGCACACCCAGCATGTCAGATCCCTTCTAGCACAAAACTGCTTCCATCTGTAAAGTACTCAACATCTGGTTCTCTGAGGGGTTGGTCTGTAAGATCTTTCTGACTGGAGAATACCTCGTCTACTATTTCAACACAGTCATAAAGGGGAGCTCCCGGTTTGACTGGGAGCAAAGTAGCCAAGTTTAGGGTGTTTACCGTTTTCGAAATAACATAAGCGTTTTCCCATAGAATCCCTTGGTACTGGGTCACTCTCGGGTTTGATAACCACTGATGTCCTCTTTGATCCATGAAAGTTATGACTGAGCGTGGCACCCGGACGGTTAGCTGCTGTCCTAGAGTTAGTTTGCTAGCTTCTTGTGTTAACAAGATGGTGGCAGTTAATGCTTTAAAGCAAGGAGGCCATCCTAGCTCCATAGAGTCCAATTGTTTGGATAAATATGCCACTGGGCAGTGCCATGACCCTGTAACTTGAGTCAGAACTCCCATAGCCATTCCCTTTCGTTCATGAACATAAAGAAAGAAAGGCTTAGTTATATCTGGTAGTCCTAAGGGTGGGGCCTGCGTTAAAGCATCTTTGATCTGTTTTTTGTTTGTTTGTTTGTTTGTTTGAGACGGAGTCTCACTCTGTCGCCCAGGCTGGAGTGCAGTGGCTGGATCTCAGCTCACTGCAAGCTCTGCCTCCCGGGTTCACGCCATTCTCCTGCCTCAGCCTCCCGAGTAGCGGGAACTACAGGCGCCCGCCACCTCGCCCGGCTAGTTTTTTGTATTTTTTAGTAGACACGGGGTTTCACCATGTCAGCCAGGATGGTCTCGATCTCCTGACCTTGTGATCCGCCCGTCTCGGCCTCCCAACGTGCTGGGATTACAGGCGTGAGCACTGCGCCCGGCCTCTTTGATCTGTTTGAATGCTGTTTCCTGATTAGTCTCCCAACACAGGGTCGCTTTTTCTCCCCACTTTGTGGCTTCATGTAACAGCTTAGCCATCAGTGAGAAATTGGGAATCCAGATGAGGCAGAATCCTGCAGTCCCTAAAAGTTCGATTATTTGATGTTTGGTGGTTGGGGTTGGAAGCACACAAATGGCTTATTTTCACTCATAGCCAAGCTGGTGTTCCCCGTGGCTCACTACGAAACCTAGCTATTTAACCTCTTCATGGCAAAATTTGGGCTTTCTTTTTAGATACTTCATAACCTGCTTTCCATAGGAGATGGAGGAGGTCCCGGATTCCCTGATAACATTCCTCTTGGATTGGGGCTGCCAAAAGGTCGTCCACATACTGTAACAAGGCGCAGTTATCATTTGGTGGGGTATAGGCCTTGAGGTCTGAAGCCAATGCTTCCCCAAAGACTGTGGGAGAATTTTTAAACCCTTGTGGGAGCCTAGTCCAGGTGAGCTGTAGAGCTTCTTTGTCCCATTGAAAATGCAAAGATAGGCTGACTAACTGGTGTGAAGCAGATACAAAAGAAAGTGTCCTTTAAGTCTAAGACTGTAAACCAGGTAGCACTTGCCGGAATGAGTGCCATTAAAGTATACGGGTTGGGTACCACTGGATGGGTGGTTACCATGGCCTGCTCCCTTTACGGTGCAGCGCACTCTTACACACTCACTCTTCCTCTCGTTTTGGCTGACTATACCGTCTCCTATTACGTGAGTTTCCAGACGCTGCTTGGTTTTGGAGGGTTCCTTATTCCTGCTACAAGTGCTGCAGTCATAGAGCAGCTCCTGTTAGCCGTATGCAGATTGCCACTCGTCTTCGCTGGCCCCACACTTCGCTCGGAGGACACAGTCCATGCTAAGAGATCTGTGACTCCCCACTTCATGACTGATGAGCTTAATTAGGCCCCTTCATTTATACACTTTCACACACTTCCCCACTCCTGGTTCCTGTGTTTCCAACTGGGGTGGCAAGTCACTCTCCCCACCTCCAGTTTCCTTTTCCTAACTGACTAAGTGAGCCACTCCCGCATCCTGTGTCAGTTGGGGTATGAGTTCCATCCAAATTGGCAAGCCACTCTTGCCGCCCGCAGCCCCTCTGGGTCGGATTAATAGTCACACCGTAGGAGGTGATCAGGCTCCTCTTCTGTCCTTATGGGATGGGTCTTGACTTGGGTCCCAAAACCATACCATGGGTCCTGAACCACGCTGTTTCTGGAACTGTCCTGTAGCCCCTCAGTTTCCATTATGCTGCTGGGTAGAGGCGCCAGGTCACGGGAGACCTGATTTCCCTCACTGGCTGAAGTTCTCCCAGCATCGCCTGGGGCCATGATCGCCTACTGGACCAACTTTGCCAAAACAGGGTAAGGCGTGGGTTGAGAGCAAGGCGAAGGGCTGCAGCCAAGAAGGGCCTCCCACCACGAGGCCCTGTTCCCTCATTTGCCAGCGGAGGGACTTTGGGCAAGTCACTTATCCTCCCCTGCATCGGAATCCATGTGTGTTTATGAGGATAAGAGCTACTGGCAGAGCCCCAAGCCCGCGCACATGCACAGCCTGTGTCCCGTATGCAGTGAGGGGCCACGGTGCCCAGGGCCAGCTCAGAGGACGGGGATGGCTCAGGCGTGCGGGTGCAGAGCAGGCCTTCAGCCCCTTGGGAGTCCCCAGCCCCTGCACAGCCTCTTCTCATTCTGCAGGGACCCCAACATGGGCCACTCGGCTGTGCCCACACACTGGGAACCCTACACCTCAGAAAATGGCAGCTATCTGGAGATCACCAAGAAGATGGATGGCAGCTCCCTGAAGCGGGGCCTGAGAACCAACTTCCTGCGCTACTGGACCCTCACCTATGTGGCGCTGCCCACAGTGACCGACCAGGAAGCCACCCCTGTCCCCGCCATGGGTGACTCTGAGTCTGCCCCCGTGCCTGCAATGGGTGACTCTCAGGACGCACCTGTGCCTCTCACAAGTGACTCTGAGGCCGCCCTTGTGCCCACCTCAGGTGACTCCAAGGCTTCCCCCATCCCCACTACCAGTGACTCTGAGGCCGCCCCTGTGCCCCCCACAGGTGACTCCAAGGGAGCTCAGATGCCTGCAGTCATTGGCTTCTAGCATCCCACGAGCCTTGGTCTCAAGAGGCCGCAAGGGTGGGACCCCAGGGGCTACCCTCCGTTCTTGAGCTCTTCCTGAATAAAACCTCATTTCCCTGTCTGGCGTGTTTCTTTGCTCCCAGGGCTAAGCTGCAGGAAGGAGTGGCCCTCGGTCACCCTTACAGCACCAGGTAGGGGCCCAACCTGTGACCCCATCATCTCGCACAATCCCCAGGCTCCGGGAGGTCGATGGTGGCATCCTCACTTTCGAGTGGAGGAGGCGGGCCCAGGGAAGTTGATTGGCAGGCCCAGGAGTGGGAGTCAGGCACAGGTCACTCCAGAGCCTGACCTTCCCTGAATGGAACCAGGCTGCTGGCCCCCAGGGGTTAGATTCTGTCCCAAATGGTGGGAGGGCCTGGTGGCAGCTGCAGTCAGAGAAGGTGGCTGTGGCCTCCTCTGGACTAGGGGAGCCCAGCCACACCCACATCCTCTGGGTACAGGGAGTAAAGTCTGTGTTCTGACTGGGGTCTTGGGAACCCACCTGGGAAAAGAAGGGGATTCTGCTCCTCCAGCCGGATCCAAGTCAAAGAAAAAATCACACATCACTCCAGGAGGTTGGAAGCAGAGGATGGGGAGGGTGCTGGGCAGTAGGCGCTGGGTGGTGGGCCTCTGGGGGGAAGAGTCAGGAAGCACTCCTGCCTCTGCTGGCTCCAAGCCCGGGCACATCACTGAGCAGCTGACCAGCCTGACCTCACTATGGCCTTGTGGGGTGGGTACTGTGCACACCCTCATTTTAGATGTTTATAGATATTCAGAGGAAAATGAGGCCCTGAGAGGGCATCACGTGCCCAAGGTCACTCAGAGCAAGGATTTGAACCCAGAAACCTGACTCCAAAGCCAGTGCTCGGAACAACGTTGGGGGGTCTTCTTCCCCAGTCCTCACCCACCTTCTAAGGAGGCACTGTGGGCTAGGGTGGGGCTCAGATGAGAGAAGATTCTGGAATCCTGAGCAACTTTGCCTGGGAGGGCTCTGCAGTAGAGGGCAGCAGCACCCAAGGACCAGCTAGCCACTCTCTCTGTCCCTCCAGCCTACAGGTGGGAGAATAAGTCTCAGGGCCGACAAGTCCCGCGGCCCTCATGCCGCAGAGCTGAGCCGGGATGAACCCTGTACCCCGGAGAAGCAGGGGACACCCTGGCTGGCTGTGACCACTTTGGCCACCCTGGTCTTCCTGGGTTGGTCGAGGGGTCTCCGGTGTAAAAAGGGGACTCCCTGTCAAAGATTGAGTGAGATGGAACTGCCCGGCAATGTGGGCCTCTCCCAGCGACTGTCCCTGTAATCTTGGGCAACGGAAGCCCGAGGATACAATGATGTGTCCCTCTTGGCCGCACTGGTACCCACAGGGATTACTGTGTTTCTACCTGTGGGGTCAGCTCTCAGGAGCCTCCAGCACTGTGGGAGAAACCCCTGGGACTCTAGTGCCTCTTCCCAGCCCTCAGGACTGGCACCTGTCTCTTGTTGAGAGAAAGCACAGTCATGCCTGTCATTCAGAAAATCACATCCCTGGATGGCCAGGCCACGCCAGAAGGGATGGGCTGTGGGGATCCAGGTGCGTTCCACCTCTGGGCTGCACCCACCTTGCCTCGGGTTTGGTTTGAATGCTTGTCCCTGCCAAAACTCATGCTGAAATTTAATCCCCAATGTAGCAGTATTGAGAGGCGCTGCCTTTAACAGGTGATTGGATCATGAGGGCCCTGCCCCCGTAAATGGATTCATCCATTCGTGGATTCATGGTTAATGGGTCATCATGGGAGGGTAGCTGGTGGCTTTGTAAGAGGAAGAGAGACTAGAGCTAGCATGTGAGCAGGCTCAGCATCCTCACCACGTGATGCCCAGTACCGCCTCGGGACACCAGAGTCCTCACCAGCAAGGCCCTCACCGGATGCAGCCTCTCTGAGGCAGGAGGAGAGGGAGTTAGGGAAGCCAAGGGTTAGGGCGGAAGCAACGGAACAGCAGGTGCAGTCAGTTCACATAAGCCAGAGAACAGCAGATGCAGCCAGTTCACATAAGCCAGAGAACAGCAGGTGCAGCCAGTTCTAGGCAGGATTGGGGAGCACACAGGCCACATCCTCACTCCTGTGATAACAAGTCAGGAGCTTCCACTTCAGCCTCTGATTGACCGTGGGCCAACCCCCTTCAGCCTTTGATTGGTCCCAGGCTAATCGTTCATAGGCTGTAACCAACTGGAGACCTCTAAAGGGCATCTGGGGTGTTCTTTATAAAAACCCTGAGAAGAGTTGCAATCACGAGGCTCTTGAGTCATTTGCTCGGGCCTGCTCCCACCCTGTGGGTTGTACGTTTGCTTCGTCAATCAATCTGTGCCTTTGGTACGTTGTTCTTTTGTTTTTTGTTGTTGTCGTTTTGGTTTTTCGTTTTTTTTTAGACGGAATGTCACTCTTGTTGCCCGGGCTAGAGTGCAATGGCACAATTTGGGCTCACTCTAAACTCTGCCTCCTGGGTTCAAGTGATTCTCCTGCCTCAGCCTCCCAAGTAGCTGGGATTACAGGTGCCGGCCACCACGCCCAGCTAATTTTTTTGTATTTTTAGTAGAGACGAGGTTTCACCATGTTGGCAAGGCTGGTCTTGAACTCCTGACCTCATGTACCTTGGCCTCCCAAAGTGCTGGGATTACAGATGTGAGCCACTGCGACTGGCCTGTTTTGTCTGTCATTGCTTCGTTCTTTGGTTACTTTGTGAGTTTTGTTCACTTCTTTGTTCAACACACCAGTAACCTGGACAACTCATGACCAAGACCTTCCATCCTGTAACACCTCAACCTTGGACTTCTCAGCCTTCATAATTGTGAGAAATCCCTTTGCTTTATAAATTACCCAGTTGTAGCTATTCTGTTATAAGCAACAGAAAATGGACTTTAAAAGCCTCTATGGCAGAGGTGAGCCCTGCTGTGTGTCTGGGTGATGCCTGCAGCTGTTGAGAGGGAGGGGACAACTCAGAGTCGCCTGCAATCCATCTGGCTCTTGCCATTACAGACTCCAGAGAATGAAGTTAAAAATACAAGGGCAGGCTGGAGGCTGTCTGGGGTCCTGCTGACTCCCAATCCCAGGAAGCCTGGAAGAGCAGTGGGGTGAGCTTGAGCCAGCGCATGTTGACGGTCACAGGGTAAGTGTTTGAGCGCTTCATTGTAAGGCTGTGGCCTTCTGTGCTTGTGGATCCTCAGTCTCAGTGGCCTCCCTCTTCCCCCCACCCCAACTCCTGTGTCTCATGTTTAACACCCCCACCCCCCACCAGGACATAACCAAATCTCAGGCTGTGGACAAAAATACAGTCATCCCAGGAGGCTACAAGCTCTAAAGGCTCAGGGCCCAGCTACCCTTTTAGGATGGGTCAGTAACAACACGACTCAGTCTGTAAACTGGTGATTACCTGAGACTGGACCTCAGCACCACCGGGCCCCGGGCTTCACCTTGGCCATCGGGGGAGACGATAGAGGTCTTTTGCTGGCAGGAATCAACACCCTTATCCTGGCAACCAGTGCTCACTGGGCATTCATGAGGCTCCAGCAGGACGAGTGGCCACAGTGTGCAGGGCAGACGGGCTGGGGCTTTCCAAGGTGTTTCCGGATGACATCAATCACACAAGGGGTTGTAGGAATGCTGGCGTCCTGGTTCACAGGTAGATGCTAGAATAACACGTCACTCTGGAAGGTCAGAAGCAGAGGATGCCAAGGGTGCTGGGTGGCAGGTGCTGGGTGGGGGGCCCCTAGGGGGTGCCCAGTGGCTCGGGCAGAGATGTTGGGGCAGAGGGTAGGGTCAGGACTACCCACATCTCTTCCGGGTCCAAGCCCAGGCACTGCACTGAGCATTTGACCAGCCTGACCTCACCATGGCCTTGTGACGTGGGCACTGTGGGCAGGAATGCTTATGGAATGAGGCCGACTGTAGCCCTAACACAGCGTCACAAGTGTTTCCCCAGACAGAAAACGCACAGGCAATGGAAATCTATGGTTAGGAGGAAGGATTCCCTTCTAAGAAAAAGCGTGGACCACAGGCCTCTAGAGGGGACTGAGGGGGCAAAGTCCTGCCCGTACACTGGCTAACACTCTTCCTTCCGCTTTTCTCCCGCTTTCCATATTGTACATTTTCTCTGTTTATAATTTGTCTTAGTGCTGACTGAATTCCAGAGTTAGACCTTGAAATCCACAAGTTCCTAATTGGTGGTCAACAGAAACCTCAGCAAGACGAGCAGAAAATGCTCCTCTTCCCCTAAAGCTGTAGAAAGGCAACCACCAACCTGGGCTAGGAAATGGTCCTTGCACATACTATTTTTTTAAATTGTGGTAAAACATATATAACATAACTTATGCTAATATAACTGTTTTTAAGAGTAGAATTGAGTGGCATTAGTTCGATTCACTGTTGGGCAACCATCACCACTATTTCCAAAATTTTTTTCATCACCCCAAATAGAAGCTCTGTATCCATTAGCTAACTCCTCATTTCCCCTCCCTGTAACCCCTGGTAAGCTCTATCCTTTCTGTCTCCATGAATTTGCCTATTGGAGATGTTTCTTATAAGTGGGATTGTAATGTTTTCAAAGTTCATCCATGTTGTAGCATGTGTGAGCACGCCATACCTTCTTTTTTTTTTTGGAAGCAGAGTTTCCCTCTTGTTGCCCACGCTGGAGTGCAGTGGCACAATCTTGGCTCACTGCAACCTCTGCCTCCTGAGTTTAAGCAATTCTCCTGCCTCAGCCTCCCAAGTAGCTGGGATTACAGGGGCTCACCACCATACCTGGCTAATTTTGTATTTTTAGTAGAGATGGGGGTTTACCATGTTGGTCAGACTGGTCTTGAACTCCTGACCTCAAGTGATCCACCCACCTTGGCCTTGCAAAGTGTTGGGATTACAGGCATGAGCCATTGCACCTGGACTTTTTATGACTGAATAATATTCCATTGTATGTTGCTGGCATGCAATGGTGCATTCTCTTAGAAAGCATTCTCTTCTCATCCCTTTTATTTCTGTAAAGTTAGTAGGAATGTTCCCACTTTCATTCCAAATTTTAGTAATTTGAGTCTTGTCTCTTTGTTGACCTAGTTAAAGTATTGTCAATTTTGTTATTTAGAAAGAACCAGTTTTTGGTTTTGCTGATTTTCTCTATTTTTCTATTTTCTATTTCGTTTATCTCTGCTGTAATCTTTATTATTTCCTTCATTCTACTAGTTTGGGTTTAGTTTGCTCTTTTTCTAATTCCTTAATGTGTGCAGATAAGTTGATTTGAGATCTTTCTGCTTTTTTAATGTAGTCATTTACAGCTATAAATTTCCCCCAAGCACTGCTTTCAATTCACTGCATGCTGTAAGTTTTGGGATGTTGTGTTTTTGTTTTCATTGTCTCAAGGTGTCTTCTAATCTCCCTTGTGACTTCTTTTTAGACCCACTGGTTGTTTAAGAGTGTGTTAAGGCTGGGCGCAGTGGCTCATGCCTGAAATCCCAGCACTTTGGGAAGCCGAGGCAGGTGGATCATGAGGCTAGGAGTGCAAGACCAGGCTGGCCAACATGGTGAAACCCCATCTCTACTAAAAAAAAAAAAAATACAAAAATTAACCAGGTGTGGTGGTGCACGCCTGTAATCCTAGCTACTCAGGAGGCTGAGACAGGAGAATTGCTTGAACCTGGGAGGCAGAGGTTGCAGTGAGCTGAGATCACGCCACTGCACCCCAGCCTGGGCGACGGAGCAAGACTCCATCTGGATTTGGGGAGGGGAAGGGTGTTAAGATCCTTTTTGTAGTTGATGAACATGATGGGGTGTTCACACACATGTGTGAGGTGTGTCATCCTCAAACCCTATTATGTTGGCACGTTAACCATCTGACGTGAAAAAGAAGAGTGTGTTAACTTCCACATATTCATGAGTGTTCCAGTTTTTCTTCTATGGATTTATAATTTTATCCTATTGTAGTTGGAATGATACTTTGTATAATTTCAATTTTTAAAAATTTATTGCTGGGCACGGTGGCTCATGCCTGTAATCCCGGCAGTTTGGGAAGCCGAGGCAGGGAGATCACCTGAGGTCAGGAGTTCGAGACCTATCTGCTTAACATGGTAACACCCCATCTCTACTAAAAATACAAAAATTAGCCAGGCGTGGTGGCAGGTGCTGTAATCCCACCTACTTGGGAGGCTGAGGCAGGAGAAGCACTTGCACCTGGGAGGCGGAGGTTGCAGTGAGCCGAGACTGCACCACTGCACTCCAGCCTGGGCAACAACAGCAAAACTCCGTCTTAAAAAAAAAAAAAAATTAAGACTTCCTTTATGGCCTAACATATGGTCTATCCTGGAAAATGTTCCATGTACACTTGAGAAGAATGTGTAGTCTGCTGCTGCTGGTTTGAGTGTTGTGTACATGTCTGCTCAGTCTAAGTGGTTTATAGTATTGCTCAAGTCCTCTTTCCTTATAGCTCTTCTGTTTGGTTGTTCTTATCCATTATTGGAAATGAGGTATTGAAATCTCCAATTGTGTATTTCTCATTCAATTATGTCAATTTTTGCTTCATATATTTCGGGTGTTGTAAGTGTGTATGTGTATATAATTGTTGTATCTTGATACGTTGAAGCTTTTGTCAGTGTATACTGGCCTTGTCTTGTTACCGTTTTGACTTAAAATCTGTTTTGTCTAATAATACTATAGCCATTGTTAAAATATACTATTTTCATAGAATAACTTTTTCCAACCTTCTACTTCCAACCTTTTTGTATCTTTGTATTCAAAATTTGTCTCAGCCGGGTGCAGTGGCTCACGCCTGTAATCCTAGCACTTTGAGAGGCCAAAGCGGGTGGGTCACTTGAGGTCAGGAGTTTGAAACCAGCCTGGCCAACATGGTAAAACCCTGTCTCTACCAAAAATACAAAAAAAAAAAAAAAAAAAAAAAAAAGGCCAGGTGTGGTGGTAGATACCTGTAATCCCAGCTACTCAGGAGGCTGAGGCAGGAGAATTGCTTGAACCTGGGAGGCAGAGGTTGCAGTGAGCCAAGACTGCACCACGACACTCCAGCCTAGGCAACAGAGTCAGATTCCACCTTAAAATAAAATTTGTCTCTATAGGCTGGGCGTAGTGGCTCACGCCTGTAATCCTAGCACTTTGGGAGGCCAAAGCGGGTGGGTCACTTGAGGTCAGGAGTTCGAAACCAGCCTGGCCAACATGGTAAAACCCTGTCTCTACCAAAAATACAAAAAAAAAAAAAAAAAAAAAAAAAAAAAAAAAAAA
>NC_037683.1:5645668-5672925 GCF_003255815.1 Theropithecus gelada | reverse complement strand
AAAAAAAAAAAAAAAAAAAAAAAAAAAAAAAAAAAAAAAAAAAAAAGGTGTGGTGGTAGATACGTGTAATCCCAGCTACTCAGGAGGCTGAGGCAGGAGAATTGCTTGAACCTGGGAGGCAGAGGTTGCAGTGAGCTGAGACTGCACCACGACACTCCAGCCTAGGCAACAGAGTCAGATTCCACCTTAAAATAAAATTTGTCTCTACAGGCTGGGCGTAGTGGCTCACGTCTGTAATCCTAGCACTTTGGGGAGGCCAAGGCAGGTGGATCACCTGAGGTCAGGAGTTCAAGACCAGCCTGGCCAACATGGCAAAACCCCATCTCTTCTAAAAATACAAAAATTAGCTGGGTGTGATGGTGGACGCCTATAACCCCAGCTACTTGGGAGACTGAGGCAGGAGAATTGCTTGAACCCAGGGGGCAGAGGTTGCAGTGAGCTAAGATCATGCCACTTCACTCCAGCCTAGGTGAAAGAGTGAAACTCCATCTCAAAAAAAAAAAAAAAAAAAAAAAAAAAAAAAAAAATTGTCTATACAGCATATAGATTGATCAAGTTCTAACAAATCCATTCTGCCAATCTTTTTTTTTTCCTGAGACAGGTCTTGCTCTTGCTCTGCTGTCCAGGCTGGAGTGCAGTGGCAGGATCACAGCTCACTACAGGCTTGACCTCCTGGGCTTAAGTGATCTTCCCACATCAGCCTCTTGAGAGCTGGGACCACAGATGCACACCACCATGCCTGGCTAATTTTAAATTTTTTTAGAGACAGAATCTCACCATGTTGTCCATGCTGGTCTCAAACTCTGGGGCTCAAGCCATCTCCAATCTCAGCCTCCCAAAGTGCTGGGATTACAGGTGTAAGCCACTGCATCTGGCCCAATCTCTGCTTTTTAATTGGAGAATTTAACCTATTTATATTTATAGTAATTAATGAGAAAACCTTTACTTCTGCCATTGAGCTGTTTGTTTTCTGTATGTCTTATGACTTTCGTTCCTCAATTCTTCCACTACTGCTTTTTATGGATTTACTTTTGTACAACTGATTCCTTTCTTTGCTTTCCTATATACTTTTTAGTTATTTTCTTACTGGTTACCTTTGGGATTACAAGTAACATCTTAAACATATAACAATCTAGTTTCAATAATATCAACTGAATTTAAGTAATATACACTGCTATTATACATCTTCCCTCTTTATACTGTCAGTCACAGATTATATCTTTACACATTGTTTTCATTAATGTGGATTTATAGCTTTATGAATTTTACCTTTAAATCATAAGAAAAAAGGATGAGTTACACAAACCCAAAGTAAAATAACACTGGCTTTGCTAACTACCTGTTAGTTATCTCTACCAGTGTTCTTTAGTTTTTCATATGGCTTCAAATTACTGTCTAGTGTTAATTTTAACTGGAAGGACTCCCTTTACCATTTATTGTAGGGCAGGTCTACTAATAAAACTCCCTTTACTTTTATCTGAGAATGTCTTAATTTCTCCTTCATCCTTAAAGGATGTTTTGCTTCTTCTTTCAGCACTTTATTTATTTTGAGAATATTTTTTGAGATGGAGTCTTGCTCTGTCGCCCAGGCTGGAGTGCAGTGGCGTGATCTTGGCTCACTGCAACCTCTGTCTGCTGGGTTCAAGCGATTCTCCTGGCTCAACCTCCAAATAGTCGGGACTATAGGCAGGTGCCACCATGCCTGGCTAATTTTTGTATTTTTAGTAGAAACGAGGTTTTACCATGTTGGCCAGGTTGGTCTCGAACTCCTGACTTCAGATGATCTGCCAACCTTGGCCTCCCAAGGTGCTAGAATTACAGGTGTGAGCCACCATACTCAGCCTTCTTTCAGCACTTTAAATATGTCATCCTATTACCTTCTAGACTCCTTGGTTTCTGATGATAAATCAGCTGTTAATCTTGAGGATCTCTTGTATGTGATGAATCGCTTCTTACTGCTTTCAAGATTTTCTATCTTTTGACAATTTGACTAATAATTTTGGGTATGGATCTCTTTGAGTTTATCCTGTTTGAAGTTCAATGAGCTTTGTGGATATGGAGATTTACGTCTTTCAACAAATTTGGGAAGTTCTGGACCATTATTCAAATAATCTCTGCCTTTTCTGAACTCTCATTAAATGTATGTTGGTACATACGTACCTCTAGTTCTGTTCATTTTTCTTCATACCTTTTTCTTTCTGTTCCCTAGACAGTAATTTCTATTGCCTTATCTTCCAGTACACTGATTCTGTCTTCTGCCTGCTCAAATCTGCTGTTGAACCTCTCTAGTACATTTTTCTTCTCAGTTATTATGCTTTTCAGCTACAGAACTTCTAGTTGGTTTTTATAATTTTTTTTTTTTTTTCTTTTTGAGACGGAGTCTCGCTTTGTCGCCCAGGCTGGAGTGCAGTGGCCGGATCTCAGCTCACTGCAAGCTCCGCCTCCCGGGTCTACACCATTCTCCTGCCTCAGCCTCCCGAGTAGCTGGGACTACAGGTGCCCGCCACCTCACCCGGCTAGTTTTTTGTATTTTTTTGGTAGAGACGGGGTTTCGCCGTGTTAGCCAGGCTGGTCTCGATCTCCTGACCTCGTGATCCGCCCGTCTCGGCCTCCCTAAGTGCTGCGATTACAGGCTTGAGCCACCGTGCCCGGCCGGTTTTTATAATTTCTATCCCTTTATTGCAAATCACCCATTTGCTCATACATTATTTTCCATGGTTTCCTTTAGCTCACCAAGCATATTTAGGACAGGTGATTTAATGTCTCTGCCTAGTAATTTTAATGTCTGAGCTTCCTCAAGGATAGTTTTTGTCAAATCCTCTTTTCCCCTGTGAATGAGCCACACTTTCGTTTCTTTGTAATTTTTTGAGAACTGAACATTGAGTATTATAATGCAGTGACTCTGGACATCAGATTGTCTCCCTCCTCAGAAAGTGTTTTTTTACTTATTGAAGGATGCAGTCTTCTGTCTCCGTAGTAACTTCTCCAGGCTTAGAGTTGTCAGGCTTATATTTGTATTTTTGCCAGGCTTATATTTGTATTCCTTGTTGTGTACAGTCACAAAGTTTCTGTTTTGTTGTCTCTTGGTCAGCCTCTGACTTGATGGAGATTCCCTTAACTGTTAGAGTTCAGCAGCATCTCCCTTCACCAAGTGTTCTCGTGGTGACTATGTCCGATCAGGTTCGAGTCCCAAAACAGTCTATTCTGATAGTTTTCTTTTTAATCGTTGTTTCTGTGGAGAGACTGAACCGTGGGTTCTCCTACTCTGCCATCTTTTGTCACAAATATTACTTTATTATTTTTTGAGATGGAGTCTCACACTTGCCTGGGCTGGAGTGCAGTGGCGTGATCTCAGCTCACTGCAACCTCTGCCTCCCAGGTTCAAGCGATTCTCCTGCCTCAGTCTCCTGTGTAGCTGGGATTACAGGTGCCTGCCACCAGACCTGGCTAATTTTTTTAATTTTTAGTAGAGATGGGGTTTCACTACGTTGGCCAGGCTGTTCTCAAACGCCTGACCTCATGATCCACCTGTCTTGGCCTCCCAAAGTGCTGGGATTACAGGCATGAGCCACCGTGCCTGGCCAGAAATGTTACTTTTAAAGACAGCTAAATTTCAGAAATTCTTGCTATGCCTTGTGAAAGTACCTCCAACCTCTAGCCCCAGGAGTTCTGAGGGCTGTCTCAGCACATTCCCAATTGACTGATGCCGAAAGGAACATCTGCTGTATGAAAGGTAAACTTTGTGTTTCCTTCAGTGTGCTGAGAAAGGTGGCTGGCTTTTCCTGTGCATAAAATCACTGGATAATCCTGCAAGAGTCCTTATTTTAACATGGAATGTGAGAGTCTCTATCTCATTTTAAGACAGGCAATGAAAGAACAAAACTGCAATGACCAGGCTATAGTAGAAACAGGATTTTAATATAATATTCAAGTCTAGCATTTGCTATTTACAACAAATAAATATTGCCCCTCCCCAATCAGTAAACATTTTTTTTTCCTTTTTGCTTTTTATACAAATAGTCAATCGCCCCACCCCCACCCCAAATCCTCCTTCCTCACTAACCCCCGTCTTGCATGGTCTGGTAAAGCCCAGGACGCAGTGGTGAATGGCACTTGCAGTGGCATGAGATTCAACATCGATGGGACTCAGCTGGGACTGTCCTCATTCACCGGGTGCAGAGTCTGGTCCACGAAGAGGGATTCTCTCTTTGCTCCCGGGGCAGGGCTGGGGTAAGTGGTGGGTGAGACTCCCTCACTCTCAGTTGGCCCTGATGATGGAATCTTTGGTGCAGCCTGAGAAAGGCTAGAGTGGTGGGAGGGGCCGGGACCCCCGCAAAGGTCACAGGCCAGTGCCCGTGGGCATGAGGAGAGAACTGCAGTGGTCAGACATGGTGGGTGAGTGGGTGCTCTAGGGTGCCCATGGCACAGGTGGCAGTGACCCACACCTGGGAAGGTGTCAGGGAAGTGTACAGAGGTGGTGCCCGGGGGCAGGCAGGGCACCATGCCCGTTGGCACTGCTCCTTGGCAAAAGTCAGCTAGTCCTCTGGTTCCAGAGAGCAGAAGGCACCTAAGGCAGCAAGTGGTCCACGGGAGGCCAGGTCAGCCTGACCAACGGCAGGCGTCAATCCCAGCAGCAGGAGAGGTTCAGGATGAAACTGGAGTCTGGGGTACCCTGGGCTGGCAGGTGGGAAGAAGGTGCCCAGCTGGCCTGGGCCACTCTGGTCCGTAAGTGCTCGGCTACCAGCCAGCCAGACCCTGGGGAGATGCCCTCAGAAGATGCCCTTGGCAATCTTGAGTCCTTTCTGCTTCATGCGAGGGAGGGTTGAGCTGGCTCCATGCTTGACCTTCACTCCCTTGGTGAAGGTCCGCTTCTTCAGGACAAAGTCATAGTTGGCGGTAGAGTTCATGGCATAGAAGACGTTGGCGTTTTCAGGGATCTTCAGCTCTGGTGGGGGAGGGGCAGAGGGGTGATCAGTGGTGCTCCTGGGGGCCCTGCAGGATACCCCTACCACTTGAGAGCCCCTATAAGGAGCGTCTTGAGCCACAGACCTGAGATCCCCTTCCAGTACAGCTCCGGGACTCCAAGGACCCCTCTCAATGACTCTGCCTGAGGACAGACTGCTGAGGTCCTCACAAAACCTGGTGACTCTTATTTAAACAGGGACTGACTCCAGAACATTCCGGCTTGGCCTGAGCTGGCAGAGGGTCACCCTGTCCTGCCCATACTGCAGTGCTGGCTGCCCAGCTGGAACAGGCATTCTAGAATCCAGATCACCTTCTGGAATCCTGCCCCACTCAGGACAAGGGCTCCAAGGACCAGGAAAGGACAGGCTTGCCCCAGGGCTCTGGCACCCATTCCAGGGAGGCCTCTACTCCTTCTGGAACCCTGGCACCCAGCAAGCACTTCCTCTTGGCTCCATTTCCCATCCTCTCCTCCGGCCCACAGCCTGCTGTAAACCAGAGCTGGGCTCGATTCGTGCTCCTGCCGACATGCTGTGGCTTTTGGTCATCATCTTTAACCTCTCTAGGCCTCGGTCTTCCTTTTCTGTAAGATGGGTGTCCCACCTACCTTGCCCACCTAACCAAAATGGTGCAAGAAGCTGCCAGAGGATTTAGACTATAACTTCTAGGGATCATAGAAGTCATTGCTAACTGTCTGGGCTAATGGTGGGGGGTGGTGTTCAGCTCACTGGAAAGAAAACAGTTGATAATATTTGTAGTTAACTTTTATGGTGCACATAGATGCTTTATATATACATGCACATATATATACACACGTATATACATATAGATTTTTATATATATGATCAACCCACTGGCTACTTTAATTTCCATTTGAGGAAAAGAGAAGCACAGAGGGCTTAAGGAACTTGCCCAGCATCTCCAGGCCCAGGACACCCCACTCTGAGCCTGCGCTGGTTCTTGACACTTTCCCAGTTTCTAGAACACTGAGTTGGCCTCCTAGTAGCTTGTTCTGCTTTTAGAGTCTCACACCCATGGATTTTAACACTTGACACTTTGGTCTACAGCGGTCACCATTCTTTCTAGAGCACATGTTTTCCTGTCTTAGCCAGAAAGGGTCCCTTCCAGTGGGCCACCTGGCTAACCTGTCCCAGTGAAAATGCCTTTTCTCTTTGCTCCTCACTGATGTGAGTTTTGAACTGCCTATTCACGCCTAGGGAAGGGCACACACTGGGGAGGTCCAGGGGTCACTGGGGGCAGCAAGCAGACAATGGGGGCAGCCAGGGCTGCCCTGTCCACAGTGTCCACCCACACTCTGCTGATGAATTTTCTGGGGCCAAAGACTTCCGACCTGGGGCTGGGGAGTGGTGTGGACCTGCCCCCTCCGCCATCGCCCTCTGGTCCTCTGACTTACTCCGGTCATCGGAGAGAATCTGCAGCAGCTCATAGTCCTCCGGCTCATCCTCCTCCAGGTTGTGTTTGTCCATGGCCTTGCGGATTACGGCCGGAGCCTTATCTTGGCTGGTCACCTGCATCGCGGCGGGGGATGGACCATCAGGGAAAAGACCCTGGAGCAGCTCCCCCAGAGTGCAGTGGCTAAGGACCCTCTGGAGTCCCCTCAGCACCGGGCACAGGCACTCACAGCCTCTGGCCAGGTGCTTGGTCCAGAGAGGGCCTTGTCACCCTCTCCTGCTCCCCAAGTGAGGTCTCCGTGGAACGAGAACAGGTCTTTCCCAGCAGTTCCTACCCTGCTTCTATAAGAGCCTGTTTCTTCCTCCCGTGCTTTCCTGGGAAGCACTTGCCCCTCCAGGATAACAGCATCATTGAGCCTGGGGAACAGACAGTCCCTAGTCGAAGCCATGGAGGTAAGAAAGGAGGGGCCGGCCAGGATGCTCAGTGCGGTCAGCACAGGCCATGCCCCTGCTCCCTTGACCCTGAGGCCCAGAGCACAGGCGGAACTCGGACACAGGGCCACCAGTGACTGCTAACCATGCTAGCCCCCGGCAGCGAGAAGCTCGGGAGGGTGTGTGAATAATGGGGCACCTGGCCCAGGGTGGGGTACAGAGAGTGGGAGTTACAAATGGCTCATCTGTTGCAGGATACCTGGAAGATGAAGAGCGAGCCTCCAGACAAACCCATTCTGTGGGCACCTCCCATCGGCTGTCTGCAAGTGCTATCCAGACTCTGACCCTGCTGGCCCCCTCCAGGGCTCCCAGCCTGGTTGCCACAGCGGCCTCCTAACCAACACCCCTGCGGTTCTAGTGCCAGCCCACGCCAGACAGAGAAGCCAGTCGTCTTCCTCCCTGAGAAAGTCGAGGTCCTGACAGTGCTCGGGGCCTATGTGGCCAGGCCCCAGATACTTCCCTGACCTCATCTCCCCCACAGCACTGCCCCTTCACCTCCAGGGGGCTTTGCATAGCTGCTCCTTCCCTCTCCCTCTGCCCTCAGGCCAGCCTTGTCCCTGATCACTACCTTCTTCATTTCTGTACCTGGCTGACATCTGTCCTTCCCCCCCACTAGAAGGGGGAATCCCAGGAGGGCAGGGATGGTGCACTGTTCGAGTGCGTCTGCCACCAGTGGAGGGAGGGACCCAGGCCGCCCGCCCGCCCGCCCGGCTCACCAGGATGCTCTTGTACATGTTGCCGTTGTCCACGTCCAGGCTGACGCGGATGATGCAGCAGTCGCCCACCTGCTGGTTGTAGAGCGGCAGCGCGGAGCTGGAGTTGCAGAGCCCTGAGACGGAGCGCTTGTGGGTGCGTGTGGCAGCCACAGGTGTGGTGGAGGCTGAGGAGGATGAGGTGCTGCTGGAGGCCGAGCTGATGCCGGAGGTCTCCGGAGATGACTGTGAGGCTGATTCCCAGAACTGAGGGAGACGACAAGATCAGCAGATCTCCCTGCCGCGTGGGGCACCCCAGGCCAACAGCCAGATGGGGAACCTTCTAGAAGCTGTGTTCAGGATCCAGGGCTTCCTGGTCCCGTGCACGGATTTGGAGTGGGGAGATGGGGAAGGATATTGGGGAGAGGGGCAGGCAGTCACCTTCTTTTCCTGGCCATCTGGGGACTCCGGGACGAAGCTGATGTTGATCTCCTCCACGTCAGAGCTGGAGGAGCCGGCCGAGTGCACGCTGAGCGCGTCAGCAATGTCCCCGCTGCTGAGGTAGGGGCCACACCTGAGCTGGTCACAGGACTTGGAGTGGGAGCTGCCGCTGGTACTGAGCTCAGTGCTGGGGGCCTGGCGGCTGGGTGAAGGGTCAGCTTAGTTAAGGGAGCTCCCCAAGGACACACCCCACCCCCGTAGCCCCTGCACTCTGGGCCCGAGGACTGTGCTAAGTGCTGGGCCAGTTGCCAGTACTCCATTCACCACAGCCATCTGGGAGAGCATTTAGTATCACCCCATTTCACAGAGGAGAAAACTAAGGCCCAAAGAGGTGGGGGGAACTCATCCGGGTCTCAGGGCCAGTCAGCAGCGGGGCAGGATTCCAGCGCCTGCTGCCCTGACTCCTCGAGCCCAGGCTCAGCCCTGAAGCTTCTAAGCCCCACGGCAGCTGCCCCTGCCACCCCTGGCCAGGCCCTTACTCGCTCCAGCGCTTGACAATGGCTGTGTTTTTCTTGGTCCTGAGGGTGTTGCTAGCTGACTCAGATGGGGGCTCCAGCTCGCACGACAGGTTGTAGCTATGAGCAGAGGGCAGTGGTGTGATGACCGGGGGCCATGCTCCGGCCTTCCCCCAGCACCTGCCCAGAAGCTGGAGTCAGGGTGCCCCACCCTTCTTCAGGCAACAGGGGCTGACGCTGACCATAGGTCGTAGCTGCTGGCCCTCTGGAGCTGGCCCCCCAGGACAGCCTGCCCACGCTGTCCCCATTTGCTGCCCCGGCCTCACCTCTCAGTCTCGCTGAGCCGTTCCACGGCCCGGAACCAGACCCCAAACTGCTCATCTGGTGTGATGCTGTAGTTGTTGCAGGCCGACTGCAGCAGCTTGATCTGGGCGATCACCTCGAACTCCTGGGAGCGGAGGGAAGCACAGGGCGGTGACAAGGCCCGGGCAGGACAGGGGCCAGTCTCCAGGTCTTTGCTCTTGGGGTCCCCTCCTCACCTCTATTCCCATCCAGGCCTTCCTGTTCTCAAAGCTGGGCTCAAACAGCCATTCCCCAGGAGGTGGTCCTGGACTATAACCTCCTACCCCCACCCTCCAGTGGGAGGGGACCCCCTTCTGTATCCAAATGTCCCATGAATCTAAGAGGGAGAGGGTGGGAGTCGAGTGTCCTGCCCTGGTGGGTCTGTTTTCCACCCCTCCCCCAGTCAGGGCTGCAGCTGCTTACCTTCCTCCTCTTCTCGAAGTTGATGAGTCTGCCCTGGAAGGTGGACACCCAATGGCTATCAGAAAGTGACCCCTTGACCATTACAGCCTCCCCACCTCATGCTTCACTACCAAGAGCGTCCACCAGGGGGCAGGGCACACACACCCCTGGACTGGAGTCCATGCTGGGCACCAGGGCAGGGTCACATGCGGGCAGAGGCTTGGGGACTTCTTGTCCGGCCCTCTCCGAGGACAATGAACTAAGGCCTCGGGCAAGAAGGCCCTGCTCAGCCGCCACATGCTGTCTGATCTTGGAGGGCCTGGCTTTCCTCTGTGCTCAGGGTCACTGCCTGAGGGATAGGCTGTGTCCCACTCAGCCAAACCCTGCTTCAGCTCTGTGTTCGGGCAGCCCTGGGGTGTCACCAGCCGGGCATTGAGCTGTTTACTCATTGCTGGGACAGGCATGGTGGCCCAGCCCCCAGGGCTCAGGGAAGGTATCTCCTCCCGGGCCCCACTCCAGCCTCGCCCGGCATACTCACATACAGATAGTCCTTCATGGCGGTGTCCAGCATCACCAGGTCTGTGAGGAATGTGCCCAGGTAGGGAACGGTGCCCTGGATGATGCCCTGTGGCATTGGGGTAGAAGGATGAGCAAGACCCCTCCCCTGAAGGCTTTCTCAGCCCCCGAACCCAACTGGCCTCACTTGGAACAGCCTGGGGGCCTCCTGGAGCCCGCTGCCTCCCTGGACCTCAGACTCCCTCTAGCCACCTCCCTGGCTGGCATCTGGGAAATGCCGGGTTCCTGAGTCGTGTGGTCCCTGGTCCTCCCCAGCCCCACGCCCGCCTGAGCTGGCTCTGCCAGGCCTCTCCTTTCGTGGCTGCAGCTGGTCCTCCCAGATACCAGCTGATCCAGGCATGGCTCTGCCAGGGTCCAGAGGAGGCCACCTCTAATGGGGCCCACAGGCACCATGGCTACAGACGAAAGGGTCCCTCCTCCCTACTCCCAGGCCAGCCCCCTTCCCCTCCGCAGCCTCGGGCACTCACCGTCTCCTTTGGCCGTTTCTGGGCTCTCTTGGGGTTCATCTCCAGGGTGGCAAACTTGGAGGTCCCCTCCTGCCAGGGTAGAGAGGACAGGGTCAGCGAGGCCCTATCCCCTCAGCCCTTAGCCCTCAGGCACCCTGACCTGGGGCGCTGCCAGTGTGCTTGGGTTCCAGGGCTGACCCTGGTATCAATACTCATTAGTGTGGGGTCCTGGGCCAGCAGCCTGGCCTTCCTGAGCCTGCCTCCCCCTCTGGAAAGTGCGGATGAGAACTGTGCCTGCTGCATGGTGAGGTGGCTCACGCCTGTAATCCCAGCATTTTGGAAGGCCAAGGCAGGTGGATCACTTGAGGTCAGGAGTTCAAGACCAGCCTGGCCAACACAGTGAAATCCCATCTCTACTAAAAAATACAAATATTAGCTGGGCATGGTGGTGCACACCTGTAATCTCAGCTACTTGGGAAGCTGAGGCAAGAGAATCCCTTGAACCCAGGAGGCAGGGATTGCAGTGAGCCGAGATCGTGTCGTTGCACTCCAGCCTGGGTGACACAGCGAGACTCCTCTTAAAAAAACTGTAGGCCGGGCGCGGTGGCTCAAGCCTGTAATCCCAGCACTTTGGGAGGCCGAGAAAGGCGGATCACGAGGTCAGGAGATCGAGACCATCCTGGCTAACACGGTGAAACCCCATCTCTACTAAAAAAACAAAAAAAAAACTAGCCGGGCGAGGTGGAGGGTGCCTGTAGTCCCAGCTACTTGGGAGGCTGAGGCAGGAGAATGACGTAAACCTGGGAGGCGGAGCTTGCAGTGAGGCGAGATCCCGCCACCGCACTCCAGCCTGGGCGAAAGAGCAAGACTCCCTCTCAAAAAAAACTCTGCCTACCTTGCAGGGCCTCAGAGACTGCGCGCTACAGCCCTGTTTTGGCTGAACACTCCTTTTCTCCCTTGAACCTCCCGTGAGGTCAGTACCCCAGGGCTGGCATTCCTCCGTTTTCCAGATGAGGAAACTGTGGCCCTGAGATGGGCAGCGACTTGCCCAGGGCCCCCAGGGACTCCAGAATAGGCTTTTCTGTCCTAGCCAGAGGCTCTGCCCCACCTGCCTTTACCCCTGTTTAGCCACTGATTGGGATACCATCCTCTGGGCTTCTCGTGCGTGCTAGGGCCCCCAGCAGAGCTGTGCCACGGAGGGAGAGGGACAGGTGTTCCAGACCCCCCTGCGATACTCCTCTGTAGGGAACTCTGCGTTCGTCCACGCAGGAGGGGGGCCCTAGATGTCATTTCACCGACCGGGCATGCCACGGCACCAGGCAGTGACACTTGACTCCCTCTGAGGCCTCGTGAATCCATTAGTCCCTGAAAGTTCTCCTCAGTCATCTGGGGTATCTGCCATGGCTAACGGGGTACCATGAGAAGAATGCTACAGGGTTCTCTGGTCAGTGTCTCTTCTCAGGGCAGGATGGGGAAGCCACACAGGGCCTCCAAATCTACCTGCCAGGTACGGTCACCTGGCCCTTGGCATCCCCTGCAGCTCCTGTCCCTGGGATAGGCGGCTGCCTTCTCCTTGGGTGTGCAGAACAGACAGAGGTAGGAGCCTGGCCTCCCGGGGACAGACTGGGCCAGTGTGGGGGCAGGAGCTGCATCCCCTTCCCGACCAGCGAGGAAGCCAGAGCCCTGCTGGTCCTGATGCCCATCTACTTCTGGAACCTCCACTGCCACCCTTACTGTGTCGGATTAACCGGGGCCCTGTCCCTCAAATGCCCAGGGGCCAAACAGATCCCTCTTCCCTCTTTGTGCACACGGGAAAGGAACTTTTCCAGCAAGAAGCGAATGCCACCACCCCCTGCCCCTGCCCCAGCCCCAGCCCCAGCCCCAGCCCCAGCCTCTGCCTGCCGCCACTCCACCTTGATGAGCAGCTCCCGGCTCAATGAGTAGTTGTTCTCATCTGAGAAGATCTCCGACAGCTTCTGAAAGATCCGGAAACTGTCCCTGTCAGAAGGGCAAAGAAGGAAGGAGAAAGCTAGCAATGGCGGGGAGGGGTGTGAGTGCAAATCCATTTTACTTTAGAGTTAAAAGACCCCAGGCTGCCTGAATGCAGCACACAGGGTTCCGCAGAGCACCCAACGCTCTGCAGGTCTGGGGAGCGGGCCTTCATGTTGGTGCAACAGGACCCCTGTTCCCATTTCCACTGAGCAACTATTTCCGAAGGGTGTTTTTTCTTTTTTTGGAGACAATTTCAGCCACCCAGGCTGGAGTGCAGTGGTCCGATCTCGACTCATTGCGACCTCCACCTCCTGGGTTCAAGGGATTCTCCCGGCCTCAGCTTTCCGAGTTGCTGGGATTACAGGCGTTAGCCACTGCGCCTGGCACAAAGGTTTTGATATCAATAGCATAAGGGTTCTGTGGCTACAACATGAACACCTGAAAATCTCTGATGTGGCTCAACCCAGCATCTGACAGCTTAGGAAGCCGAGCTCTGAGGCAGAGCTGCCAGCTCAGGTCAGTGGAGGATCCCTGCGCTCAGGGTTTGTGGCCTCCCACCGGCTCACTAAGCAGGCAATGCCAGCCCTGGGGGAGGTCCCCAGTGTAGCAGGAGCTCCTATAGAGGCCTGCCCACCTGGAAACGTCTTCCCACGTCTTCTTCAGCCGGTGGATGGAGTTGCTCTGCAGGGCGGAGAGGATGGCATACAGCGACGAGAAGTTCTTGAGGATCCGGCACTCCTGGGGCGGGAAGAGCAGGAGGCGTGAGGTGGGGCTGGGGCTCCCAGTTTGCCTGGCCTCAGTCACCCTTGGCCTCCCTTCCCCTCCTAATGAGACAGACGCTCAGGGAGTCCCCAGAGGGCACACCTGCGACCCAGGGGTGACAGGAGGATTTTAGCTCAACCTAAGGAAACGGCGTAAGGAGGACGTGAGCATCCAGGCAGTGGGCTGGGAGAGTCAAGGAAAGCGTGCCCCTGGGAAGAGGGGACTGGGGCCTGTACAGGGGCTTGGACTGCAGACCACAACCTGAGAACAGATGAAGACAAAGAGGGGGCCCAGGCCCCTCCTGTGGCGTACCCTGGCCACCTCGATCCAGTGCTCCACCACCCTGGCCCTGTCTGGGGCTTTCGTGCTTCGGTCCCCGAGGCAGGTGGTGATGACGCAGTTGGCCACGCTGTTGAACTGGGTGACAGTGGCGCGGATGGTGGGTGCCAGGTGCTCCTTGCCCTTCTTGTCCCGCTGGGACCAGATGGAGCCCAGGCAGTGGTAGGGCACCACCTTCTTGAACAGCTCCTGGGGAGGAGGGTAAGCGTCACCTGGCCGTGCCCCAGCAGTCTGGGCTGGTGCTGGGGAAGCTGAGGATGTAGCTTGAGCCTTGTGGGGGGGTCTCTGGATTTTATCCCATGTCCATGCAGGGTGCCTAGCACACAAGTGACCCAGGACAGAATGCTGGTGGGGACAACAGGAGCACTACCTCGCACATCCTCACCAAGCCCCAGTGCCGACAGGCGGCTCGCACCTGCATGGACCAAACGGCAGTGCCTGCCCACGCCCCAGTGCCCCACCCCCTACCCCCGCCATCCCCATGGCACGCCTCAGTCTGCTCCCCATCCAGACGCACATCTGCTGTGGGCGCTATAACTAGGGGCTTTGTCCAGTGTCTGCTATGGGCTCCAGGACACACCAAATGCCTAATGAGTGCTGAGGCTGGTGCGCCTCCTAAACAGATGCCAGAAGGGAGGTCCACTCCTGCCCTGCCAATCTGAGCTGCTCACCGCATCCATCAGTGTAAACTGCTCTGCCACCAAGTCGGGAGGGAACACCAAGAGGTGAGGCTTCTCCTCACTCAGCCCGTTCTCTGCAATCACAGGTGAAGGCCAGGAAGGCTCTAATGCTGGAACTGGCACTGGAGCTGGCTCCAGCTCTAGAGTTTGGGAGGGAGCTGGATCCTGTTCTGGAGGTGGTACTGGAGCTGGCTCTAGTTCCGGAGCTGGTGCTGGAGCCGGTTCTAGTTCCACAGCTAGCTCTAGAGCCTGCTGGAGCTTCGGAGCTGGTGCTGGAGCGACCTCTAGCTCTGAGCCTGGAGCTGGTGTTGGAGCTTGGGCTGGCACTGGGCTGGGTGTCCGAGCTGGTGTTAGAGCTAGCTCTAGCTCTGGAGTTGGTTTTAGAGCTGGCACTGGTGACAGAGCTGTAAAAGGAGAAAAGTTCGAAAACATGCCAGCCTTTCCTGTGCCTTTTCAAAGACAGAAAACAGCCCCGGCTTCCAGAGAAGCAGCTCCCCTCGAACCCACAAAACCTGCACCAGGCTGCCCTCCCACCTGTGGTCCCTGCCTGTGTGGTCTGAGGACATCTGTGCCCCTGGCCCAGCACCAGACCCTGGAGCCGCCTCCTCGTGTGGCCCAGCACTGACCCCTCCTCATTCAACCTCTGGCACCCACCCCAGTCCTCCTCACCCTCAGGCTCTGCCTCAGTGGGTTCCGAGTGCTCCAGCTGGGCCAGGAGAAGGTGGGCACGGCGCTCCAGGTCTGAGCCTGGCATGTTGAGCTGCACATAGGCCACCAGCTGCTTGAGGCAGGGGAAGTCCGGGGGTTGACAGAAATCCTCCGAGTACTGGTCCAGCCAGGTGCCCAGGATGGAGGAGATGGCACTGGGGACAGGTGGGTGGGCAGCAGAGTCAGAGGTCTGGGCTCCCCTTCCCCATGGCCCTCCCATGGCTCCGTGAGCCAGACTGGGCTTCTCTGCTAGCCCCTGTCCATCCGGAGGCCACCCGCCCCAGCCCAAGCCTCCTTGGCTGTCCAGGCAAAGAAGCAAGGAGGCCCCTGGTCAGTGGTGACACCTCTCCCCTCCTCCAGGGAAGCCCCGCCCACGCCTCTGCATGTCTCCAGCCCCTCTCCTCGCTGGACCATAAACTCCATGAGGGATCTGTCCTCCTGCCTGGCATCCCAGGTCCCTGGCGGCTCAACTTGTAGCTCGGGGCTGGTGAGTTGCCTCGCTCTTTGAGAACTGTGTGGGTCTCATCTTCCCACTGATCCCCTTCTCCCAGAGAGTGGGGTGCAGCCTGCCCGCTAAGCACTCATTGAGGGGCGAGGCAATGTGAGAGCAGAGGCTCACCCCACCTCCTGCCCTGGGCCCCTATATCAGGGCACACTGAGCCACGCCCAGCTGGGATGAGGCTATGGTGGGATGGGTTCCCGCCGGCGGCTGCTCTGAGCCCCAGCCACCCCAGGACTCCTCCACAGCTCCTGATCTTATTTCCTCCTGCAGGCGAAGCCCCCAGACCCCAGCCCTCCAGCAGGAACCGCAAGAGGTGTGGGAGCCACGGTTCTGCCCATCTGGCTCCAGCCCCAGCCCCAGCCCCATGCACTCTCCCACTGTTTGCTGGAGACAGGGTCCCTTCCTCTGGGCTGAAAGCTCACTCACTTTTTAAGTTGGTCCTGGGGTCCGCCATCCTCGTCAGAATAGGGGAGGACGCAGCCGTATCTAGAGGAGGCCGTGAGGGCATCACATCTACCGTACCTGCTTACGACGTCGTGTGTTACTGTCTGACTCTCCGACTAGAACGGAGGCCCAGGAGGGCAGGGATTTTTTTTTTTTTCATCAAATTATATTAAATGCCTAGAAATGGGCCAGCACATGGTAGGTGCTTCATATACATTTGTTCAATGAATGAGCCCCAACCAGCTCCTTCCCAGCTAGCTGAGTGCCCCTCGGACCCCTCCACCAGCCCCCGGGTACAATCTGGAATGTCCTTGGCAAGTGGGAAAACTGCTTTGTCCAAGGCCACATACGAGTGAGGCTTGGGGCAGAGCGCTTCCCCATGGGGGACAGGAAAATCGTAAATACAAGCACCACAGTCCAGCAGCCCCTTCCCTAGGGCCACGTGGTGGGGGAGCACTTTCCACCCCTCATCCCGCGCAGGCCTGATCACCCCATGAGGTCCTCTTAGCACCCAGTTTTTCTTTCGTACAAGCAAAGCGAGGCTCAGAGAGGTGAACCAGCATTGCCAAGACCCACAGCCGGGCGGGGGTGAGGGGCCCTGTGCATCCCATGCAGTGGAGGGTGCGTGCTCACCTTTTAAACAGCAGGTCCAGGACCTGTTGGGTGGTGGTGAAGGCTCTGTAGGTACACAGGAAGATGGTGACGTAGGAGAGGTCGCTGCCCTGGAAGGCGGGCACCAGGTGCTCCACCAGCTTCTCCAGTGTGCCAGCCTTCACGGTCCGCACCTTGCAAGTCTCATAAAGGTTCAGGGCCGACTCATTCTCATACTGGGGTGGGACAGAGGAAGGACAGTGAGTGGCAGCACATGAATCTCCTGCAGCTCATATGGAACCCTGAGCCCTCAGTGGCTTGTGGCAGGAGGCAGGACTGAATGTCTCTAGCAGAAAAAGGTTATCAGCTTTAAAAGTAGAATTTCAGGCCAGGTGTGGTGGCTCATACCAGTAATCCCAGCACTTTGGGAGGCCAAGGTGGGAGCATCACTTGAAGCCAGGAGTTCGAGAGCAGCCTGGGCAACAAAGTGAAATCCCATCTCTACAAAAAATTGTTTGCAAAACTTAACAATTAGCCAGGGCCAGGCATGGTGGCTTACGCCTGTCGTCCCAGCATTTTGGGAGGCTGAGGTGGGCAAATCACTTGAGGCCAGGAGTTTGAGACCAGCCTGGGCAACATGGCAAAACCCCATCTCTACAAAAAATACAAAATTAGCCAGGTATGGTGGCGCACACCTGTAGTCCCAGCTACCTGGGGAGCTGAGGGGTGAGGATCGCTTGAGCCCAGGAGGTCAAGGCTGCTATGAGCTATGATCATACCACTGCCTGGGTGACAGAGTGAGACCCTTTCTCTAAAAGACTGAAAAAAATGTAAAGTAGAATTTGAGGTACGGGAATGATTTAAATATTAACACCTTCAGGTCAGTCAGTTGTTAACTGAGTAATGGTAGCTGCCCTGTGGGAACAGCGTCACCTGAGAGTTCTAACAAAACATCCCCATTCTAGGCCTGGCGCAGTGGCTCACGCCTGTAATCCCAGCACTTTGGGAGGCTGAGACGGGCGGATCACGAGGTCAGGAGATCGAGACCATCCTGGCTAACATGGTGAAACCCCGTCTCTACTAAAAATACAAAAAATTAGCCGGGCGAGGTGGCGGGCGCCTGTAGTCCCAGCTACTCGGGAGGCTGAGGCGGGAGAATGGCGTGAACCTGGGAGGAGGAGCTTGCAGTGAACTGAGATCGCACCACTGCACTCCAGCCTGGGCGACAGAATGAGACTCTATCTCAAAAAAAAAAAAAAAAAAAGTGTATCCTCATTCTAGAGATCAGGAAACAGAGGCTTACCCAGGGGCTGGGAGGGACTGGTCCATTAGGACACACGGCATCTTCCCTGTGGCACTGATTTGTTTTGTTTTGAGACAGTCACCCAGGCTAGAGCGCAGTGGGGTGATCTCAGCTCACTGCAACCTCAGCCGCCTGGGCTCAAGCGATTCTCATGTTTCAGTCTCCCAAGTAGCTGCGATTATAGGCGCACACCACCATGCCTGGCTAATTTTTGTATTTTTAGTAGAGATGGGGTTTCACCATGGTGGGCCAGGCTGGTCTCGAACTCCTGACCTTAGGTGATCCTCCTGCCTCGGCCTCCCAAAATGCTGGGATTACAGGCGTGAGCCACCGCGCCTGGCTCCTGCAGCACTGTTGAAGTGGCTCCATAGCCATGAGGAGCAGAACTGCGGCAGTGGCTCCAGCCTCCCTTCTGGAATATTACGCAGCTGAGTCAGGCACCGGCTCTCAACCTAGAGGAACCCCAGGGATGTGTTCTGGGAGATGGCAATTTGCAGAGACCTAACAGCCTGAAACCCTGTTCTTCTTGGGTGAAGACAGCCCCACTACTCCAGACAGTGTGCACGTCTGGGAGAAGGCATGGAGGATGGCGAGGCTGATAGCTGCACACCCGGAAAAGGGAGGTCAAACATGAAAACTTGCTGCAGAAAACCTGATCAAGCCTGGGCTGGACAGTGGGGGTCGGGAAGGGAGTGAGGGCCATTTCCTTTGGGATCAACTGTGGGGCCCTCAAGGAGCAAAGCCCTGGGAGGGATCCCCAGCTGCGCCTCCTAGTGGAGACCCAGAGCGTACTCACCCCGAGCCAGCGCTGGCCCTTGTTGGCTCCGTGGTGCAGCTGCACCTTGCGCAGGGAGATGGAGTAGATGACTCCGTTGATCAGCTCCTCACCGATCTCCTGCGTGGAGCTCTGTGAAGACAACGCCCAGCAGCCGGGCGTGCGGACGTCAGGGGCCTGCCTGGCCACTGTGCAGGGGATGGACCTGTGCAACCTGTTCCCCAGACAGGGCACAGACTGGTGGCTGCACAGACCTATAGCCCGGGGTGGAATGAGATCACAGCTCTACGGCCTGGGTTTAACATCGGCACAGAGGGCCACTGTCCTGGCACTCCACTTCCCCAACCTGGCTAGCCACCACCTGGCGCATGGTCATGATGGGTTCACCAGGCTTCCGATCCCCTAGTAACTGGCTCCTGTTCCTGCCCAGGACGGAGCCACCCTCAAGTCATCCCCTTCCATAGTGGAGACTGTTATTCAGCCATTTCACAGATGGGTAAATGGAGGCTGAGAGAGGAACAACTGGTCCAAGGTCATGCTGCCTTGGGTAAGCGGTGAGGCGGGGATCCCAGGGCTCTGACACGGCTGACTGCATCCAGGCGGTTATGCCTCGAGAGAAAGTTCCCCCACCTCCCCAGGGCCAGAGGCCCATGGGCGTCCTCACACTCACCCCTCCTCTGCCCAGCCTGGCGGGCCCTGGCTGACCCAGCAGGAGTGGGCAGCTCCTCCAGGCCCAGCTCTGGCGTGTCAGCAGCCCGGATCTGGGCAGGCGGGGGGCACCCCCGGCGGCCACATCCCAGCCACTTCCTTCCCCTCTGCTCATTCATGCTCTCGTGCCTGCTTGGGCAATGGGATTTCCCAGTTCCCTGACCGTCATCACATGAGGGGACGGGCGTGAGAGGTGACGGTGCCAGTCTCCAGGCAGACGCTGGGGTTCCACAGAACCCTAAACCACAGGCCTGGGCTGGAACAGGAAGGGGGCCTCTGGCTCCAGGCAGTAAGGAAAGGCCCTTGTCTTAGGAGACAGATTCCCCCCACCTGGCAGGCTGGCCTAGGTCACTTAGCCACAATTACCCCCTGCCTCACAGCCCCCTCTGCCACTTGCTCTGTCCAGGAATGGAATGAGCTTGCAGCAGGTAGAGGAGCCGGGGTGGGGGGTGGGGTACGGACACCAACCTCAGAGGTTAGGAAGGAGGTGGGAGGTACTGGCCTGGCCCAGGGTCATTAACCGCACAGTCAATGCCCCAACCCAGGTGGGAGTGGAGCTCAGAGAAGGCCTGGTGGACAGTGCTGACTCAGGCCCTTCCCTTAACCCCGGCAGGAGTCAGGTAGACCGTCCAGCATGCTGTGGACGGGACCCCGGCCTCCTGCCTCCTGCGCACCCTCGGAGGCCCGGCCCTGGGAGGCCCAGGAGCCATCCTGGAAGTCCACTTCCTCTGACCCGAGGTCGCCCTCCCACTCTGGGCTTTGTACAACAGGAAAGCTGTGGGCACCATGCTGGGCTCCTGACTGCCACCGCCTCTGGACAGCCAGCCAGCCCCATTTCTTGGAAGTTAGCAGGGAACCCACAGGCACACTCACACCCACACCCCACAGACAGCCCCGCCAGGGGAGGTCTGGCCCTTCCACTGACAGGAAAACAGAGACACATGCTCAACCCCTTTCCTGACTCACACGTCTGTCCCCTGCCTAGAAAATCGTTCCTTTGAAAAGAAAAGCATTAGCGGTTACAGTGCTCAGGGCCCCCAACCACCCTGGCCTCCTCAGGGGTCCCAGACTGCCTCCTGTGAAGGCTGTTGGCTCAGCTGGGAGTCTCTCTCTCCCCTAGGGATTTTAGCCACATCTGGACCAGCTGCGAAGCAGACAGTATCCTGAGTGCCCAAGTCACCGGCAGTGGCTCTGAGGTCTCATGCAGGACAAGCCCGCCACAGGGGACTAAACATGAACCCTGGGGGAGCCCGGCACAGCACCGAGGTCCTGGCTGAGCACCACCCGTGCCTGCCGGACAGAGGTGTCCCCAGGCAGGCCAATCTCCAGGAAGGGCTGAAGCCAGGTGGCCTCAGCCATCCCTGAGCAGGTCTAGATAGTGGCTCTTCCGTGAGCTGGCGGGCCAGCAGCTGGCCCAGCCCTGCTTGGTGTCATATGATCCCTGCACCCTTCCCCACCCCCCGGGGGCCCTCTCCTGCCAGCCGGGTGGTGGGGAGAGATGCAGGCCCAATGCTGAGAGCCACACATGCTTGCGGTGAGGGAGCTGCCACCCTGTCACACGGTGCTCTAGCCCTCGTGGAGCTAGTCTGTCTTCTCTGGTCCCTTCCCATCACAGCAGCAGCGGGCATGGAACCGACCATAGAGCTACGTGGAGCACAGGGGCTGTTTAAACCGCCTGCTCAGATGGTGGAGGTGCAGGCTCCAGAGCAAGCTGCCCTGGGGTCTGGGAACAAAATGGCAGAGTAGGGCCTCTACCCCTTGCGCTGAGCCCCCCTCACAGGACAGAGAAAGCAAGCCAACAGCCCTGGCAGCTGCCCTGGGACCCTCTGGAGCAAGAAAGGTAGGGTTCCAGCACCCACAGGCCACCCTAGCTCACTCTGTTAGCGGACACCCCATCTGGGCAGCACTTGGGCCCCAGGGCACTCTGGCAGGGCTGGGAGTTCAGAGGCGGAGGAGCAGAAACAGCCTAGTGGACAGCTGATGCAGAGAAAATGCTTCCCCCCAAGGGCAGGCGCCCAGGCAGCCGCTATGAGCTGACTGCTAGGAGAAAAGAACACCACATGCTTGGCTGTGTACTCAGGGGACACTCCTGTCCCACCCCCAGCAGGCGTGCTGATGTCCCTGGGCTCTGGGACCCAGTCGGCAGCTGTGCCTGTAAACACACTGCCTGGTCTTCTGACATTTGGGTCAGTGCAGTGAGGGTGGCATGGGGTCCCTGGTGAGTAGGGGCCCCCACACCCCAATGTCCCCAGGGACACAGCCCGGAGCCCTGAAGATGAGGAGGGGAAACAGGGCCTGGTGGCATCTGGTTGAGTGTGTCACCTGATCAGCCTTCTCAGAGTGACAGGCCAGCAGGATGCCATGTCCCTGGCTGACAGAGGGAGGAAGCCACAGGCCAAACCCAGATTCCCTCTGGGTAGAATAGTGAGGGTCTTAAGGAGCCCCACGAGGCCTGCCCTAGCCCTGCCATCTCCCCGCCCAGGCCAACGGCACCTCCTCCCAGCATGAGCCCTCTGGTGACTGGCACTGGGACCTGATGGCGGTGTGGTACCGGATGACACCTGATACCACATCCTCCACGGGGCTGGCGATGGACGCTGGGCGGTAAAAACCTGAGGGAAACTTGTCTGAGGCCTGCCTAAGGCTTGGGGACCTAGCCGAGGGACACTGTAAAGAGAGGCTGAGTCACCCTGAAACCCAGTGGGTGGGAGCAGCTTTCTGACTTGAGCTTTTCGCTCCAATACAGAAGCCAAACGCGAAACGCATCAGAGAAGGCTGCTCAGTCTCTACAGAGCTCAGGTTCCCGGGACAGTGCGGGGCCCATGCTGCTGTGCACCCTCTCTGTCCTACAGAGGTGGGGACCCAGGCCCGAGGAGGGGAGCCGGTGGGGCGTGTGCTGGCTGAGGTGAGAGCCCAGGACTTCTCAAGTCATGAGCTCAGACCACGAGCCCCACCAAGGGAGGTGGAATGCGAGGACAGTGTGTCCGTGACCCTCTTGCCCTCGGGCCTGCCCTCCAGCTCTGGGTGGGTGGACCCAACCCTGATCCCCAGGGCATGGACAAGGCCCCAGGATGACAGGAGGCCAGCCCTGGGTGTTGGTGGGCCATACTCCTTCCTGATCCTGGGCACGGCAACCCACAGAAGTGGCCTCAGACCGGGACGACACGAGGTGCCTGCCCACCAGGATGCTCCCTGGCCTCGGAAAGTGGCGGCTGGGAACCAGCCTGTGCTGAGCCCCCCAAAGGCCAGCCCATCTCTCCAGAAACCCTCCCTGCAGGCCTGTGCCGTGCAGACCTCCAGGTCAGCCACAAGCCTCCAGGGTCCCTGTCCACACCCAGCCCCTGACAGTCAGGCGAACACAGGGCCAGGCCCAGGAGGGGCATGGCTGGTGGTAGCTGAGGAGGAAGGTGGGCTGGTCCCAAGGGAATGCAGGGCAGGGCCAGCTGAAGGTCCAGCCCCAACTTTAACCAGCCACGGTGCCCAGTACGTGCAGGCACTTCCTGGGTGCAAGGCCCTTTGGACACCCATCATGTTTAATCCTCCTAACACCCTGCCTGATGGATAAGGAAACAGCCCGGCAGGAACTCGCCCAGATCGGGAGCCAGGAAGTGGCAGCCAGAACGTGGATTTGAACCCTGGCCTGTTGGGACCCACCCAGGCCTGGCGCTGCCTCTGCCACAGTCTCAAGCTTGGAGCAGAGTCCAACCCCTTGTAGCACAGATGTGGAGGAGGGGCCAGAGACAGGAGGGATTTTCTCAGGTCACACAGCAAGTTCGCAGGGGAGTGTGGCAGGGCCAGCTTTCCAGCACCTGCATCTCCGAGAGGTTTGTGGACATGCCCTGGGCAAAAGGCCTGCAAGACACCAGGCTAGGGAAGTGCCATGCTGAAGGTGCCAGGTGATGCACCCCAGGAGCCCAGGGCACTTGGAAGGCTCAGGCCACTCCCCTGGCACCTAATCAGAAAACCTCATTGTGGCAGCTGCCACCTATCCACTGTGCCAAGTGCTGTGCTGGCCACTCCTCAGACCTCCTGTTTCACTCGAGGGTGCTCACCACAACCCTAAGAAGAGGGCTGGCATCACGTCCATTTTATCGATGAGGAAACTGAGACTCAGGAGCACGTCTACAGCTGCCAGGGGACTGAGCTGGCATCCCAGCACAATTCTCTTCTCTCCAGAGCCCAGGCTCCCTGCCTCTCGGTTGAGATGGATAAAAGTCTCCAGGAATGACTACAGGGGAGGCTGGCAAAGCATGCAAGCTTCCCCACGGAGGAAGACGCCAAAACCCTCCAACGCAGGTGTCCTGCCCTGCCTGCCAAGCCACCGTTGGGCTGCCATCCCCCTGCCTCCCCGGCCCGTGGGCAGGCAAGGTGTGCGGAACTGGAAGAACTGGGTCTGCTCAAAGCTCAGTTTGTCCTGCATGAGGCTGCAGGCTTCAGTGTCTGCCCCTTGACAATCAAATGGGGACCACTGCTCTGCTGGCATCTGTGAACACAGCGATTCTGGGCCTGCAAGGCTGGAAGTCAAACCCTGGGACTGGGAGGCCACAGCATGGTGGCACCATGCCATGGGAGTCACCTGGGTGGCCAACCGGCAGCCCCTGGAAACCAGTCCTTGACTGCCTGGGCGCAGCTTCCTGAAACCGCTCCACTGGCTCCTTCCGAGCCTGCCTGCAGAGGGCCAGGGACGAATCTCCCAGCTCTTTTTCTCACTGGCAACGCAGACAGGGCCTGCCAATGCCCAACTTCCAGGTTAAGAATCAGACCCCAGCCCTGCCAACAAGCAGCTTCATATCTCCCAGGGCCATTCCTGAGCTTCCTGGGAAACAGACCAGCATGCCTGAGCATCCCCCACCTGGAGAAGACACAAAGGCCCAGGACCAGCCAGCCGGGTTGCCCTCTTCTCCTGGGGGACCCTCCCGAGGAGTAGAGCAAGAGGGGAACCTGAGGGTCCTGGGGGCTGCCCCTTCGGAGTCACCTAGGAAGCTCTCCTGGAAGACCAGTCTGCACACATGCACGCAGGGACACACACCCACACAGGGACAGACAGGCTCCTTGCCTCGGGTCTTCAGCGTCAAAGTGCTCATGAGCCCTGGCGATTAAACCAAAGACCTGCACACAGTGTGATCAAGAGATCAAACAGTGGGAAGACGGGGGAGGCTGAAGGGAGATGCTCCCTGTGAATACAGAGAGGCCCTCTCCACTCCAGCCCACCTACAACTGCCCTCAGGCCTTGGGTCAGAATCCTGCCCCTGCTACTGACCAGCTTGGTCACTCTGCACAATCTAATTAGCCTCTGTTGCCTCAGTGACTTTATCTGTCAAATGGGCTCTTACCAGTCTTGACCCCAAAAGGAGGTGATGCAAATTACTTAGCTCAGAACCTCCCCAAAACCTGCTGACTCCTATTAGCTGTCATTTTAAACCTGCGGGGTCCAGTTCTGGGCTTGCTTTCTCCGGGTAGCTCTCCCCAGCGTCCTGTGGCCCAAAGCACTTTTGCCTTCCTCTGAGCCATAAGCTTCCCTACTGCTCGGGGCATCTGGGCTGCCTGGGCCTTCTCGGATTCCTGACGGCTCCTGCACACAGTAGGTGCCACAGAGAACATAGCCCATGCTCAAATCCTGGCTGCGGCCCTTGTTGGCTGCACGGGGTTTAGGTCAGAGACTTCCCTTCTCTGACCCCCCAGCCTCCTAGTAGGTGTTGGCACCTACTCTGTAGGGTTGGTCTAAGGCAGATGAAGTGAGGGGGTGGCCCACAACCTGCACTTTTTGCCAGGCCAAAGCAACCGCCTGTCCAGAGATGGGGGCACCAACCAGGTCACCTCCAGAAAGCAAGAACTGTGCAGGCCAAGCTGGGTCGGTGGTGGCTTGGCTTAGAACCGAGAAGATAAGCGGAAGCCCAGATGTGAGGACATCTGGCAGCCCAGAGGGAAGCACCGGGTGGAAGCTAGGTAGGGAAACACGGGTGTGGGGGAAGGCAGAAACCGGTGGTTTCCAGAGGACAGGGACCAAGTGCGCAGCGTCAGCTCTGGCAGGCCACATAGCCACCAGGAAACCAGCCCCAGGATAGGGGGTGCTGGCAGGAGGGACAGGGACTTCCCCGCCCCCTCCCTTGGGCCCTTGGTAAATGGTCATTGTGTTCAGTTTCCGGCAGTGGCCTCCTCTCCTGCCAGGATCCTGGTTTTCCTGACCCAGCCAGAAGTTTCCCCTTTGATTTTTAAATAGCAGCCACAGGCTGGATCTCAGAGCTGAGGCTGGGCCAGGAGGGCCAGGGCCAGAGAGGGAAGGCAAGACCCCAGGCAGGGGTGGGGCTCAGCTCTGCCTCTCCCTTGGTTCCTCAGGGACGGAGAGAGCAAACCTGCACGGCCCCTGTGAGCGCTCCGCCAGACCCTCCCAGCACACAAAGGCCGAGCTGCTGCCAGAGGTAATGAAAGCCAGATGAGCGCTGGGCTGCTGTCAGCCTCCCACTCCCACCCCCACCCTCCCAGGGGTCCCTCTCCAGCCGCCAATGAGGACCAGAGCCCTGGGTAGATGAGGGTTGAGGGAACACGTCTGGTCCGGCCATCTGCCAAGCTCAGGAGGAAAGGGTCTCTCAGGCGTGGGGTGTTCCCCACCAAGAGCTCTTCCCAACACTGGGCGGAGAAACAAGTCTCATCCAGGCCCTGTCTAGGTACCAGGACACCAAGAGGCACGAGACTCAGGCTAACAATCGCCAGCAATCACAACACGCCACAGTCTAAAGCCATGAAGGGACTGGAGATGCACCAAGGCGACACGATGCAGCACGGGGACTCAGGAGGTTCACTGTGAAGGCTGCAGCCCGGCCAGAGCTCTGATGGGCCCTGAGCCCCTGATCCAGGGATGACCTCTGTGCAGGCCCTGTGCCCAGGCAGAGCAGGGCGAGGGGGGCGTCTCTGAATTAAACCAAAGACCTGCACACAGTGCCATCAAGAGATCAAACAGTGGGAAGACGGAGGCTGAAGGGAGATGCTCCCTGTGAATACAGAGAAGCCCTCTCCACTCCAGCTGTGCAGTCAGGTGGGAGGCAGATGGCACCACCCAGAGACCCAGGGCACACGAGAAACAAGCCCCAGCCCTCACCTGGTCACCCTCCCATTCATCCATCACAGGTACACCACTTCCTTCTCTGAATCCTACCCAGTCCCTACAGGTTCAGGGTGTTGGCACTCTTTCCAGTTAAGCAGAAACAAGTCTCCCCTGCTCTGGGCCTGGGCTACCCTCCTCCGCTCACCACCAGGACATCTGGTCCCACGTGTTGGAGGCCTGCTGCTCCGCCTCATTCCCCGACCCTCCCCCCAAACCCGCCCCGCTATGAGCAGCCCCGATGTCCCTGGTCACCAGATCCACATCTGCCCCAAGTAGGGTCTGTCTGGAAGGCCCCTATGGTCTCATCACCTCTGAGGATTCTAGGATTCGGCCCTCCCGACCACTTGTTCCACACCTGCATCGGAAAGGCTAACGACGTGGTGCAGGCCCTGGGTGGGCAACTGGGTGAAATAAGGCACAGGCCACCGATGTAAACAGTGACAATGCCGCAGGAAAAGGTCCACCTGGGTTGCGGGGACTCGGTGACAGCAGGCCCTGGGACGGTATTGAGGGGGGCAAAATCCCAGCCGTGGTCCCTACTGTTGGACGGGGCGGGGCGGCAGCCCCCTGGCCCACCCTGCTGGCTGATTTCTGCAGAAGGCCCCGACCCCCACCTACGGAGGAGGGAGGAGGGAGGCGGCCCGCTGGGATCGCCCGGCCCCGTCCAGGGCTCGCCCCGGCCTGCCCAGCTCTGCCGTGGGTGGGGAGGCTCCGACGCATCCCCCACCCGACCGCCCCAGCTCACCCACCTCCGGGCGCGGCAGGTCGGGGTCGAGCTGCGTGAAGCTGTGCAGCACCACCGGGCAGCTGTCGGGGACGCCCACCTCCAGGCGCACGGCGTCCCACACGCTGCGGCTCCGCCGGGAGCCCGGAAACAGCGGCTCGGCGCCGCCAACAGGCCCGGCCGCCTCGGCCCACATGCGCTGCACCATGGAAGGCTCGCGGCAGGGGCCGGGCCGCGGGACCCGGGGCAGCGCGGGCGCCGGGCCGGCGGGGACGCCGTGCGCCTGGAGGTGGGCGTCCCCGACAGCTGCCCGGTGGTGCTGCACAGCTTCACGCAGCTCGACCCCG